>NC_072381.2:16873863-17176893 GCF_028885625.2 Pongo pygmaeus | reverse complement strand
TTGGTCAGATTTTCCATACCCGTATTCATCTTTATCGGTTTCATTTTCAGTTACTGAGAGAAAGGTGTTAAAATCTTCAACTCTAATCATGGTTTTATTTTTTTCTTTAATTTTTGCCTTTTCACTTTCCTTCATGTGTTTTGAAACTATTACTTTGTGCATGCATATTTAGGATTATTATGTTTTACTGATAAATCGTCCCCTTTGTCATTATGAAATGTCTTTCTATAAATCTAATAATATTATCCCTCTTGAAGTCACTTTTGTTTGATATTATTTCAGTGATTTCGGCTTTCTTACATTTACTGTTCATATGGTATATCTTTTTTCATTCTTTTGCTTACAACGTAACTTCACCATTGTATATAATGGTGTCATTACATATAATGTGCATGTATAGTAAAAAACATATAATTGGTTCCTGCTTTTTCTGTGTTTTAGTTGAAGTATTTAGACCATTTACAACTAATGTAATTATTGTTATGGTTGAATTTAACATACTATTATGGTAGTTGTTTTCCATTCGTCTCTTTTTATGTTGCCATTATTCTGTCTTCATTTTGGTTTACAGAATATTATTAGTATTCCATTCTATTTCCTTCATTGTCTTTTTAATGATACCTTTTTTTTGTATTTTTACATTAAGGCTAAAAATATACTCCTTAACTTAATAAGCAAGTTTTCTTAGAGTTAATATGCAGCTGCTTTACATTTCATACCTTCTAATTCATACCTGACACTTCATATTACACACATTCGCCTTTATACTTCACAAGTGTAATAATCTCATACTAGTGTAATTCCATGTGCCTGTCCTTCTGTGTGCTGTTTTAGTTATATCTTTTACTTCTCTGTATGTTATAAATTCATCTTATGATTATTTTTGCTTTAAATCACTAATTCTCTCTCTCTCTTTTTTTTTTTGAGTCTGAATCTCACTCTATCGCCCAGGCTGGAGTGCAGTGGCATGCTCCTGGCTCACTGCAACCTCCATCTCCCAGGTTTCAGCAATTCTCATGCCTCAGCCTCCCGAGTAGCTGGGGCTACAGGCATGTACCACCAAGCCTCGCTGATTTTTGTATTTTTTTTTGTAGTAGAGACAGGGTTTCACCATGTTGGCCAGGCTGGTCTCAGACTCCTGACCTTAAGTGATCTGCCCACCTTGGCCTCCCAAAGTGCTGGGATTACAAGCGTGAGCCACCACACCCAGCCTACTTCTCTCTGTATTATAAATTCACCTTACTATTATTTTTGCTTTAAATCACTAATTCTCTTTTAAGGAGATAATGAAAAGAAAGCCTAGCATTTATATTTATACAATGATTTATCATTTCCAGTGTTCTTCATTCCTTCTTGGAGATATTTTCTGTTTGGTATCATTTTCCTTTGGCCCAATGGATATTATTATTTCATACAGTACAGGTCTTCCAGTGACAAACTATCTGAGCTTCTGTTTGTCTAAAAATGTTACACTCTCGTTTTTTAAAAAAGTAGTTTTGCTGGATATTTAAACCTTTTTTCCCCATCTCAACATTTTAAAGATGTTTTCCATTTTCTTCTTGCCTCCATTGCTTCTGATTAGAAGCCAGCTGTCATCCTTATCATGATGTCACTGTATGTGATGTGGCTTCCCCCCGCCCCGCCCCAACTGGCTCCTCTGTTTTCCTTGTTTCTGTTTTCTAATAGATTCACTCTGACATGTCCAAGTGTGGTTTTCTTTTATTTCTCCTGTTTAGTATTGACTGAACTCCTATATCTTACTAGACATTTTTCATAAAATTTAGGAGAATTTTAGCCCCTATATCCTTCTCTTTTTTTGACCCATTTTTATTATCTTCTCCTTCTGGTTCTCTAATTGTATGCATGTTAACCTATTTGTTGTTTTTTCTTTGTTTTTTTAAATATCTGTTCATTTTCCTGGAGTTCTTTTTTCTTTGTTCTTTAGATTAAATTACATCTATTAATACATATTATAGTTTACTGACCTTTTTTCTTCTGCCTACAGTTTACTGTTAAACTTATCATGAAGTTTTAATTTGAATTAGTGTAATTTTAAGTTATATAATTTCCATGGTTCCTTTTAATAATTTTCTCCCTTTTTGGGCCAAAATTTCTCATCTCTTTTCTTTTTAAGGCTTTTTCTTTAAGTCTTTGCACTTATTTTTAATGGCTGCTTTAAAGTCTTTCTCTTTTAAATCTAACACCTGGATCATCTTTGAATCACGAGATGACATTTTTTTCTCGATTATGACCACATTTTTCTTGACTACTGATCACATTTCTTTTCTTGATTTGATTCATATTTTCTCATTTTTTGTTTTGCTTTGTTTTGTTTTGTTTTTTTAAAATGGACTCTCACTCTGTCGCCAGGCTGGCGTGCAGTGGCACGATCTCGGCTCATTGCAACCTTCACCTCCCAGGTTCAAGCAATCCTGCCTTAGCCTCCTGAGTAGCTGGGACTACAGGTGTGCACCACCACACCCAGCTAATTTTTTGTATTTTTGGTAGAGATGGGATTTCACCATGTTGGCCAGGATGGTCTTGATCTCTTGATCTCATGATCCACCCGCCTTGGCCTCCTAAAGTGCTGGGATTACAGGCATGAGCCACTGCACCCGGACCATGTTTTCTCATTTTTTTTTAACATTTGTAATAATTTTGGGTTTTATAGTGGACATGATAGGTTGGGACATGATATAGGTGTCCCATATCATGTGGGTAAATTATGTGTTGTAGACACTCTGTATTCTATTATCTTCCTCTGAAGCTAGTTTGATATCTAACTGATTACTTTGTATCTGCATAGGTTTATATCTTTACTTGCTAAAGAATATTTGTGAACATCCCTGTTTCTCAAGCCCCTCTAACTTGGTAGGTCTCAACCTCCAACTTCTATGATTCCTGCAGGTCTTGTTAAGACTTATCCTTTGGTAGGGAAGTTCTAGAGAGCCCTACTCTTGGCCATGGTCTTCCCTTGTAAGATATGGCCTTTTAGTTGTCTTATTTGAATGCCTGAGGTGTTAAGGAGGTATCCCCATTCTGGAATGGGAGAGAACTCCAAATGATCTTATTTCTGCTTCCAGCCTAGTAGCAGCTCCTGTCTGACATGCTTTCTGAAGTCTCACCTTATGTATTCTCAGCCCAGGCTTAGCTAAGAATCCATGGGAAGCCCTACTCAGATGTCCGGCTTTCCTCTCTATATACTTCTTCTCTGTAGAATTTCCATATAGTTCCAGCTGCTTTGGCAACCCTAATCTTTGCATCATCAGCTCAGTAGGACTGTCATTCACTACCTGGGCTTCAGCTCCCTTCTGTGGTCGGGAAATTCTGCCCAGGTAGAAAGTCAAGGAAATCAAGAGTCGTACATCACGAGTTTCCTTTCTGTCAAGAATCACAATCTTGTACTGCAGATTGTCCAATATTTTGTTCAGTTTTACAGTTCTTAAAGAGAGGAGCTAGTTTAGTACAGTTGCTTGTCATAGCTGGAATAAAAAAAAAATTAAAGAACCTCAGCCAACCAGGATAGAGTACAGGAAGAAGAGAGAGAGGAAAAATGAGGTGAGAAAAATAGAAGTCATAGGATTGGGGTTTAGGGGTAGCTTGAAAGAGAAGAACTGAATGGAGTAGGGAGAGTGGGAGGAACTTAGATGCATGTACCAGTCCCCTTCGTTTCCAACACATCATGTAATAATATTTCAATAACTACTTACAGGGACCTCATCTGGGCCAGGTACTACAGTGATAGTAAATAATGGTTAATAAGGTCTTATTCATATCCCAAGGTTTAGTAAGGTAAATATACTCACATAAAAACAATTACAAAATATGTGTGGGGTTCAAATTGCTATTTGCATAAAATTTTATTATGCGAGATAAATTAATTCTGCTTGGTTGGGAAAGGTTTCAGCCAACCTTAAATAATGGGTAAGAGTGTATATGTAAAACTGTGTATTGTCAGGGGTTGTGGGGTGGCAGGTTAGGTAAAGGGTAAAGCATTTCAGACAACGTGAATGGTGTAAATATCATTGGAACACATCAGGAACTGTAGTTTACTTTTGTGCCAGCAATATAAAAGGAGCTTGGTGAGTAAATCAAAATTTCAGTAAAGATTAACAGACTCCCACCAGTTGTTCCAGAATAATCACATGCATGTAAGCAAGATAAAGAGAAACTACCCATCATTATTGCCCCAAAATGTCATTAATTCAGGTTCCTCCACCTGAGAACCTGATCACACTTAACATTCTCCCGCAGACAAGTTGCATTAGAGATATGCGAGACAATTGTATTTCCCCTCTGGGAGTACAGTGAGTAAGCAAGGAGCATTGTCTCTTTAAGAGCAAACAACAACAGATAATTTCCTCTAAATATTTGATATACTGGCTAAAGCTCTCTGAGTGTGGGTAAATGAATCTGTCTATTCTGTCAACTCAGGGATACTGGGTCATTGCTTTCATTTGATGTCCTTTTTTTAGCTTAGCAAGTTTCATTACTGGGTCTGAAATATTAATAGACCAATGCTATACTCCTCCCTGCTCTCTTTATCCCTCTTTTCTACCTTTCCTGTTGTCTCCCTTCTGTCTCTCTTATTCCCTTCCTCTCTACCTTCCTTTCCACTTGTGGAAATATTTTGGCAGACTACAGAAAAGCATACTTTTCTATACTTTGGGAGTTAAACATAATCTTTGGCGTTAAATGTCACTGCGAATTCCTTCAATAAAGTAAAGCCTTGATTGCTTGCTGTTTAAAATAGAGTAAAATCAAATATCTGGCGAACGCCCATTACTTTGAGAGCTATACACAGATGGTAGAACCTATAATACGTTCTATGCATCTCTATGTTTTCAATACCAGTGATTCTTCTTTTCCGAGTATGGGGATTATATAGCAGCAACTAGGGAAACAGCATAACTAAACATCCTTATTATTATTATTATTTTGACTCACAATGAAACACTTTTACTGTATCCAAAACCTTTTAGTAGGAGACCTCTGTCTACTCCTATACCCTAGATCTAGGTTATGGCTGGATGCAATTGGAAATACATTAAAAATGCATTTATTTGCTGGCCATGGTGGTGCATGCTTGTAGTCCCAGCCTCTGGGGAGGCTGAGACAGGAGAATCGCTTGAACTCGGGAGGCAGAGGTTGCAGTGAGCCAAGATCCCACCACTCCACTCCAGCCTTGGCAACAGAGCAAGACCCTTTCTCAAAACCAAAAACAAAAACAAAAGCATTCAAACAAGATTTTCTTTGTAAAATATTTCAGATTTGGAGGGCATAGGAGATTGAGTGGGTGGTAGTAAACACAGAATCAACTGAATAGGTGATGTTAAAACTGTTAAACTAGAAAAGTTTTTAAAGAAGATATTTATTTAGGACTTCAAAATTGTCCAGGTACTATGCTAAATGTTTTATAAATGACCTAATGTCTTCCTTATAACGTAAATGACCACCATTTACTGAGTGCATATCATGGGCCAAGCCCTCGTAATGCATTATCTTTAACTCTTAAACCTTCACTCAAAGGTAGCAACCCTCTTCATTTGAGAGATGTGAGAACTAAGGCTTAGAGAAGTATAGTAACTCTCCCAAGGCTGCAGAGCTTGTCACTGTTTGAGACGGTTTTCATTTGAGATCACTCTGATCCTTCAGCCTGGGCCCCTAATCTTCACCCCATGGTGGAGGTACCTGCTTTGTCATTTCTCATAAATACATGCTTTGGTGAAAACCACTTTAAAGGAAGCTTAAGAAAAGACAAGACTGAATTATTTCTAGGACCTCCTGCAGTGGATCCTAATTTTTAACGTTTATGGTAATTTGCAAGGATTAGAAAAACGTAACACTTTCAAGACTTAAAGGGTTGTTTACTCAAGATATATGTAACAATTTCCACTCCATAGCTTAGATTTACTGTTGGTAATTATTTTGTCTTTAAGATTACAACAATTTTGTTTCAGAATGAAATCTTTATTTGCACATTCCAGAATGGCTTATTGAAAATCAAGTATAGGCACAAATTAATGAAATACATGTTACTGGATGTATTATAAACGCATCAATATTTTCTATTTTCTCTCTTATGGTCTGTTTCTGTTCACAGCATGTTTGCAAGACTACACAGATGATTTGGGGACATTTACTTCTCCAAACTTCCCCAATAATTACCCCAACAACTGGGAATGCATTTATAGGATCACAGTGAGAACTGGCCAACTGATTGCAGTGCACTTCACAAACTTCTCCTTGGAGGAAGCCATTGGAAACTATTATACAGATTTTCTGGAAATCAGGTCAGCATTTTTATTTATTTCATTATAATCTTTTCATAATTTATTCTCATTAATAATCTTTCCTAGGAAGATTAAGGAAAAAAAGTATGGAAATTCTCTGCAAAGCTCCCTGCTGTGCACTTTCTTGCAAGAAATAAAGTTTGTCATTTGGAGCCTGACTTAGGAGACATACAGGAATTACATAAGATTCTGTGGTTATTTTGAAGTGATTATTTTATTGGAAATACTTGAAAATAAACTCCAGATTTTATGTGGGCAAAGAAACAGATGTGCTACTACTCTGAAATGACATAACTTGCTACTGTTGAATACCTACTTTAATTATGTAAAATCGATGTAAATTTTAGGCTGTTTGCTGTTCATTTAATCTAATTATATTATAAAATGATGGCAGGATAGCAATCTTAAAGTTTTCATGTTCAGGTAATAAAAGTCTAGGCTTGTGAATTTCAATACAAGGCATTATTCTTTCATTATCATCACTCTGAAAGAATGTGTTTAAAAATTTATGTTTGCAGTAAAAGTAAGTTAACTTATATGTTACTATCTCTCCATGGCACTACTTTGAGTCAAATTAGGCTAATCATTCTGGTGGGCGTCTATATCAAATATTTCATTTGGGATTTTAAATCTGGAATCTTATGTATTATAATAAGTGTTATTCTATAATATAAAGTAAGGTATTAAAATAATAAATCATAATTGGACCCTATCATGCTAAAATGACATAATTTTCTTAATTTACAGCAGTTACTCACTGGACTTTGTTGTTGAATAAATCCCTTTTTTTGTTGTTTGTTTGAAAAAAGCTGCAGATTATAAACTAGATTTAAGGCCCCAAAAGTTTTTAGGAAAATGCTATTTCCAGAATTTTGCTAAATATATCAAATACGATATATTACATTTCAAAAATTTCCAAATCAGAAGGAAAACATTGAAAGATTCTCTGTAAAATACAGCAGTATGTTTATATTGTTAATAGTATAGTTTCTTTATCGTGTTTTCTCTGACACATTTGCCAGAGGCTTTATTTGAAAGGGTGAAGATTAAACACATTCTCTCAGTTTGTGATTGGTTATATAAAACACCATGCCAACCATGAATGAAGGTTATTCTTTGTTAAGTCATTCAAATACGATTTTAAAAAATTTAAAAGTTAAAATTGTGTTTTTTAGAGTAAGTGTAGTGTTTGAGAGAAATTACTTCATCCAATAAACTGCTAATGTTTGCAATCCCAAAGTTCAAATTATGTTAAATGTTTACACAGTAATATTGTCAGTAACCCAATAAATTTTAATTTCTGTATTCTGCCAGAGATGGAGGCTATGAAAAATCACCAGTGCTGGGAATATTCTATGGCTCAAATCTACCCCCAACAATCATCTCTCATAGTAACAAACTATGGTTAAAATTTAAGAGTGACCAAATAGACACAAGGTCTGGATTCTCAGCTTACTGGGATGGGTCATCAACAGGTAAACAGCAAAGAGCTGTCTTTGACTGGAGAAGCCAATCTGATTGGTTTCTGGATTCTGGAATTGTCATGCTCTGTCCATCACTCGTCCCTGTTTGCCCAGCTGTATTTAAACTTCAATATTGCAAATAATTTTAAATTAACAGCAGCCATTCCTTTTTAACAGACAAAGGGAGAAAGTTCTAGTTTCTTTTTACCAATAAATAAGAATCCTGGTTAGAATAAGGAAATTGCATTAATGGAAATTGGGGCTGGGTGCTGTGGCTCACTCCTGTACTCACAAACACTTTGGGAGGCCGAGGCAGGGGAATCACCTGAGGTCAGGAGTTGGAAACCAGCCTGGCCAATATAGTCTCTACTAAACATAGTCTCTACTGGCCAACCCCGTCTCTACTAAAAATACAAAAATTAGCCGGACGTGGTGGCTGGTGCCTATAGTCTCAGCTACTAGGGAGGCTGAGGCAGGAGATTCGATTGAACCTAGGAGGTGGAAATTGCAGTGAGCCAAGATCATGCCACTGCACTCCAGCCTGGGTGACCAAGTGAGACTCCATCTCAAAAAAAAAAAAAAAAAGAAAAAAATAGAAATTGGGTTTGTAGGCTAACTACTCTTTCGTGATGCCATTTTGCTGTGCAATTTGATTTAAAGGCTAGTAGAGTGGCACCCGTTTAATGCAGACAAAAAGATTCAATTTCCCCAGAAGGAAAAGGGTGTGTGTCATTCCATTTCTTTCTCCTCTAGGTTGCGGGGGTAATCTCACCACTTCAAGCGGCACGTTCATATCTCCCAACTACCCGATGCCCTATTACCACAGCTCTGAATGCTACTGGTGGTTGAAATCTAGCCGCGGCAGCGCATTTGAACTGGAATTCAAAGAATTTCACTTGGAGCATCATCCAAACTGCACTTTAGATTACCTGGCTGTATGTATAACGTTTCCGTTGTATCGTTCCCTGCTCCCATCTCACCCAACACACAATGCACTTATTTTTATTTTCAAGATTCAGGAAAGGGGAGTGTCTAAACCAAACATCCATATAAAAATTCAAACAAAATAAAAACATAAAAGAAATTTGGTGAAAATGACTATCTTCGAAGTACTGAATGGCTTGATACACTAAGTGTTTAAAATATATTGATGATAGACTATTAAGATATGGTGAAAATCTCCTGAAAGGGATTACAGGATTTATTATAATCATTATTTATGTTATTTCCACATACGCATTGAAAAAATCACAATTTAGAAGACAGTTTTGGCTAAGTAGAGAAGATAATTTGAGTCATTCAACTAGGACTTTTCACGGTACAACAATTCACCATTGTTCATTTGTTAAAAATCTAAATAAAAATGTATTGAAGTGTCATGAATCATAAACTATGGAATCAAAGAACAAGGAGGACAATTGACATCAGCTATGGCATTACAATATGTATTGGGCTTTCATTTTCAATCTTCAGCCTTCAGCATAAGCTCACATGCTTATTAATGCTGCACGTGTCCACAGCTTAATTGCCTGAGTTTATGGCCTGAATTTATAAATACCTAAATATAATTTGTAAGGTTATTTTATTTCATGGCTATTCTTTTGTGATGTCATATATATAACAAAAAATATATATTTATTATATATAAAGATAGATTTATTTTATATATATTTATGTTTACATATAAATATTTCATACATATATAAATATATGTATTTAATACATATATGTATTTAATACATATATAAATATACGTATTTAATACATATATAAATATGTATTAATACATATATAAATTTATGTATTTAATACAAATATAAATATATATTTAATACATATATACAAATATATGTATTAAATAAATTTATTTTAGAAATATATTATATAATTAATATTTATAATATTTTATATATAATTACATATAATATATTTATTTATAATATATATACATAGTAAATATATATTTTTTCTTCCTCACTTCTTCTGGATTATAGTCCTTTACATAATGTTTATAGTCTCAACCATCTAACATTCAAAATGTTTTCTTAAAGGTGTATGATGGCCCAAGTAGCAACTCTCATCTGCTAACTCAGCTTTGTGGGGATGAGACACCCCCTCTTATTCGTTCTAGTGGAGACAGCATGTTTATAAAACTGAGGACAGATGAAGGTCAGCAAGGACGTGGCTTCGAGGCTGAATACCGGCAGAGTAAGTGTGAATACCGGCAGAGTAAGTGTGAATACCGGCAGAGTAAGTGTGAATACCGGCAGAGTAAGTATGTATACTGGCTGTTCAGTGCCTAGAGTGGGCCTTCAAATTCTTGAAACAAACTGAAATAAGTGTAACGCATTGGTGTGAGCAATTGAACTTCATCTTAGTTTCTTCTATGAATAGTTTAATTCCATTTAAGGGAGAAATACTTACGTATTAAATTTAATCTCATATAACTAAAACATCTGGCAAACTATAGAAACTTAGAAGAGTATTTAATATGCTGAGAGAGTTGCAATTCAGCGAAAGATCAGTGTAACAGACTAATGACTAATAGCTTTTCATTTGCCTCACACATTGCAATCTTGCAGTGTACCTTATAGTATTCCAATGTACATAGTATTCTATCACACTAGTCTCTACCTTAAAAGGTACCTTAATTTTATTAAGGAAAGCTGTGGTCCATGTGAGTCATGCATGGAATAAGCATGTTCTTTACAGTAGAAAAATCTGGCCATTGTACAGATGCCATTTTAAATCTACTTTTCCCATATAGCAACATGGTGGATTTAAAGGAACATTGAGCAAAATGTCAAGGGGCCTGGGGTTTGTTCTGGCTCCTAACCTTTGAGAAAGTCACTTTTCCTTGTGGTCCCACGGTTTCTTCTTTTAGAAAAGGAGATTAAATTAGATGGTCTCTAAACCTGCCTTCTAGCTCTAGAATTAAATGCTTTTTGAAGTTAGTTCCAAAATGGACATTCAAGAAAACAATATTTTCTTGAATTTGTTATTTGATAGAGACTTTTACTTTATCAAAGTAAAGTCTAGGTTTTGGAAACATAATTCTACTGAATCAAAATTTATCCATAATTTTACACAATTGTCTTTTCCCACAGAATCAAAATGTATCCATAATTTTATGTAATTATCTGAAAATGGAATTAGAAGTCACAAATTATTAACTGAATACACAATATCCCTTGAATTAACTGAAAGAGTAATAACATTTAACCTTGATTATGTATGAATTTTAAGACTCACATTGATTTACATCTGAGGATTAGGCTGAATCCTAGATAGTTTTGAATATTGAGTTTTAATATATAGCTTTGTTCTTCAGAAATGTATCACTAGTATATAAAAAGGTCTCCTAAGTTCTATCAGAGATACATCTGTTTGACTATATAATCATTTCTCTAATTTTATTACTGCTGTGCTAATCTATTTCTGGTTATAATCAGATTGTTTAAGGGTTTCTTTTTTTTCTTTTTATTTCTGAGATATTTTATTTTTCTCTCATAATTTCAGAATCCTGAAAGTGTAAATGAGTGAACATAAGAGGCAAAATCAGAGCAAACTAGTGAGATTATCTGTAAAATTTGCCATGGGAAATTGGAGATTTACAAATAGTGTAAGGTCTGAGTGCTGAGAGTGGCCCGTGTGGTTTACTGGAATGTATTTTCCTGGGCCCTGTGTTGCCCCTAGTCATCGAGGCACGTGATACCTATCTGCCTAATAGGTGTACCTTCTCACAGGCTTCTAAAACAATAAGATTATTCTTTAAAAATCCTTTATGGACAAAACTGTGACCTAAAGATTTTCAAACAGAATGGGTTTAAGTATTCTCCCTGCTCCAACAAAGCAATATTTTGAAGAGCCACAAATGTACACTTTTTTAAACCAAAGTTATAAATGATGTTCTACCCACCTTCAGAAAGCATACTGTAGTAGGAATACATCTATGAATCACACTTTCAGAGACAGCTCATTCCATATAATGTTTATTTCCCATTCTGTTTTATTGCACATCATAGAGATAATATATTCCTTGTTTAAGTCATTAGGATTGGCTGAATTGGGCACCCAGGATTAGACATACTTAGAGGTATCTGGTTTGGTTTTGTTGAAAGCTCAGCTCAAGAAAATGCCACCATTGGACTGAAGACTTTTTTTTCTTTAAATTCACATTTTCATTTCTTCTTTAAATCCTTTATACTCTGTCTATTCGCTTGGTACTTCCTGATGACTAACCAGAGGAAGAACGGAGTCTTTATTGTGAATTTCACGCAGACTTTTGAATGTTCAACAAAGCCATGTTGTTACTAGTTTTTAGCATTCACATAGGATTTTGAGTTTTTAAACTGTTGAATTTAAAAGTCAGAATTTCTGTCCCTTCTGAATGTTAACATTAAAAAAACAGCAGCACAGAACATTGAATGCGCTTCTCTAACAAACAAATCAGACTGATCCCTGAATATAACCAAGTTATTCTGCTCTCCACAAATTCAAGGGAATCTGATGCCTATTTTAACATGACTATTTAATTTTCATGACTCTTTAGTATGAATTCACTTCAGTATGATTTCACATTTCTTCTAAATGGAAAACCTTTCACTATGAAAATACTGCACCAAATATATATGTGTGTGTGTCTCTGTGTGTGTATATATACACACACATATATACACATCGTGTGTGTGTGTGTACACACACAGATGATTTTTATTTTTTTTTAAAGGGAAATCTCATCTTGGAGCAATTATAAAGTATATAATAGTGGTTCTTAACAGTCATTTTTTTTTCCAGCATGTGAGAATGTGGTAATAGTCAATCAAACCTATGGCATCTTAGAGAGTATAGGGTATCCAAATCCTTATTCTGAAAATCAGCATTGCAACTGGACCATCCGGGCAACAACAGGCAACACTGTGAACTACACATTTTTAGCATTCGACTTGGAACATCATATAAACTGCTCCAGAGATTATTTAGAGGTATGTATTATAAAGCTTAATTGATCACTGCATTTTCAGATCAAGGGAGACAAGTCAAGTTAGAATCCATCATGCTTTTTAGAATCAAATCCCTAACTCTGCCCCATGCATCTATAACACACCAACCACCCATGGTATTTGAACAGGTATATTTCATATTTAATGTATTAAATTGTGAATACAGAGAACTATCTATGTTTTTAGGTTTCAGTGTAACTTCTGGACTCGTTGACCTCATATTACTTAACTTACATGGAAGGAGAGTAATAACCTCTATTTTTTGTTGATTGTTTTTGTTTGTTCTCTGTGTATAAGAGATCAGAAAATGTTTGGGTATCTTGGATTTATTTAAGATGTCATTTGCCTAGTATGAGGTATCATGGTTTTAATTGTTGTTTTTATTTTTAAATGTAAGTTCATTTCAGTGTATTTTTATTTTTGTAAAATTGAAGTTTCAATTGTTATAATCATGTCCACTAGTAACATTTATTCAACTGTCTGTATGCAATTTTAGGCAATAAATTTTGCTTAAATATTAGGCAACCTTGAATATAAGGTAATCTGCTATTTTTGCAATAAGAAATTTTATCTTAAAAAGCTTTTTGATAACTTGCATAAGTAACTTTTAGGGCTGTAAATTGGGAGGTTATTTTGGTATCTACATTTCGTCATCAGTAAAATCACTTTTTGAGTCATCTAACACATTATCTTTATTTCTGTCTATATTGTTAATATATAATACTTCAAAAAATCCACATATAATGTTTTCACTAGATACCCTTTCTGAAGCGATAAGTACTTGCTCTGACAATAGGACATTTTTTTCCACCTGTCCACCTGCCTGCAGCCTAGTGACTTAAGGTAGTTGTTTTTAAGGTGGTCAGTGATTTTTAGAAGTCTTACTTGCAAAGACTTCAACATCCATTGCTTGCAACTCTGGGGTCATATTCCCAGGAAAAAATGTTATTCTTGTAAAATGTTCTTAATTGTGTTTTTACAAGTTCTATAGGAAAACTAGCATTGGTTGAGGTTGTTTGAGGTTAACATATATTTTCCAAATAGCACTTTTGTTTATGAAAACAAAGAGTGACAACAAAGCATTCTGCACTTTGAGAGACTCTGTGAGGTCCTAACTATAAGTAGATTCCCTTGTTTTTCAGAGAGAATTTTTTGGGAAAAAATTTTGCCTTATATTTACAAAAGTACAATATTATAGAAATATTAGCCATAGTGTTTACCCATTAGAAAGTTTTGTTTACCAGTATTCTAAGAAAATATGACACAATATGAAACAAACTTACAAGCACGTACTTGGCAATGGTTTTAAAGTCCATCTTCCTTGACCTGGAGTTCAACTGGTCTTCACAAGCTTAATGATACCAGGCTGGTATCTTGATGATAGAATAGGCATCCATTTCTTCACATGGTGAGACCTTGTTCATGTTTTAGAAAAAGCAGAAAAGTTGCTTTCAAAGCCCTTTGTTTATACCGTGAACACAGCAGTTGGTCATACCTCTTTTTACCAGTTAGGACTATCCTGATTCCCTACTGGACTGTGGGCTTCTCAAAGGTCTGTGCTGTCTCCTACTAACTTTGTAACCCAGACACTTATTATACAGGTGGGACATTATAGGAGTTCAATAAGTTCAAGTTGAATTGAATATCACAGCCATATTTTAGAGTCAGTCTAATGATAACTACTAATGAATGGGAAAGATTGAATTCCAAACTGGCGTTTTTGTATGACCTCCTACACATTCAGTGCAATCCTACAAATTGGAGCACAAACCAAAATAGAACTCATGACCTTGCCGAGCGTTGCACGTGTAACAGTGTGCTTGGCAGCATAATCATTATTTGGTAAAGCATAATGGAGAAAGCTACAGAAAGGAGGATGCTTTTGATTGCGCTTTAAAGGAGGCTTTGGCAGAAAGAGGGCGGAGGAAAAGAGATGAAACATTTCCAGGACCTGAACTCCACTTCTTTGGATTCATTTGAGGATGGAATGGTAACAAAAAGGTGTTTTAAAATTCAAATTAAAAAATGCTTTTTCCGGCAACTGCAGAGTAGCTCATTAGAGCCCCTTATGGATGACGTGTCTGTCATGTTATGATCATGCCATTTCTCTTGTGCAACATTGACGGTGAAAGAGCAAAAATACAAAATGAGAACCAGAAGTTCAGAAAGGCCTTCCAAAAAACGGCACTGTTGCCAGAGGGAGGAGATTGTTTTCCATCTCTGTGAGCCAAGAGGCCAGACCAGAGCAATAGCTGCAATAGCTGGTCTATGATGGAAATTTTAACACAAAAACAACCATTTACAGAGAGAAAACTCACAAACACAGAAATCTAGCTTCCATTATTTTAATCGCTTCTGAGTTTTTCAACTGACTTCCCCAAATCCCTATTGGACGCCTGTTACTAGAGACAGAATTTAGTTATTCTGAATTAATAAAATGAAAACTATAAAAAGACTTCATTATGTGCTGATCAGACACTATCCCGCCTTGATGAGAAGTATGGGTTGGTAAAGATCCCATTGGAAACCAAATCCATCCTTTATTATTTCACCCTCTGGGCAAAACAAAATGTTTCAGATCTGGAAATAAAGTATGCAGTGGGAGAAGGGACCATTTGCTTAAAGGAGTAAGAGCGTTTGCCCATGCAAACATGGGGAATCAACCTGAAGAGTTCTGGCTGTATTTTACAACTTGATTTCAGTCTTCCATTTTTATTTTGAGTCTGAATCTCCATGCAGAAGAGGAGATTTCAAACGCGTGATTGAATATAGAAATGGAAATGATAGATTTGGGAGAAATCAACACGGAGATGTATAGGAAGCCCAGGGTATTTGTTAAGTCAACAGGGAGCATGTGTGTAGTGAGAAGAGGAAGTAGGAACACTAAGAGGTGATTGTGGCTGGGCGTGGTGGCTCACACCTATAGTCCCAGCTACTCAGGAAGCTGAGGCAGGAGAATCACTTGAACCCGGGAGGCGGAGTTTGCAGTGAGCTGGGATCGCACCATTGCACTCCAGCCTGGGTGACAGAGTGAGACCCTGTCTCAAAAAAAAAAAAAAAAAAAAAAGAGGTGATTCTGTCATGGGAGCCAAGGGAAGAGCAGTTGAGAGAGGTCGTGGTTCAGAAGGGTCCCTTGGAGATCAGTGTGACTCTGGTCAGAGCAGTGTTTGTGGGGTGGCGAGAGCAGGAACCAGACAGTGTAAAGAGGTACAAAGAGGAGAGTTAGTGTAGACTGAAGTCTAGGTCCCTGAATTCTGAGGCTGTCTATAACAAACCAGAGTAGGTGATGGCTTCTTTTCTCCAATCCTTATCCTTCGTTTCCCTAACTGGTCCTCATCTAGTTCCCGTGTGTGGGACACACTCCTTTGCATGTTCTCTTGTATGTCAGTGCCTCTTTAAACGTGGCCCCAGAATTGGATGCAACAGTTCAACTAAACCTGGCTAGGCCCAAGTAGGTTAGAACTATATTATCCAGTTCATATATTTCTGGTGTTGTATGCTGAAGTTAAATGGGGTTTATTGTAGCTAAGTCATAATATTGGCCTATATCAAGATTTATAATCTCCATATCACTTTTACATGAATTATTATGACTTTATAGATGTAGTTTATATGATTTTAAAAAATCTAAACAGAGATATTTTTCTTAATAAGTCAGATTTGATTTTGACTGAAAATCCCAACACATCATGACCTCCCTAAATCTTCATTCATTGCTTTTCAGAGCATTATTCATTTGCATATAGACTCACTGGCCACTGACCTAGTACTTCTTCAAAAATAATTGATAAAATGTCAAACAAGATTGCGTCTATTTCAAATACTCTTAAACGATTAGTTCTTTTGGTTAAAATTGATCTATTATTAAGTGCTTTTGGAATAGCACTATTCAAACCACTAGATAATAAAAGCTAATATTTATTCAGCATGTATTATTTGCCAGGTAATTCTCACAGCAACCCTGTATTGTAAGAAATATTATCCCCGTTCGTTAGGTGAGAAAAATGAGGCAGATATAGGTTGTTCATATTCAGAAAGATTAAAAGTGTCAAGGCAGGCTTTCTAGCAGGCACTGTGACTCCACACCAGTGCTCTCAGCCATTACACCACATACCCCGGGAGCACTCTCACAGCTTCCTGTCACCCTCACAGGGATCATGGGGAAGTGTTCCCGCAGCCCCCAAGTCTACCATTCTATTGACACTGTCGCAAAGAGAAATCAGTGTTTTGCATGACTCCATAGATAAGCAGGTGTCATTTATTATAATCACCTCTTTCTTTGCTTCATGTTGACAAATTATTTTTACTGTCTAGTTTAGAATTTTTCCAAAAATTACTGTTACTCTTACTGATCTACAAGATTCTAGAATGAATCTTTCCCCATCTTGGAAGCTGGAACGTTTTCCCTTCAGCCCCCTGGCAGCCCTGCTGGTTCTCCTTGACTGGGCTTGCACTCTTGGTGGCGGCACTGAAACACAATCTGAGCCACATGAAGAGATCAGATGCGTGTGACAGGCTGCTTACTTTGAGAAGGCTCACACCTCCCCACACACAGGAGAGGCTGAGAAGCCGGGAGAAAGTGGGAAGCCAAGACAGTGAGGCGGATTCTCCACTCCCACTTCCTAAGGCTCTGCTACTGCTCCCTGACCGGATTCCCATCCATTCCCATCTCTCTTCCCAAAGGCTTCCTCTGAGCTTCAGCAACCTCAGAATTTTAGCTTCAACAACATGACCACCCCAGCCTTGACCCTACAGGATCATTTACCTCAAGTGCTTACATACAACCAGACTTTCCCTTGGTGACAAATCCCCAGCACAGGGAGCTCATGTGTTTAAGCTCGACAGCAAATGCATGGGTCTAACCTGCCTATGGACAGTACCCATTAGGGCAGTGTAGCCAAGCCCTCTCGCCAGTGATGTTCACAGATTATGTTCTGGGCAGAAGCAGAACTCGTGAGCAGGGGCATAGATTCTGCAGGAATGCTAAAACTTTTTTTTTAATTTAACTTTCATGTTCAGGGTATGTGCACTACCCTAATAGTAGTACACATACCCTGAACTTATTTATTATGTAGGTAAACTTGTGTCATGGGTGTTTGTTGCACAGATCATTTCATCATCTAGGTATTAAGCCTAGTTCTCATTATTTTTTTGGATCCTCTCTCTCCTCCCACCCTCCACCCTCAGGTAGGCCCCAGTGCGTGCTGTTTCCCTGTCATGTGTCTATGTGTTCTCAGCACTTAGCTCCCACATATAAGTGAGAACATGCAGTACTTGGTTTTCTGTTTCCTGCATTAGTTTGCTAAGGAAAATGGCCTCCAGCTTCATTCACATTCTTGCAAAGGACCTGATCTTGCTCTTTTTTATGGCTGCGTCAAAAACATTAACCATGAACTAAGCACCCATGAATTCACCAAGATTAGAAAATCAGCTCTGTAATGACTATACCTTTCAGTGCTGTGGAACATAATTCCCTTAAGCCTGGAAATTTCATTGAAATGAGTTGACTCTTTTATCTTCTAAACTGGAATTCCATGTCTCTTCTTCCAGTGTCAAAATCAAACTAGGCATATTTCTACCTCCTCTTCATTGACATCACACTCTCTTCTGAAAGCATCCATCCCATCCATGTTTCCATCTTTCATTTGCCCTAGTCACAGACTTAAAATTAGACATTTTTTCTAATGTTCAATGATATTTTTCTGTGCCATTTCCCAAAGTTTAGCTAGTTCATATGTGTACCCATAAAATGATCAGAATGTTCCATGGAGCCTCTTGGGTTTCTGCTTAGATTGATTTCTTTAGAGGGTTCTCCTTTTTTGCACCCCCCAAAATTATTTCTGATTTTGTAGTGAGAATTTAGTTTTTCAGAATTTGCCAATTTTCTAGAATTTTCTTTCCTTTTCAATTGCTTTTTCATTTGTTTATTTTTTTAATCCATAGGTTTATATCTTGTTTTGAAGTTTGAATCCCCAAAACCTTAGTCTGGTTAAGTGGTCAGCCATCACGGGCTCTAAGTTAAGGCAAGGCGATCACTGTCTCCTAATGTTTTGGTCACTTCCATATTAACAACCAATTCTTTGCTAGCCAGAGTTAGTCCAGAGTTGTACTTGTCTCCTTTATATGAGGAAAGCATATAAAGAATTCAACAAATGCTAT
The DNA here is from genome assembly GCF_028885625.2 of Pongo pygmaeus. Classification (NCBI taxonomy): domain Eukaryota; kingdom Metazoa; phylum Chordata; class Mammalia; order Primates; family Hominidae; genus Pongo; species Pongo pygmaeus. The sequence goes on along the minus strand of NC_072381.2, from coordinate 17,157,975 downwards.
ATTTTTGGGGGAACAAGACATCTCATAGGTGTCGAGATGGTTGAAACAGTCTCCCTGTCACCACTCCTGTAGATCTCTTTTGGTACATTAGTGTTAATAGATTTCCTTTTCAAAAGATTGCAGTCTCTACTGAAAAGAAGCTGAGGTGGGAGGATAAAGTCCTTATAACTGGCTACCAAATCTGGCTGCATTCCAGAATCATCTGGGGATCTTGTTAGAAAAATTTATTCCTAGTCCTCATCCCAGACTTAATCAAATCCTTGAGGATTCCCCAAGAGCAAGCTTTGCACAAGCCCCTGGTCCAGCACTTGAGACCACCGTTCATAGCCCACTTCCACCAAGATAGCCTGTTTTATCCTCACTTCAATGCTCTCTCCTGGGAAGGGAAAAGTATCTTAATAGGTGTCTTGTTAACATACATTTGCCTGCTATTAAATGTTACTTTCCAATGAGGACTTACTCTTCCATTGCTATGGCTGAGTTATGTATTTTATCTCACCAAGGCCTGGTCATACTGTTGATATTATGTTTACCTCATTATATTAAAAATGTCAGATTCACTTTACAGTTTTTGTATTCTGATTCTAAACTTTCTCCCCCTTTTCCTTATCGGGCACCTTGACCACTATCATCTTCCATTAAATCATTTTCTTATTCCTTCCCCTTTTCCACTAAAGTCCATTTCAAGTCCTCGTGATAGTGTGGGGGACTTCAATCAAAGGCATTTCCCTCCAGTCTGTATAACATACATTTCATCTCTTGCCAAATCCTTGCTGATGTCATCCTGTTCACCCCAGATGCTTATATCACAGTTTGTTGCACTCCCGTATCCTCCTTTCGGTTGCAAAATAATGCATTCCAAGTGGAAGAATGGATAAAAAACATCACCAGTATCCCTGAATCTTGCAGTTTCACATCCATATTCTCCATGTCTATAGCCTAAACAATATATTCTATATACCATGACTGAGAAACATCGGGCTCATGGGATATTGTCCATACTTAAAGTGATGCTAGCTGTTATGGAGAACTCATACATTCTCAGATGCTTACTGCAACACAAGGTTATTTCTAATCACATCAGAGTCAAAGGCAGGTGTTCCTGGCTTCCATGTGGTAGTTCATGAAACCAAAGGAAGGGGAAGTCAATTTGCGGAAGCCACATAACTGTCTCTGCCACAAATGTTGATAGATGTTTCACAAATAGAGACCTATATTCTAATAAATCTGGGATATGCCAAATTAAAACACAATTAAGCAGGGTTTGTTGTTTTGTTTTGTGTTTGCTGTGGTATTTCCTCAGGCTGTCACTACCCTAAATATGCATTCTTCATTCCTTTCTCCATGCATCCAGTCAGTAGGATATATTTTAGACACTTAGGCTATGGACATGTTACTGTTTTATCATCAGTTTTCCTTGTCATGATGGAGGAAACACACCTTAATCAATTTATCACACAATAAAAATTTAACCACAGGCAGTGTTAAGTGCTGGGAGGGAAAGTTATAGTATATCCAGAAGGCATGAGATGGGAACTGAGCTCCTTTGTGGGTCAGGAAAGGCCTCCCTGAGGATGAATAACACACCAGGTGCCAGGAGGCTTGAGATGTGAGGGACTGGAAGGAGAGCAGTGTGAGGCTGTCAGGTGGACAGGGACCTAGCCTGCAGAGCAGGGTGGGCACGTTAAGAGTTTCAGAGACCTCCCGGAGAGCAGCAGGAGGTCCTTCAAGGACGTTGTCAGATCTGCACTTTTGAAACAATCACTCTGGCTACCAGAATAAACTGGAGGGAGGTAAGAGTAACAGTGGAGACCCAGTAAGGGGATTGCTGTAGGCCAAGGGAGAGAGAGCTCCAGGTTTTCACCATTGCTGGGGAGGAAGCATGTGATCGAAGGATTTCAGAGCACTTAGGAGGTACAATTGACAGAGATGGATGAACAACAGGTTGAAGGAAAGGGAGACATCAGAATATAGCCTGATAGATAGAACTGCATGCAGGGACAACCACCAGGGGAGATTAGTCCCAAAGAGATTATCCTTGCCCAGAAGTCTGATTAATGAACATCTATTGGACATTTGTATTCCATAGAACATACTCAGGAAAACATTATTCTAGAGATATTTTCCCAGTTTATTTCATTTCCCCCCATACAAACAAGCAAACTTTGAAGTTCATGAGGCATTAGAGAGTTATTCGCATCTCAGATGTTTATTTTGAGAATTACAGTAATATTTGTCATTAATGGAATGCCCATCATGTGCTAGACACTATTACCAATACTTTGATAGATATAATTGTCTATCCTTATAATAGTCCAGTAACTGAATATAATTATGCTCACAGGAGAACAGGGATTGAGATGGGGAACCATACTCAGTGCAGGAAGTGTCATCACTACAGGAAGTGATGAAATTATGTTCACACTCAGTGCTGCATGAATACAGTGTGGGCTCTGGAGTCCACCTGGTTCCAAAGCTCTTTACCAGCTGTGATCTTGGGCAAGGAATTTAACGTCTGGCTGCTTTGGTTCTCTCGTGTGTGAAATGAAGATAGTAATCCCCACACCTGGAAAATATTGAGTCCTCAGGAAATGCTTATTACTCCCCTCCACACCCCTTCTGGAGAGAGCCCAGCTCCTGCCTGGTCATTCAGCTTCTTCCTGGGACACTTCAGGAAATGGTTTCTCACCCTTACACCAGCCGACCTCCACATCTTGGAAATGCCATCTCCATTCCTTGTGCCCTGCCAGTTAGGAGTGGTGGCTCCTCCCTAGCGAGGTCTGTCTTTCTCTCCGGGCAGAGTTCACATTTTGTTTTCTTTCTCTTCCGAGTTCCCTAACTCGATTCATGGACTCCTCCATAAGGGCTTTGCTTTCTCTCTGTGCTCTCAGAATCTGTTTAAAGGCAAATTTCCTCTGTCCTTGTAAAGACCTTGCATCCGCTCTAATAAGTGAAGCGTAAATCAATGTTTGTGTTTGCAGTGCACATCACTGCTGGTCACATGACGGCATAACAGATTCCAAACAGGTGCCAGGGATGGTTCTTCAATTTCCAAATTGCTTGGTATAAGGTAAACGCCAGTCTTTAGCTCCCTATTGAAAACAACTCCAGGCACTGTGCTTTCTATTGTTCTAGAGGGGAGTCACTGGAATTAGAACTGCCTCAGCCAGCACTCTTCTATCTGCTGACTACCATGGGATGCTAATGACAAAGATATAGTAAGTCCTCTAGCACTCATTCGCAAGAGAATGTCTTCTAGGCACCCAGACACATGATAGAATGTGCTAAGTTGGTAGTGTCTGTACCTGCTTCAGAGTGAAGCAGGTAACTTCAGAATGAAGTTTAAACCCAAACTCCACTACTTAGTAGCTAGGTGACCTCGGGCAAGTTCCTTAGTGTCTATGTGCCTCACTTTCCCCTTCTGTAAAACAGAGTAATAAGAGTCAATGAGTCCATATATGTAAAGAGCCAAAACAAAGTCTGGCACATAGCGAACACATCTATAAATGTTCACTGTTATTATTTGCACTGATGCTGTTGTAAGAGAAACACCTCAGTAAGGTGTAGAGAAATTCACAAATAGAGAGCCTTCAGTTCTTTAGGCTGAGATATAATTAATGATTCATTTCTCAAGACATTTAATTTTCCCCTTGTTTTCTGCCGGCAGCCTGCATGGTTAACGCATTTTGACACTTCTCACTAAGGATAAATGACAAATGGTAAATCCAATAATTTTTGTCCACTTATTTTACTCAAAGCTCCATTAAGAAAAATAATGAAAAAAATTTTAATTTCAGTGACTAACAGGAGTGTTCGTATTGTCCCTATCATTTTAAAAATTGTTTTGGTTACTCTCTATTATTACAGAGAATAAAGACTTGCTGTATCCTGGAGTTTAACAACTCTTATTTTATTTTAGAGACAGAGTCTTACTCTGTCGCCCAGGCTGGAGTGCAGTGGCGTAATCTTGGCTCACTGCAACCTCTGCCTCCCAGGTTCCAATGATTCTCCTACCTCAGCCTCCCGAGTAGCTGGGACCACAGGCACCCACCACCACGCCTGGCTAATTTTTGTATTTTTAGTAGAAATGGGGTTTCACCATGTTGGTCAGGCTGGTCTCGAACTCCCGACCTCAGGTGATCCACCCACCTCGGCTTCCCAAAGTGCAGGGATTACAGGCATGAGCCACCAAGCCCGACCAACAATGCTTATTCTTAAGAAAAGAATTGCCACTGAAGGAAATAGGAAAAATTCTTTTTGAGTAGTTGATGCCTTTCAAAGTATTAAATTACTAAACCTCTACCTACCTCAGTTTCCAGAACTCTAAAATGGAGATAACAATACTACCTTCATTACATAGCTGCTAGGAGTTTTAACTTAGAATAATGACCAGCATGGAATAAGTGCTAATACATATTATCTATGGTTATTTTAACATAAACATAGTCTCATGGATTATTTTTTGTGCTCTGAAGCAGGAGACCCCAATCTTTTTGGCATCAGGGACCGTTTTTATGGAAGACAGTTTTTCCACAGACCAGGGGTGGGGTGGGAGGGTGGTTTTGGGATGATTCAAGTGCATTGTATTTATTGTGCATTTTATTTCCATTATTCGTACATTGTAATATATAATGAAATAATTATACAAGTCACCATCATGTAGAATCACTGGGAGCCCTGAGCTTGGTTTCCTGCATTAGACAGTACCATTGGGGGGTGTTGGGAAACAATGACAGATCATCAGGCATTAGACTCTCATAAGGAGCACACAACCTAGATCCCTCGCATGTGCAGTTCACAATAGGGCTCGTGCTCCTATGAGAGTTTAATGCCAGCAGTACTGGTCTGGGGATTGGGGCCCTTGCTCTATAGCATTTTGTGGGAAATAAATCTGTGGTTTTCAGAGCAGTCTTCCCAATTGTAATTAACATCAATTGGCCCCACTGTGTTGAAAGCAGTGCTGCTTCTCCTGCCTCCCAGTTTTCCTACAAAAGCCAATGGGACTGTAGATAAAATCCTGTTTTCCAGTTGGCGAGATGCAGAGAAGCAGATGAGATTTTGTCTGAGCAGCGGTGGATCCGAGCCGACTTTGATTATGGCTCTACCGCCAACGCTTCCTGGGCAGATGAGTCATGCTTCCTGGAACTGTCTGTCAGAGGAAGTTTGCTTCTGGCACTTTTGCATTTTGCTTAGAGCTTAGAGATAAGCTATTATAATTCTAAGTTCAGCTGCTATTTAAAAACATGCATAAAAGCTGGGAAGAGTTTACCAAACATTTCAATTTATATCTTGATACCAGATATGAGTCCAGCACCATATTAAGCATGATACCTAGATTCAAAAAAAGTTTAGAATGAACTATATCCGTTAGTTAGTGAAGCCAGATGCTTTATAGTGTCATTGAGTTTAGCATGAGGCATTTTAGAAGAAATTTTAGTTTTAAGATGGCCTGAGTAAAATGTGATTTTTTAATTATAAAAAATTGAAAGAAGAAATGTTATTTCAGTGTGATCAGAATCCCTTTCCTTAAAAAGAAATTCTGATCTTTTCTGACCATCTTTCACAATGAAGGATTTTCATATGATTGCATTAATTTGCAGCAGTTAATGAACCAAATGTTCCAACCTTCAAAAGAGCCTCTGCTCTCAGATTCAAAAGAAACTCTGCGTGTTTCCTCTCTTCAAACATGAAGGACAGAATTAGGATGAATAATAATCAAACCTAAAATAATTTCTGAACTACTCTGAAGCAGTAAAAATTCCATTAGATGCTCAGAACTTGAATTGCCCTATGCACACTGTCTTTGCTGGTTGACCTCAGGTTGCTCTGCTCCTCAGACTGGCCAAAGGCAGGGCGACCGAAAGGTCTCTTCCACTATCAGACAGGCTCATGGTATGAATAAGCATGCATTGAGCAAAATGCTAAATTTTAAACACTGGTAATCACAGTTGTGGATTTCAGCTAACTATATTGACTTTCTACTTTTTAAAATGGGAAAGATTTCCAATTGCAACATTACAGAATTTTGTTTAAACATATCTTTACCCTGCAGTTCCTACATTGGCTCTTTATTTATTTATTTATTTATTATGTTTTCTTTCTTTATTTTTTTTGAGACAGAGTCTCAGTCTGTTGCCCAGGCTTGAGTGCAGTGTTGCGTTCTCAGTTCACTGCAAGCTCCGCCTCCCAGATTCAAGCCCTTCTCCTCCCTCAGCCTCCTGAGTAGCTGGGATTACATGCGCCCACCACCACGCCTGGCTAATTTTTGTATTTTTAGTAGATACAGGGTTTCGCCTTGATGGCCAGTGTGGTCTCGGGCTTCTGGCCTCACATGATCCACCCACCTTGGCCTCCCAAAGTTCTGGGATTACAGGCGTGAACCACCGCACCCGGCAGGCTCCTTATTTAATAGACTTTCTTTTCCTGCTCTCACTGTCTTCAGGGAGATCCCGGATGGCTGTCCTCCGGCTTCTTCCAGCTCAAAGGCCTATGATTTCACATTGTTCTACGAACCAGGTTCTTCTCTGTTCCTGAGACCATCTGCAGCGGGTGGCGAGAATTTTAAGAGGCATAATAATAATAATAATAATAAATGTTTAGTGTTTTACTGTAGCAGGACAATTGGCAGAGGGAAGGCCGAGGTTTATGGAATTAAATTTTCATGTATACACAGGAGAGTATGCTTAGCTTTCAAAGCATTTCACTTACCACTAGGGAGGGATTTAGGAGCCCTTGCTCCATCAGTGACTATCGAAACTTATGTTTACATGAAGCCGTCAGTCCCTGAACATCTGAAGACATTATTATTTTTAAAATTTTTAATTTTTGTGGGTAATTAATAGGTGTATATATTATGGGGTACATGGTGTGTTTTGATACAGGCATGCAATGCATAATAGTCACATCATGGGAATAAAGAAATATTTTTTTATAAATAGCCTAATTAATAATAAAAATCTAGTTATGATAAAAGGAAGCATTATAGGCAAAATATGATTTTAAATTAATGCTGGAGCAGATTACCTTACATGGTAACATTTCAGTGGATTAATTTTTACATATAACCTTGAGATACATAAGAAAAGATTATGGAGATAGACAATATAATATTTTTAGTAGGCCAGGTGTTTATTTGACAGTCTAAAAGGGTATGAAATTCTGAGATTGGAGAAGCATTACTAATGCATATCTCTACTGCCATGTCAATAGGTCCCCAAAGATATTGCTTTACAAACAAATTTATCAGATCACAAAGGAATTTATAGTCATTATAGGAAATTGGGAAAATGTAGAAAAAGCTAGATTAAAAAATCCTAAATTATATCACTATTACTAATATTTGGTGGTATTGATTTCCTGTCATCGCTCCTTGTATATTTATTTTATTTTAATATGCGAAGGAGATTATTCAGTACATACTAACCCATAATGATTTTTTTCACCTAACAATAGCTTGTGACTATTTCCGCATGTTATTTATTGTGTCATTTTCAACATTGCACATTCCATCATCACAATACAGCCACCAATTCCTGTTGTGAAACACTTAGAATCTTTTCAAATCTTCACCATTATAAACAGTTCTGAGATAAGTATCTTTGTAGTTAAATGTTTTCCCATATCCATGATTAGACAATGATTTAAAAAATAAAAAGACCCAAATTGTGGCTTCTAATAGGAGTAATATATAGAAAGCAAAAATAAAAATGTAAATTCACTAGTAAAAGCAGACAGCAACTAGCTACCACATAGAAAGGAAACACTGGTTTTTGTGTGAGACAGACCTGTAACTCAGGGTGACACCAGGTAACTCAAAATGTGGTCTTTTGATGGGTTTTTTGCTCTCATGCAAAGCCCGACATTATGAGTAATTGTTACTTTTAGATGATATTTCATATTTCCTGTGCCACCCTGTCAGCACATGGCAAGGAGGCTTTTTCTGTGCCTATGGCAGGGAGCGTGCTATGAGTGGCCATGTGCCTTATGGAGGGGACTTAGCCTCCTGAGGGCCATCTTGGAGTCAGCTGGGATCAACCATGCTCTGCTTATCAGCCTTCCTCTACATTTGCCTCATTTATCCACCATGATTTGATTTTGCATTTGCCCCCTTGGGCTTTGCTTATCCACAATGGGAGCGCTGTGTCTCCTCTGTGATTCTTATTTTTTGTTTATTTATTTTTTTTGAGACAGAATCTTGCTCTGTTTCCCAGGCTGGAGTGCAGTGGTGCGATCTTGGCTCACTGCAAGCTCCACCTCCTGGGGTTCAAGCGATTCTCCTGCCTCAGTCTTCCAAGTAGCTGGGATTACAGGCGTATGCCACTACACCCGGCTAATTTTTTGTATTTTTGGTAGAGACAGGGTTTTGCCATTTTGCCCAGGCTGGTCTTGAAGTCCTGGCCTCAAGTGATCACCCGCTTCGGCTTCCCTAAGGGCTGGGATTACAGGTGTGAGCCACCACGCCCAGCCTCTGTGATTCTTGTTTTGCAATTTCTACTGTTGTTACAGGAACATTTCAAAGCCCTTCAAATGTAAAGTAACCTAAACTTCGATAAAGTTCCAAGTTTCTCCAGGAGATGTGAGTGCAAACCTCAGCAACAACATTTTTAACAATCACCCTAATGAAGCCTCTCCATAGATCCTGCTGTGGTGGTTGTTGGGGGTGGGGAACATGTGAGCAGATGCCCTGAGAATTCCCTAGGTCCCATCCTTCTGGAGCTCCAGTGATTCAGCAGCAGGAACTACAGGGCTGGGTAGGACCCAAAGGGGAAGGGAGGCTGCAGCAGGAAGAAATGCTTCTCACTTTTAGCATGAGAGCCACTTTGCTTGCCAGTGGACTCTCTCCACCTCACCGTGGCAGCCTTAACAGCCTCTGTTTCCTAACTCTCTTTGCTTCTGTCCCCCTGCATGGTCTGTCCTCCCGCAATCCCTTCCACACACACAGCATGCTTATCTCCACCCCACACAGGATGATTCTCCTTGGTTTCTGCATGGCTATCTGGGATGCCTCAGTCTCCACAATGCCCAAGTTGTCATAGCAACACACTGCAAGGAATGGCCTCCACCTCCTCACTGAATTCATCACTTCCCCATCTGCCCTACCAGTGATGATTTCTATGAACTCTTTTATGTGAGTCAGCTCCTGTTCTCTAATCCCCAACATCTTTCTTTTCTCATAGCTATTTTGGGTGGTTTCTCTGGAAAAAATGTTGATTCCCTTTGCCTCTGACAAAGAGTTAGAGTAACAATTTGAGCACATTCCATATGCCAGGCCTCATAGCAAACGTTTTACATTGTTTATCTCATTTGCTGTTGGCAACAATATTATAAGTACCATTATGGTGCCAGATTTATAGATAAAGACATTTTAGCTTGAAGAAGTTCAATAATTTTCACAAAATTGTGTTCTCTAAATTTTAGAGCTGGGCTATGAACACAGAGCCTGGCTCTGGCTACATTGACATTAGTCTAGTACGTTCTACAGTAAAATGGCTTTCCTGCTTGTGATTGAAATATAATCTTCTATTAGTGACACTGACTTCAAAATGCCACTCTATAAACTCATTGAGTATAGTTCTCAAAAATTTAACGATCGTCTTTTCATTAAGTAGAATTTTTATTCTGTAGAAAGAATAGGGGATTCTCTACTACACCCAAAATTTCTCCTCACAGCAGATGAATTATTTCAATTACATATTAAGCTCTAAAGAATAGAGGTTTTTTGGAATTTGCAAAGATTTATAATTGGAAATCGACCAAATTATTCTCCAGAAGTTTCTCCATGTTTTAATGATATCATCCTAAAGAAACTCTTGAGTTGCTTTTTCTACATGGACTATATTTAATTAATTCTTAAAATTGATCTTCTCCTATTAAAAAGAATTTTCTTCCAGAAAACCTTCCAGGAAATAAAAGAAACAACATTTACAAACAGTATGAATTAGATGTCAATCTAAAACAGAAAGGGCTGAGTTTTAATTGTCACTTACTGTGATTCTAAAGTGAGTTTGGGGCTGGGCATGGTGGCTCACACTTGTAATCTCAGCTCTTTGGGAAGCCGAGGTGGGCAGATTGCTGGAGCCCAGGAGTTCGAGACCAGCCTGGGCAACATGGCAAAACTCTGTCTCTACAAAAAATACAAAAAAAAAATAGCTGGGCATGGTACTGCATGCCTGTAGTTTCAGCCTTCAGGAGGCTTAGGCAGGAGGATGGCTTGAGCCTGGGAGGGTGAGGCTACAGTTAACCTTATTGCACCACTGCACTCCAGCCTGTGCAACAGAGCAAGATCCTATCTCAAACCAACGAACAAAAAAATAGTTAATCTCTACATCCCAAGCTGATATATATAATTACTTGTAATTTTAATTTATTACAGTTTTAAATTTTTAGCCATAAAACAATTTAGCAAGCAAGGCACTTGAAAGGCATATTTTTGTTCTTGGAGATCCTGCAATTCATAAAGTTGATTTCTACTGAGGGGACAGGTGGGGTGTCTGGGTCTCTGCTCACTTAGAACTTGACTGTCAGTGACTCCTAAGTACCCTCAGTCTTACAAAGAAATTGGATCTCTATCAGTGATTGACCACACTTGGTGTCTTCAGTGTTATATCCTCCCCTTTGTTATGGGTCCTTCCTATTTAGAAGTCCACAGATCATTTCCTATTGCAACTGGAGTCTGAATTCACTAATGGTATTGTAAACTATGTGCCAAATTATCAAACCCGCACAAAGGAAGTACATAGAAACTGGTAAGTGTGGCTAAGGCAAGAGATTTCCTTCCTCTCTGAGTGTGTCAAGAGGAGTTGAGATATTTGGGGGTAGGGTGGGGGTGGGGAGACCTAAACCACGAAAATCCTAAATGAATAATCTCTTTAAGAGAATAACAAAAGATTTCACAGAGGAAGGTTTTGTAATATACACATCTCCACATCTGAAGATATATTTAATGGCCAATTTGAAAATGTAAGCATTATTTTAGTAATTTAGAAAAACACCCCTAAACACAGTTATAGAAATTAGATCTGCATATTCAAGGTGAGAATCGCAATCTTTCTTAGCTTTTACTAGTTTCCTTTCTGTAACTCAATTAGAACTTCAAGTATTGTTCACTCTGAGCAGTGAACTTTTAGGCTCTCTAAAAGCAGGGCCACTCCAGCGAGCTTGTCAGTAGTCTCAATGAGTCACAGCTGGAACGTCCTGTGGTTAACATTCTGCTCTGAAAACAGAATCAGAATCAGTGAGACGGGTTTCCATGGTAACCTGTATTTGTATACTTTGAAAAATGACTGTTCCTTTTTGTGTGGTTTTGGGTGGTCAATCTGCGCGGGAATGAATTGTAGAGGTGACGTTACCCATCTGTGGGAATATAAACAAAAAACCTGATTTTATTAACGGCAAACTTTAAAAAACGAGGTATGAGGTTTTTTTTTCCCTTTTCGAGACATTGTTCTACACATTTATTACTTGATTGGATATTTAAGCATTTTCATAAATGTCTATTTGATGTTTATTTTAATGCATAATTTTCTCCCCCTCAAAGGCAAAAAGAAACTAATTGTCATTCATCAGTGTTGCCCCCCAAACCTACTGCCTCGCCCCTCCACCCCCACCCCCACCCCCACCCCCACCCACTACTTTTACAATGTGTTATTAAAGACCACTGAACAGCCGAGATTCAGGGGTCTCCTTCAATGTGTAATCCCATCTGGAAGAAAGGAAAAAAAAAATCCCTCTAAGTCATGTGAAAATGCCACGTCTCTTAACCTTGCAGAGCTGAGAGGCAAAAATGCTATGTTGTTCATGACCTTGTGCAGAATTAAAATATGATTCCTCAACATGTTGCGACCTAGTATTCCATAAGACCCATCGAGCTTAGGGTGATTATAGTTATGGAGAAATCTTACCTTATGTTTTGTTGGATAAGGGTTATGATGGCTTAGCTTGGGCTCAGAGGCCTGACAAAAATGAAATAATTTATGCTTTGGTCACTAAATTACAATCCAAAGGTTAAGATTTTGGGAGTGAAAGATGGTAGAGCATTTGCTTGCTAATTACTCCACTAATTGGGAGCAGTATGTTTGTTTCTGTGCTAATTAGTTTAAAACTGGACTTCATGCCCTAGAATTAAGAAAAACTCTAAAGCTGAGATGAATCTCCTGCAGGGAAGCAGGGATTTAGAAGCACAGACTGCAAGGTTGGCCTCTCGCCCTCCCGTTTCTCTGCCTGCTTGAGAGGGTGGGACTGAGCGCTAAGGTGAAAAGCTTCTGTTCCATTTCGTTTCTCTCTTCATTTTCTGTTGTTTATTATTCTCTCATTCTCCCCTATTCATTATAGGGGAGGCTTCTGATAAATGTGTAGAATATTAGAAACTTGGTAATAAATATACACATTCAAAGCAGCAGTACGAAAAACAGAAAAAAAGGAAGCTACAGCAGTAAGCCTGAAAAATAAAACTCATCTTTATTCATTTGCTTAAAATGCTTAGGTTTAGTACTTTGGGGTGAATGACATAATGGGCTTCTGAGCTTGTCTTTTTAAAAATGTCTGCTGACCTTCCCTGAAATCTCACAAGCACTTATGTTGAGCAGCCAATTTGAGAACTCAACGAGACAGGCCAAGGTTTAAAAATCTGCCATTTATCATGACCTTAAACAAGGCCCTCACCTGGTTCTCCCTTCTACGGAGTGGCACAAAGGGTCCAAATCCTTTATGGTCTGAGAGGAGCCTGTTGAAATTGAGGATTGTATGGCACTACTACCTCTCTAACTATACAAAGTGCAAGTCATCATGCAGATTGGGTCCTAAGTAAAATAAATACAGCTGGCGGGGGAAATCACTGCCTTCATTCATTGGAGATGCACGGGGAAACTGCCTTTATCAAAGCCCTGCTCTGGGCAGTGAGGGGAAGGCCAGAGGTGGTCTGTGCTTTAAGGCGACTCACAATCAGTAGGGGAGGTAAGACACACAAGCCCATAACAAGAATGCCTGGGGATGTGACCATTTCCACAAAAGAAGCACAGACGAAAAGCTAAGGGCTTTCAAAGGCAGACTAATTTATGCCTGACTGCAGGGATTAGGGGCGGCTCCATGAGGTGCTTTGTAACATTTGGTGGTAAAGTTCTCCACACTCAAATCAATATATTTCAAACAATATTTCATGTCATAACGTTTTTTTCAATGAAAATAATTTGGTCAGTCCAGAATTTATTGAATCCAGATTATACATTTATGCACGGACACGTGTGCAAACACACAGACACTCACACATACTCTTAAGTAGATGTACTCTCCAAGGGAATCCTCGAGGAAATCCATGAGTCCATTACCAGGTATTTTCTGTTTCATTGTCATGGGCAGCTTATCCCAAGGGTAACTGGAACAAAGTGTTTAAAGGGAACATGAAGGCGATTAGGTGACAATGTAATGGCCTTAGTCCTGAGGAAGCCAGTCTTTTTGGATTGCCATTATCTTTCTCAAGTGAAGAGATATACTAGAGAGATTTTTGTGTTTTTTAATTTTTATTTTTCAGTTTGGAGATATACAGCTGATAAAATCATTAAATGAGGTAGGTTAAGGGGACACAACCTTGCACCCTCCATTTCTCCTTGAAGATGTATAAATACCTCAATGGAAAAATGGGCAAAGACATCAGTAAACAATTTCCAAGAGAAGAAATCTAAATGCCCCTAAACATGAAAAAAAAAAATCCTTCAATGTCAAAGTGATCAAAATAACACAAATTAAGACAATTACAAAAAGGCAATTTTTCACTATCAGTACTAGTTTAAAACATGATCGTCATCATAACTGACAAAGCTCTGCTGAAAGAAACACCTCTGTTAACTGCTGGTGGGAGGACAAGTTGGTATAAACTTTCTGGTAAGAAATTTAATAATATTTTATAAAAAGCCATATGATTATACTGTTTGTTATTCCCTTTCTAGGAATCTTTTAAAAGACACATTTGAAGTATCAAACAGCTATTTATATCAGCAAAAGATTGGAAATAAATGAAACAACAATAGAATTATAATATAAATACATTATATTTGTGGCATTTTATGCCAAGGGTTACACAATTAAGTGATATGTTCAATGAAAAACAAGAAACACAACTAAATACATAGCTCAAATGTATAAACACATATATAAACCTGCACAAATAGGTATATTACACATATATACAAATGAAAAAAGTATCAAGAAATTTTTGGATTTAATGAAATATTAACAGTGTTTGTCTTTAGTCGAATCAATGTTTGTATTTTCCTTTTTCATATATTTCTAAAATGTCTGATTATTTTACAGGTAGCATTTATTTTAAAAATTACCTCTTGAGAGGATGGCTACTCCATTTTCTATGACATGATTATTACACATTGCATGCCTGTGTGAAAGTATCTCATGTACCCTATAAATATATACACCTAATATGTACCCATAAACATTTAAAAATATTTTAAAATTATATCTTACAATTATAATAGCTGCTATTCATTGAGCCCCCCTATGTGTTGTTAATATGTGAATGCCTACTATTTCCCTATTCTGAGCCTGAATTATACTTTGGACTTGCTAGGTTGACATAAAACCAAAAGTTACTAGTTGGGTTTCCAAATTTATTGGCTTAGGAATCAGATCCATCTCTAATACCCTCTCTATGCAATTATCAATTTTTAATTCTTATGTTGAGTTCTGTGTACTCAACCCTCCTCAGGAGATTTACCTCTAACTTTTGAACCAAGGAACAGCTTTTGCTACTTGGGTAGACTTGGATTTTTCCATCCGACCAACATGTGTTTTTACATGGGAAAGTTTCTCTTTGATTTCAGCTCTATGATGGACCACGGCGGATGGGACGCTACTGTGGAGTAGACCTGCCCCCTCCAGGGAGTACTACAAGCTCCAAGCTTCAAGTGCTGCTCCTTACAGATGGGGTTGGCCACCGTGAGAAAGGATTTCAGATGCAGTGGTTTGTTTACGGTAAGCCAGGTGCTGATCTCAGTTGTATTTGCAGTTGCTATTTGACCAAGAATTTTTTCTTTTTCAATTCCAAACTTAGAAACAATACCATGAACAAATAATGGAACCCTGGTAGTAATCTTATGCAAGGGTTTAAGAAATATACTTAGACATTGATGGAACTTGGAGAGTTAAGTCTGTTAGGATTAAGAGAGGAAGTGACATCAAAGTGGAAAGAATTTGGTTAATTGTAGGTGTAGTAATAAATTGCCTTAGATGAAGAAAGAAGCAGAATGAAGTTTCTAGGGATGAAGAGTTGAACCTGGGTATAGCAAGCTAACTGCAAGTTGGGGTGGGAGTATCTCAGCAATGGAATAGAATGAGACTTAAGGCTCACCTTGACGTTAAGCAGAGAAAGGGTAGGGATAGACTAGAAAGAATGAAAGTCAGTCAGACAGGGTTGGGGAAAAGGAAGGGGCAGGGTTGGCCTGAGAGGAGGAGAATTTGAGTTGCGATGCACAAAGCCAGGGGCATGTGTTGTAGTTGTCAAACAGGAAGGGTCACATCTGGATCCCACCTATGAATTGGTGGTTCAGGAAGCAGGTAGGGATCATCATTCCTTTGAAGATGAAAGGTCTTCCTTAACAAGAGATCTGAAATGTCTTCAAATCTCAGGTGGGCCAATCTGCAAGTGGAGAGCCCCTGAGCAGTGGTTACCAAAATGTGGTCCCCAAAATGTGGTCCCTAGAAAGCAGCATCAGCATTACCTGAAACCTGTTAGAAATTCGAATTCTTGGGCCCCATCCCAGGCCTACAGAATCACAAACTCTGAAGTGGAGCCCAATAATCTGTGTCTTAACTGGTCTCCCTGGTGATTAAAGTTTGGAAACTACTGAGAGGTGAAGCCGGCTGAGGTTCTAGGTCAGGTGGGGACTTGGAGAACTTTTCTGTCTAGCTAAGGGTTTGTAAATGCACCAATCAGCGCTCTGTGTCTACCCAAAGGTTTGTAAATGCACCAATCAGCACTCTGTAAAAACCCACCAATCAGCGCTCTGTGTCTAGCTAAAGGTTTGTAAATGTACCAATCAGCAGTCTATAAAAACGGACCAATCAGTGCTCTGTAAAATGGACCAATCAGTGCTCTGTAAAAATGGACCAATCAGCAGGACGTGGGCGGGGCCAAATAAGGGAATAAAAGCTGGCCACCCTAGCCAGCAGCGGCAACCCACTTGGGTCCCCTTCCACACTGTGGAAGCTTTGTTCTTTCACTCTTCACAATAAGTCTTGCTGCTGCTCACTCTTTGGGTCCACACTACCTTAATGAGCTGTAGCACTCACTGCGAAGGTCTGCGGCTTCATTCCTGAAGTCAGCGAGACCATGAACCCACTGGAAAGAAAAAACTGCGGACCCATCTGAACAAACAAAATCCAGACACACCATCTTTAAGAACTATAACACTCACCACGAGGGTCTGCAGCTTCATTCTTGAAGTCAGCGAGACCAAGAACCCACCGGAAGGAATAAATTCTGGACACATTTTGGTGACCCACATGGGACAATCACCAAGCGGTGAGTACCACTGGACCCCTTTCGCTTGCTATTCTGTCCTATTTTTCCTTAGAATTTGGGGGCTAAATACCGGGCACCTGTCAGCCAGTTAAAAGTGACTAGCATGGCTGCCGGACTAAAGACACGGGTGTCAGGCTTTCTGGGAAAGGGCTCTCTAACAACCCCCAACTCTTTGGAGTTGGGAGCGTTGGTTGGCCTGGAACCAGCTTCTGCTTTTCTTGTACTTCTGGGCTGAACTGAGGGTTGACAGAGAGGAAAGCCATTCAGCTCCAGGGTCCCAACAACAAGTTGGTTGACCCTGCAGCCATGAGTGGAACTCTCAAAGTCATGTCACCCAGGCAAGACTTGCCCATCTATCCTATCTATCCTGACCCTTGCCTCCTGGGTCCTAATGCCTGTCAGACAAATTTCCTCTCGCCTCTCTTCTCTGAGGCTAGTCCTGCTTCTAAAAACCACTCCCTGTCTCTGGTGCTTTTCTAGTTTCTCCTGTAAGAATGATTTCTAATATAAACTCCAGGACTCTGTTATCTTCTTTAGGCACCTGGGCTCACCAATCAGAAAGACATAATTTTTGCCCAAAGCCCCATCATAGGGGGTACTATCTGGAATCTTAGGATCCCTCCTCAGACAAGCAGGCCTAACAAAAGCTATTCCTGAAGCTAGGATATGGGTAGCCTCAGAAATTGTATCTTTCCTATTCATATAAGTGAGGACAAAAGGCATCACTCTTCCAACTCTGGAGATCCCTTCCCTCCCTCAGGATATGGCCCTCTACTTCATTTTTGGGGCATAACATCTTTATACGATGCAGGTAAGGTCCCAGTACTAACAAGAGAATGCTTAGGACTCTAACAGGTTTTCGAGAATGTGTCAGTAAGAGCCACTAAATCCAATTTTTCTTGGTCCTCCTTGTGGTCTAGGAGGACAGGAAAGGGTGCAGGTTTTGGAGAATACATTGGTAAGGGCCACTAAATCTGACCTTCCTCAGTCCTCCTTGTGGTCTAGGAGGAAAACTAGTGTTTCTGCTGCTGCATCGGTGAGTGCAACTATTCCGATCAGCAGGGTCCAGGGACTGTTGTGGGTTCTTGGGCACAGGGAGAAACAAAACAAACCAAAACCATGGGCAGTTTTGTCTTTCAGATGGGAAACACTCAGGCATCAACAGGCTCACCCTTGAAATGCATCCTAAGCCATTGGGACCAATTTGGCCTGCAAACCCTGAAAAACAGGAAGCTCATTTTTTTCTGCACTATGGCCTGGTCCCGATATTCTCTCTCTGATGGGGAAAAATGGCCACCTGAGGGAAGTATAAATTATAATACTGTCCTGCAGCTTGGCCTTTTCTGTAAGACGGAAGGCAAATGGAGCAAAATACCTTATGTCCAAGCTTTCTTTTCATTGAAGGTGAATACACAACTATGCAAAGCTTGCAATTTACATCCCACAGGAGGACCTTTCAGCTTACCCCCATATCCTAGCCTCCCTATAGCTCCTCTCCCTATTAATGATAAGCCTCCTCTAATCTCCCCTGCCCAGAAGGAAATAAGCAAAGAAATCTCCAAGGGACCACAAAAACCCCCGGGATATCGGTTATGTCCCCTTCAAGATGTAGGGGGAGGAGAATTTGGCCCAACCCAGGTATATGTCCCCTTCTCCCTTTCTGATTTAAAGCAGATCAAGGCAGACCTGGGGAAGTTTTCAGATGATCCTGATAGGTACATAGATGTCCTACAGGGTCTAGGGCAAACCTTTGATCTCACTTGAAGAGATGTCGTGCTATTGTTAGATCAAACCCTGGCCTTTAATGAAAAGAATGCGCCTTTAGCTGCAGCCCAAGAGTTTGGAGATACCTGGTATCTTAGTGAAGTAAATGATAGAATGACAGCCAAAGAAAGGGACAAATTCCCTACTGGTCAAAAAGCCTTCCCCAGTATGGATCCCCACTGGGACCTCAACTCAGATTATGGGGACTGGAGTCATAAATATCCAATGACCTGTGTTCTAGAAGGACTAAGGAGAATTAGGAAAAGGCCCATGAATTATTCAGTGATGTCCACCATAACTCAGGGAAAGGAAGAAAATCCTTCTGCCTTCCTTGAGTGGCTATGGGAGGCCTTAAGAAAATATACTCCCCTGTCACCTGACTCACTCAAGGGTCAATTGATCCTAAAAGATAAGTTTATTACCCAATCAGCTGCAGATATCAGGAGAAAGCTCCAAAAGTGAGCCCTGGGCCCTGAACAAAAGCTGGAGGCGTTATTAAATGTGGCAACCTTGGTGTTCTATAATAGGGACCAAGAGGAACAGACCCAAAAGGAAAAGCGAGATCAGAGAAAGGCCACGGCCTTAGTCATGGCCCTCAGACAAACAAACCTTGGTGGTTCAGAAAGGACAAAAAATGGAGCAGGCCTATCACCTGGGAGGGCTTGTTATCAGTGTGGTTTACAAGGACACTTTAAAAAAGATCGTCCAGTGAGAAACAAGCCACCCCGTCGTCCATGTCCACTATGCTGAGGCAATCACTGGAAGGCACACTGCCCCAGAATGCAATGGTTCTCTGGGCCAGAAGCCCCCAACCAGATGATCCAACAACAGGACTGAGGGTGCCTGGGGCAAGTGCCAGCTCATGTTATCACCCTCACTGAGCCCCGGGTACATTTAACCATTGAGGGCCAGGAAATTGACTTCCTCCTGGACACTAGCATGGCCTTCTCAGTGTTAATCTCTTGTCCTGGACGACTGTCCTCAAGGTCCGTTACCAATCCAAGGAATCCTGGGACATCCTGTAACAAGGTATTTCTCCTACCTCCTCAGTCATAATTGGGAGACTTTGCTCTTTTCACATGCCTTCTTGTTGTGCCTGAAAGTCCCACACCCTTATTAGGGAGGGATATATTAGCCAAAGCTGGAGCTATTATCTACATGAATATGGGGAACAAGTTACCCATTTGTTGTCCCCTTCTTGAAGAGGGAATCAACCCTGAAGTCTGGGCACTGGAAGGACAATTTGGAAGGGCAAAAACTGCCCACCAAGTCCAAATCAGGCTAAAAGACCCCACCACTTTTCCTTATCAAAGGCAATATCCCTTAAGGCCTGAAGCTCATAAAGGATTATAGGATATTGTTAAATATTTAAAAGCTCAAGGCTTAGTAAAGAAATGCAGCAGTCCCTGCAACACCCCAATTCTAGGAGTCCAAAAATCAAACGGTCATTGGAGACTAGTGCAGGATCTTGGACTCATCAATGAGGTGGTGGTTCCTCTGTGTCCAGTTGTACCGAACCCCTGTACCCTGCTCTCTCAAATGCCAAGGGAGGCAGATTGGCTTGCTGTTCTGGACCTCAAGGATGCCTTCTTCTGTATTCCCCTGCACTCTGACTCCCAGTTTCTCTTTGCCTTTGAGGATCCCACAGACCACACGTCCCAACTTACATGAACAGTTGTGCCCCAAGGGTTTAGGGATAGCCCTCGTCTGTTTGCTCAGGCACTGGCCCAAGATCTGGGTAACTTCTCAAGTCCAGGCACTCTGGTCCTTCAATATGTGGATGATTTACTTTTGGCTACCAGTTTGGAAGCCTCATCCCATCAGGCTACTCTAGATCTCTTGAAATTTCTAGCTAATCAAGGGTGTAAGGCATCTAGGTCGAAGGCCCAGCTTTGCCTACAGCTGGTCAAATATCTAGGCCTAATCTTAGCCAGAGGGACCAGGGCCCTCAGCAAGGAACGAAAACAGCCTGCACTGGCTTATGCTCAGCCGAAGATGTTAAAACAATTGCGGGGGTTCTTTGGAATCACCGGCTTTTGCCGACTGTGGATCCCCAGATACATGGAGATAGCCATGCCCCTCTATACACTAATCAAGGAGACCCCGAGGGCAAATACTCATCTAGTAGAATGGGAACCGGGGGCAGAAACAGCCTTCAAAACCTTAAAGCAGGCCCTAGTACAAGCTCCAGCTTTCAGCCTTCCCACAGGACAAAACTTTTCTTTATACATCACAGAGAGAGCAGGAATAGCTCTTGGGGTCCTTAGACTCATGGGACAACCCCACAACCAGTGGCATACCTAAGTAAGAAAATTGATATAGTAGCAATAGTCAGAGGCTATCAAAATAATACAAGGAAAGGATCTCACTGTCTGGACTACTCATGATGTAAATGGCATACTAGGTGCCAAAGGAAGTTTATGGCTATCAGACAACTGCCTACTTAGATACCAGGTGCTACTCCTTGAGGGACCAGTGCTTCAGATACATACATGCACAGCCCTCAACCCTGCCACTTTTCTCCGAGAGGATGGGGAACCAATTGAGCATGACTGCCAACAAATTATAGTCCAGATTTATGCCACCTGAGATGATCTCTTAGAAGTCCCCTTAGCTAATCCTGACCTTAACCTATATACTGATGAAAGTTCATTTGTGGAAAATGGGATACGAAGGGCAAGTTGTGCCATAGTTAGTGATGTAACCATACTGAAGTAAGCCTCTTCCCCCAGGGACCAGCAACTAGTTAGCAGAACTAGTGGCACTTACTCGAGCCTTAGAACTGGGAAAGGGAAAAAGAATAAATATGTACACAGATAGCAAGTATGCTTATCTAATCCTACATGCCCATGCTGCAATATGGAAAGAAAGGGAGTTCCTAACCTCTGGGGGAACCCCAATTAAATACCACAAGGAAATCATGGAGTTATTGCACTCAGTGCCAAAACCCAAGGAGGTGGCAGTCTTACACTGCCGAAGCCATCAAAAAGGGGAAGGAGAGGGGAGAACAGCAGCATAAGTGGCTGGCAGAGGAAGGGAAAGACCAGCAGAAAGGAAAGAGAGAAAGAAACAGAAAGTCAGACAGAGAGACAGAGAGAGGAAGAGACAAAGGGAGTCAGAGAGAAAGTCAGAGAAAGAAAGAAATAGAAGAAGACAGAGAGGAAGAGAAAGAAGGATAGAAAGTCAAAGAGAGTGAGAGAGAGGAAGAGACAGACAGAGAAAGAGGAAGATAGGAAGTCAAAAGAAGGAGACAGAGAGGAAGAGACAGAGAGACAGAAAGTCAGAGAGAGACAGAGAGGAAGAGACAGACAAAGTCAGAGAAGGAAAGAGAGGAAGAGACAAAGGAATCAAAGAGAGAGAAAGAGATAGAAGTAGTAAAGAAAAAACAATGTACCCTATTCCTTTAAAAGCCAGGGTAAATTTAAAACCTATAACTGATAATTGAAGGTCTTCTCTGTAACCCTATAACACTCCAATACCACCTTGTTGTCAGTGTAAACAAGGGCATAGCCCAAAAGCACTGAGGCCACTGACAACCTGTAGCCTTCCTATCAAAAATCCTTAAGCCAGCAGGTTTCCTAACAGGGGATCTAAATCTTAATTACCATACAAAGGTCCCACCAGACATAGGAGGAACTCCCTTCAGGACAGGATATAGATGGTTCCTCCCAGGTGATTAAGGAAAAAGACACAATGGGTATTCAGGAAACTCTTATAGAAGCAGAGTTAGGAAAATTGCCTAATAATTGGTCTGCTCAAACGTGCAAGTTGTTTGCACTCAGCCAAATCTTAAAGTACTTACAGAATCAGGAAGGAGCCATCTATACCAATTCTAAGTTAATATGGATGGAGTGAGGTTTTATTAATAGCAAAGAAAAATTAAAATCCCAAACTTACAAGGTTTTCTACTAAAGTAGTTTGCTAAGTGTAACATGCATTATCCTACTACCACACACTCTCAAAGCATTTCTCAGACAGTTTGCAAGAAATAACAAAATCTGTCCAGTAAGGATAGTAACTACAATCCCAAATAGACTCTTTGGCAGCAGTGACTTTCCAAAACCGCTGAGGCCTAGACCCTCCTCACCGCTGAGAAAGGAGGACTTTGCACCTTCCTAGGGAAAGAGTGTTGCTTTTACACTAACCAGTCAGGGATAGTATGAGATGCCACCCAGCATTTACAGGAAAAGGCTTCTGATATCAGACAATGCCTTCCAAACTCTTATACCAACCTCTGGAGTTGGGCAACATGGCTTCTCCCCTTTCTAGGTCCCATGGCAGCCATCTTGCTATTACTTGCCTTCGGGCCCTGTATTTTTAACCTCCTTGTCAAATTTGTTTCCTCTAGAATCAAGGCCATCAAGCTACAGATGGTCTTACAAATGGAACCCCAAATGAGCTCAACTAACAACTTCTATCGAGGACCCCTGGACTGACCCACTGGCCCTTTCACTGGCCTAAAGAGTTCCCCTCTGGAGGACACTGCAACTGCAGGGCCCCTTCTTTGCCCCTATCCAGCAGGAAGTATCTAGAGTGGTCATCACCCAATTCCCAGCAGCAGCTGGGGTGTCCTGTTTAGAGGAGGGATTGATAGGTGAAGCCAGCTGAGCCTCTGGGTCAGGTGGGGACTTGGAAAACTTTTCTGTCTAGCTAAAGGTTTGTAAATGCACCAATCAGTGCTCTGTGTCTAGCTAAAGGTTTGTAAATGCACCAATCAGCACTTTGTAAAAACACACCAATCAGCGCTGTGTCTAACTAAAGGTTTGTAAACGCACCGATCAGCACTCTGTAAAAATGGACCAATCAGCACTCTGTAAAATGGACCAATCAGTGCTCTGTAAAATGGACCAATCAGCAGGACGTGGGTGGGGCCAAATAAGGGAATAAAAGCTGGCCACCCGAGCTAGCAGCGGCAACCCGCTCGGGTCCCCTTCCACGCTGTGGAAGCTTTGTTCTCTCACTCTTCACAATAAATCTTGCTGCTGCTCACTCTTTGGGTTCACACTACCTTTATGAGCTGTAACACTCATGGAGAAGGTCTGCGGCTTCATTCCTGAAGTCAGCAAGACCACAAACCCACCGGGAGGAACAAACAACTCCGCACTACCTTTAAGAGCCGTAACACTCATGGTGAAGGTCTGCAGCTTCACTCCTAAAATCAGCGAGACCACGAACCCACTGGAAGGAAGAAACTGTGGACACATCTGAACATCTGAGCAAACTCTAGACACACCATCTTTAAGAACTGTAACACTCACTGCGAGGGTCTGTGGCTTCATTCTTGAAGTCAGTGAGACCAAGAACCCACCGGAAGGAATAAATTCTGGACACACTACTGTCTTAGAGTGATCTAGCCCTGGAACATGTAGTCCTTGTGGGTCTCATAGCAGTAGTTCTCAACCACGATGCTAGAGCTCATTGGTGTATTTCAATCAACTGGAAAGAGAAGTGGAGTTCTAAGATTATACCAGGAATCAAGCATAGACATCTAAGCTGTGGCCCTGCTGTCAAAATCAGGGCTGAGCTCTAGCTGAGCACACATGAATTTGTGCAGTGGTTGACTCTTAACATTGTTCACATTCTGGTGCACTCATTGTATGAATGTCAGAGCTACGTATAACTGAATAGCCCTATTATACACTTAGGAGTGCTAGGCGTTCTGAGATTATAAACTGGGCTCTGAGTGTATGTCTGTTAAAATATGTGTGGGGCTTTCAGTATTTAAAAATAGTCAGTAGTCATCCACAGAGCTACTTGCAGCTTGAAGCATGCATTATGAATTCCCAAAGTAAATGAGTTGTGATAATTAAGCTTGTAGAAGTTCTGGACCTTCCTCTTCATCAAGTGAGTAGATATTTATTTATTTATTTATTTATTTATTTATTTATTTATTGAGATAGGATCTTGCTCTGTCATCCAAACTGGAGTGCAGTGATCTGATCATAGCTCACTGGAGACTTGAGCTCTGAGGCTTAAGTGATTCTCTCACCTCAGCCTCTTGAGTAGCTGAGACCACAGGTGTGTACCACCGCACCTGGCATTTTTTTTTCTATTTTTAGTAGAGTTGAGGTCTTGCTGTGTTGCCCAGTCTGATCTTGAACTTCTGAGCTCAAGCAATCCTCCTGCCTTGGCCTCCCAAAGTGCTGGGATTACATGTGTGAGCCACTGCACCTGGCCCAAGTGGGTAGATTCAACCTAAGTCAACTCATTGATCCATTAAATGCTGGAATTGGATTGATTCATCTCTATAATACAGATAATCTGTGGTATTCCATGATTCTGAAACACATGATTCTAACTAGAGACAGTGTGAAAAGAGACAGAAAGGACAGGAGAATCCTGGGAAATGGCCCAGATTTTCAAGGGCTGGGGCATTCTCCAGAGCATACGTGCTACCCAGATGCTCCTGTGCCCACGAACCCTGGGGATCTTGTTGGATAGAGAATGGGGTCTGGGGCAAGGCCCATGAATCTGCATTTCTAACGAGCTCCCGGGTAATGCTGCTGGTGCTGCTCTGTGGACCGCTCTGAGGAACAAGGTGAGAGCAAGTGTTGAGACTGGAGAAATGAGATGGTAGAAAGACAGTATCCCTAGAGACTGGAGAATCTTTCTGAGATGTTGAAAGGGCACATTGTACTGTTTGTTTTAATGACAGTAGGATAATAGCAAGATCTAAAGCAGAGAGAACTTTCCCCAGGGACAGAAGTGTAGAAGGTAAGAAATGTTAACCAGGAAGCCTGGGTTCAGGGCCCTGGAGAGTGTTCTCAGTCCTAGATGCACCATTGGAATTGCCTGGGAGTTTTAAAAAGTGCCCATGCCTGGGTTCCAATATCCAGAGATATGATTCAGTTGGTCTGCAGTGGGGCCCTGACTATTGCTAATTTCTAAATGCTCCTTAAGTGATTCATCCATATAGTCAGGATGGAGAGTTTGGGGGGGCAGTGATTTTGCTGATTACTTTCTCCTAAGTGCCTGCTTCCTCTCCCCTCCAGGCTGTTCTAGCCTTACTAACCCAAGGCCACTCTAAGGAGCTTGATTGAACGGTCATGGCAGGCTGCGCCCAGATTACTGTATCAATGGGCTCTTCCAGCCAACATGCTGAATCTTCTGGTGAAAGCTCTGAGTTTTATGTTGGGACCATTTTTTTCTACCAGTTCTACTTGGAATCTGTCTTCCTTTGGGAGAGTCAAAGGCACCCTCTGTCTATTCTCCTTTCCTGTTTACTATTTCAAAACTTTCTCCCAGTTGCTGGAAACTCGGAGCCAGAGTTATGCAACAAAATGTTGCCAGCTGGGACCAGAACTGAAATATAAAATTGTTTTTTAACTCTGTGCTGCTCACAATATGTAAATTATACCTGGGAGGAAAATTCTGGAAAGGAATTTTTAGTCATTTAGATCTGTGCAAAATTGACTGTCATATTCTATAGGTATGCAATGCCGCAGGTACACAGAGTTCAATACTCTGCATCTGAAGTAGGTCTTTAGTTTGAGATAACCTGAGAAGGGGAGCCCACAGAGAGGGCGAGCTCTTCCATGGGAGAGGTCTCGCCATTTTTGATCCATTGGAGGTAAATGCAAGACGTAAATCATGATGTATCATTCACGCATTTGTTCATTCCACAGACACTAAGGATGTCTTTTGTGCCAGGTACTGTGCTGAGACGGGGGACACAGAGTGACTCAGACCAGCAGGCCTGGTTTCTACTCTTACAGAGCTAGGCTAGGTGGGAGAAGCAGACATCACGCAAAAACACACTTAAATAAATAGAAAATCAAAACCATGAGTAGTGCCAAGCGGGCACACACAGGGCATCTGACTTGGGCCCAGCAGGAGGTCAGGGATGATCTCCATGCAAATGAGACCGCTGAACCAAAACCTAAAAAATAAGCAGGAGTTAACTAGTCAAGCAGGAGAAGGAAAAGGATTCCAGGTAGAAGAAAGACCCTGTGATAGGAGGGAGCAGGGTGAGCCCGAGGGACCTGAAAACTCAAGAGGCTGGAACTGAGTTGAAGAGGAACAGCGCTGCCAAGGTGGCTGCAGAGCTAAGCATATAATGTGGCTAAGCACACACACACACACACACACACACACGGGGAGGGATTCTGCAGCCATGGGGCCAAAATAAATTTAAAAATTACTCTCAATGCTCAAGACACACACACACCACACACACCACACACACACAGACAGGGAAGGACTCTACAGCCGTGGGGCTAAATAAATGTAAAAATTACTCTCAGTGCTCAAGAGACACACACACCACACACACACCACACACACCAACACACACCACACACCACACACACATACACCACACACACACAGGCATACATGGACAGGGACTCTACAGCCACGGGGCTAAATATAAAAATTACTCTCAGTGCTCAAGAGACACACACCACACACACACCACACACCACACACACACATGGGCAGGGACTCTACAGTCATGGGGCTAAATAAATGTAAAAATTACTCTCAGTGCTCAAGAGACACACACACCACACACACACACCACACATACCACACACACACACCACACACCACACACACACACAGACATACATGGGCAGGGACTCTGCAGCTATGGAGCTAAATAAATGTAAAAATTACTCTCAATGCTCAAGAGACGCACACACACACACACGGGCAGGGACTCTGCAGCTATGGAGCTAAATAAATGTAAAAATTGCTCTCAATGCTCAAGTGTAATTATAATTATTTTTTTTTTTGAGACAAGGTGTCATTCTATTTCCTAGGCTAGAGTGCAGTGGCTCAATCTCAGCTCACTGCAGCCTCAGCCTTTTGATAAGGTGATCTTCCCACCTCATCCTCTTGAGTAGCTGGGACTACAGGGTTGCACCACTACACCCAGTTAACTTTTGTATTTTTTGTAGAGATAGGGTTTCTCTGTTTTCCAGGCTGGTCTCAAACTCCTGGACTAAGCAATTTGCCCACCTCGGCCTCTCAAAATGCTGGGATTACAGGCATGAGCCACTGAGCTGGTCATAATACTCTTAAATGCATTTGTGTGAGTGTGTGTAACATATCAGAAGGAAAAGAATTAGAAAGGCTCCTCCCTGCACAGCCCTGCAAGGAATGTTCTCAGAATCAGGTGGAGGGCTCAGGACAGCCCCCCTAACACTGGCCCTGGAGTTGCTCTTCCTGCCCTGGCCAGGTCAAGTGGCTTTAAACTCCTAGCCTCTTTTCCTCAGAATCCTATCACCTTGCAATCCCTTCCCCCCACCCCATCCTCCCCACTGGACTCTTTTCTAAACTGTGCAGTACGATCTCCAAACACCAAGCAGAGAGTTCATACTCTGCAGCGACATCATTTCCTGAGCACTGCTTCTGAGGAAGAGTTCCTATGCACTCCATTCATTTCCCCAGTTCATACATAAACGCATTTACAAAATATGCTTCTTTGTGAACGACACAAACCTTCTATTGGCTTTAAGAAAACAGATCTACAACCAGGCTTTACCTGTGGGCTCTTTCTGAACATGGCCATGTAGACGTGAGACAAAGTAACATTGCAGGGCCTTTTATGCGGGTCCTCAAAGAGGGCCCCACCCTGGAAATAAAGAAATGGCCACAGTTGCCCTGTCTCTAATCGGTTCATGGTATTCAGCCTTGACAGCATTGTCCAGCGGCTGAATTCGGCCTTGGAGCCCTCTGTCTGGGTTGCAGGGGGAGGGGGTGGGTGATGGGGTGGGGAATACAGAAGTTTCCGCAGGCTGTGTGAAAAGTGGCCTCCCAACCAGCTGCACAGACCCCCTCTCCTCTTCTGGTCGTTGCTCCCAGAGGCCTTCTTTCACTTAGTGATGGAATCCAGCATACAAACAAGGTCAAGGAGCTTTGTGAGAGAGAGAGTGACATTTGCAAACGGAGCGAACCCTTCAGCTGGGAGCTCGCAGGGACAGGGCTGAGGGGCATGTGATCAGGAGGTGATGTCACCCAGGATTTCCACAAAGGAAAAAGTGGCCTTTTCTTTGGGAAGATAGATGACATCAGCCTCTCAAATGGGGGCTGGGTCCATTTTATCTTCCTTTTAGCTATTAAGTAGATTTCTCAAACCTTGAGAAGTTTCAGAAATTAGTTAGAAGAGAACATTTTAAAAACCGTGTCAACATCTTTTATGACTGGCTCGGTTTGGATGTAAGCCAGTGCCTTCTTGACTACCTGTGGGCATGAGGCACTATACCAAAGGGTTTTTAAAAAACATCTTTAGAGCACTGGCAGAAAACTGCCATGAGGTCAGCAGTGTTTCTCTTAAAGTTAGATCTTCGCTCCAGGTCTCTTTCTCTCGAGTGGTCTTTCATTAGTCTTTGTTTATCACTGGTCTTTCAGGGGAATTCCTTCTCATTCAAAAATTTTATTCCTTTTGTGACTTAGAGTACATGTAGTAGGATTTCTGGGAGGTTCACCCTTTAAAGACAAAGGTTTTATCTTTCGTAATTCCGTTATCCACTTGTCTTGTGTGAGAGAGAATGCCTTAGGGTATGAGGGTGAGTAAGCTGGGCTCTAGGAGAAGATCTGCTGGGCCCAGCCTATAATGAACGGCAGCTACAACTGTGAATCATGTTAATTACATGATTATTTACATGTCAATTGCACATAACCTCTGCCAGCAGATATTTTTTGAGAAGAAGTTTTTCATTCATTCAACCAACCAGCCAGCACATATTTTGGGCTTGGTGTCTAAATATAGAGAGTATTAATTTGCTTGGGCTGTCATAACAAAAATGCCACAGATTGGGAGGCTTAAGCAGCAGAAGTGTGCTGTCTCCTGGAGGCTGGGAGTCCAAGGTGAAGGTGTTGGCAGGTTTGGTTTCTCCTGAGGCCTCTCTCCTTGGCTTGCGGACACTGCCTTTTCCCTGTGTCCTCACATGGTGTTTTCTCTGTGTGTGTTCATCCTGATAGCTCTGTGTTTCCAAATTTGCTCCTTATAAAGACACCAGTCAGATTGGATTAGAGTCCATTCAGCTTCATTTTAACTTAACCACCTCTTTTTAAAGGCCCTATCTCCAAAGACAGTCACATTCTGAGGTCTGGGAGTTAGAACTTCCACATATGAATTTTGGCAGAGATAGAATTCAGCACATACCAGGAAGGAAGGAGATCACATTCTTGACTTTGGGGAGTTAGCCATCGAGTAGGCAAGGCAGGTAAACCAAGTGTAGAAATATATACATAATCCAGGACACCAAGGGAACACAGAAAAAAATAGCTAGGACAGCCTGCGGAAGTTTGAAGCGCTCTCCAGGCAGCTTTGAGATTTGAACTGAGTTTTAAAGAATGGGCAAGAATTGACCAGACAAATATCTGGGAGAGGAAGGCATTTCTAAGTAGAAGCAGCAAGGCGTGAGGGCACAAAAGTTTTGCAAAGAGCAAGTCCTTCAGCTAGACCACACATTCTCTGCATTCTCTGTTGGGGCAGTATCAACTCCAAGGAGGTAAAATTGGCTCTCGGTAGGGGGATTAAGAAATTCTTACTCTTTAATATATAAAGCATAAAGATATACAGTACATAACAGATATTCAATATACTTGTGGTATTAAGTTTTCATGGTTGAGAATTTAGAAAAAAATGTCTGAACAATCTCTTTAGGGGGCTGATAATGAACAAAAGGTGAGAAACACTAGGGAAAGGGAGTGATAGAAGTTGAGGCAGGACAGGTTATCAGAAACCAATTGATAAGAAACATCACAAGAATTTGGATTTTATTCTGCCATCAGGGAAAGACCGCCGATGGATTTTTAAGTGGGAAATCTAGTGATGCAAATAGAAGTACACTTTAGAATAAGAGTTCTGGTAAGTAGAGGGATGCCCAAGAAGAGGAAGAGACTGAGAGTTTGGTGACTAGTTAGGGAGCTATTAAATCAGAGCAGGGAGAAAGGAAATGAGTAGTGGTTGAGGTAGTGTATTAAAGAACTGTTTAGGGCTGGGCGCAGTGGCTCACACCTGTAATCCCAGCACTTTGGGAGGCCAAGGCAGGTGGACCATGAGGTCAGGAGTTTGAGACTGGCCTGGCCCACCCCATCTCTATTAAAAATACAAAAATTAGCCAGCTGTGGTGGTGCATGCCTGTAATCCTAGCTACTCAGGAGGCTGAGGCAGGAGAATAGCTTGAAACTGGGAGGCAGAGGTTGCAGTGAGCCAAGATGGCACCACTGCACTCCAGCCTGGGCAATAGAGTGAGATTCTGCTAAAAAAAAAAAAAAAAAAAAGAGCTATTTAGAAGGTAGGATGGGCAGATCTGATGGTGGAGTAGGTGTGTGTCAATCTGGGAGACAGAAGAAGGAATCATGGATAGCTCCCGTTTTCCTGCGGTATATGATTTGGCGCATGTTGGTGCAATTATTCATAGATAGGAAATCCCAGATAAAGACCATGTTTGGGGGAAAATTGTAAGCTTCTATTTGAACATGCTGAATTTGAGATGTTCGGGGGATGTATCCTTTCAGCAATTGCCGGTGTCAGTATAAAAATTAGGTGAGGATTTGGGCCAGAGAAAGAGACTTTGGAATAAACTACATGTTGGTGAATTTGGAGTTGTGAGCATGATGAAATATATATCCAAAACTGTGCAAGGTATTTTTAGGCGTATGAAAGAAATACCACGTTAGTCTTTGTCTTCAAGCTGTGCATGATCAGTTAGGAAGCAGGTGTAGAAAACTAATAGAAGTGCTGAACTGTGAGGTGCCTACTGCAAGGCTAGTAAGGAGGCTGGAAGTCATTGGGGAAAATCTTCACGGACTCTGTGAGATTTCAGAGCCCTTGAAGAATGATCAGGACAAGAAATGACAGATGGTGCCTGGATAAGCATGAGCAGAGAAAGAGAGAGAAACAAGCCTGATGTAATGAAGACAGTGGGATATGAGGCTTTGTACACCTCCTGGGCTAGATTCTTTAGAACTCTCAAATCCAGCCAGACTAGTGGGAACTTAATGTAGTAAGGAAAAGGGAACCACTGTTGTTTTAGACAATGGAGTGGGAAATGTCAAGGGAGGAGATTACAACTGGAGAAATCATAGATCGCAGTGACAGAAGCAACCCCAGGGGACCTTTCTGGGTCCTGGCTACTAAGAGCAGGGAATAGCGGTCTGCAAAGACAAGACAACTGACGATCCAAGGTGAGTAACATTCTGATGAATCCTCAGCAAAGACACTCAAGGGCTATGTGGCCAGTGCTGTGGTAAATCCCGGAACAGAAAATATTAGACCAATTGCCACATTCTATCTTCTTAATAATTTCTTCAAAGTTATAACTTTGAAATACAGACTCGTGATTACCTAAGTTTTCCAGTTTGAAAATGATTTTAGGACTCTTTTTTGTTATTGAACAAAAAATTTTGTTGAACAAAAAAATTTTATTGAACATAAAATGTTCAATTTAAAATGTTTATTATTGTGTGTCCTTGCTGCCACATGGTGAAAAAATTCACAACAATCTGGAAGTATGATGTTGGCAATGAAAGTGATTTATGAATTGTGGTCAGCAAAGATTCTAGGGCAGGTTCACAGGGCTGGGCTGTGAATCACACTGTCTGGTTCTAATCTCAGGCACAGACCTTCTCTCCATAGGTGATGGAATTGCTTTCACAGTGTGGCTTCCTGCTAGGCTGTGATAGACATAATGTCACACAGAGAGAAACGGTAAAGCACCCATCCTTCCGCCTCCAAAGTAACCTCACGAATATGATGTCAGATAAGGAAATCCTGCTTGGTTTTGGTAGAAATTTAAGTAAAAGAGAAGCTTTTAAATACAACTAGCTCTGTTTAAGTTAGGAGATATTTCCCTAAATGCTGACTATTCTTTCTCTGACATTTATACATGCTATATCCCATCCTGTTTATGATGGCTTTTTCAGCCTATTTGATATTTTGGGCTTTTGTCTTTCTGATACTCTTAAAATATTTTTAAGCATGGAGACTGGGAATGAGTTCCATCTCAGTGTGGAACCAAAGCACAGGTTTTTGCGTCATGATACTGAGTCTGATTTTTATTTATGACAAATTTTCATTTATATATTTTCTGCAAAGGAATTCTTAATGGACGATGCTCATTTCTAAGAAACCTGTTTCTAAATAACTCCTTGTTGTAAAGTTGGGATAATGACTAAGAAAATCCTGCAGCTCTTTTGGCCTTGACTTCAGAGCTTCTCCAGCAAGGTCCCAATGATCAGAGGCAGCATTAAAGCTGTGCATGCGCAGACCTTTCAGAATGAGTGGAAAAGCTCACTTCTGACATTTCTGCCTCCTTGACGACAGCAGTAAATACACATCCACACAGTTGACCTTCATCTCATGTTGGCTCTGAGTCTCTTCACCAGCAAGGCCCTCTCAGGAGTTTCGCCTCCCCATTCCCATGTCGCCACTGTTTGAAAAAGTTGGAGTTCTATTTCTATTGCCACTCTTTGCAACAGTTATAAAAAGAAAAAAAAAAATAACCCTCAAACCACCATGACCTTCCCAAATCATAGATTGCACAATTTGTAATAACAGTCCTTGAGATCTGGGCCAAAGATAGGGCTTTCTCGAAACTTCTGTTTGTGTTCTGGTTCCCTGGCAACAATATCCCCAATAGAGAAATGCATGTACTTTGCAGGGGATTGCACACTTTTTCGTATGACACAAAAACCGAAACCATACTTTTTTTTTTCAGTTCAAATATCATAGCAGCCAAAAATGAAGTGTAGAAACTTGAGTTCTAAGCCAACTCAGAACAAATGTGACGTTTAGCATAGAACCTGAATTGTTGTCCCCAGAGGTTTCTCTTTTTGACCATTGACTTAAATGTTGCCATATTTGTCTCAAACATTACATATCCAAGGACTTGTTTTGTGTGAATGCATTGTGTACTCAGAGGAACAGAGGAAGCAGTGCCAGGCGGCAGCAGCATTGTCTCACAAACAGAACAAATCTGGTGGAGGACAGTAACTACCACTTATAAGAGTTAGTAGAATTTGATAATCTGTAGATCAGTAATGACAATAATATACTTTGTCTCTGATTTTTTTCTCCTCCTAGTTTCACAGGCTACTCAAATATAGACTATTTTGACTCTGTGTACCAAAATAATGAAATTGAAGGAATGCAGGATAAATAATATAGATTTTACCACCTAAATGTAATCTTAAATTTGTCTGAAGATATTAATTATGATAAAAATAAACTATCTTGCCATATAAAGAGTGAATGAAAATATGATTAAATGCTTAGTGCATTGGTTTAATTGACATCTCATTCACTATTACTGTTGTTGATGTTATCATTTTAAAATATGACTCAACATATGTAATTTAAAAATACGATCTTGAGAAGTGAAGCCAGCTGGACTTCCTGGTCCAGTGGGGACTTGGAGAACTTTTCTGTCTAGCTTGAAGGATTTTAAATGCACCAATCAGTGCTCTGTGGCTAGCTAAAGGTTTGTAAACGCACCAATCAACACTCTGTAAAAAGAGACCAATCAGCACCCTGTAAAACGGACCAATCAGCACTCTGTAAAGTGGACCAACCAGCGCTCTGTAAAATGGACCAATCAGCAGGGTGTGGGCCTGGCCAAATAAGGGAATAAAAGCTGGCCTCCCAAGCAGCAGTGGCAATCCACTGGGGGTTGCCTTCTGTGCTGTGGAGGTTTTGTTTTTTTGCTCTTCACAATAAATCTTGCTGCTGCTCACTCTTTGGGTCCGCACTACCTTTATAAGCTGTAACACTCACTGCAAAGGTCTCCAGCTTCACTCCTGAAGCCAGTGAGACCACAAACCCACTGGGAGGAACAAACAACTCTGAAGGTGCCGCCTTTATGAGCTGTAACACTCACCGTGAAGGTCTGCTGCTTCAGTCCTGAAGTCAGTGAGAAGACAAACCCACCCGGAAGAACGAACAACTCCGGACACACCACCTTTAAGAGCTGTAACACTCACTGTGAAGGTCTGCGGCTTCACACCTGGAGTCAGCAAGGCCACGAACCCACCAGAAGGAAGAAACTCTGGACACATCTGAACATTTGAAGAAGCAAACTCCGGACACACGGTCTTTAAGAACTGTAACACTCACCATGAGGGTCCGCGGCTTCATTCTTGAAGCCAAGAACCCACTGGCAGTGAGACCAAGAACCCACTGGAAGGAACCAATTCCTGACACAATCTCATGTCTCATCCCAATAATTTTCTTAAATGAGCGTTATCATTCCCTTATTATGGATGAGAAAACTGAGGAAGGAGCCTGAGAGAAGTTAAGTAACATGTCCAAACTTACAAATCCCGTAAGCAATGGAATCAGAACACAAAACTCAGTGTGTGGTGTCAAACTCAAAGGCCATGCAATAAATAGCACGACGGTGCCTGAAAGCAAGTATTTTTTCCCCACAACTTTTCATTGCAAAAAAAGGTCAAATGATATTGCAATGCAAAGAAGGTTAGAGCTTATAGTAGGTAATTTTATAAATTCCCGGAATAATACATGTTTTTAAAGAGATATGTGCAATCTTTCCCAAGTAAATGGTGATCCAGTTTCAAAGGCTTCCCACTAAATGACACAATTCATTGTTTCTTTAGGTTCAAGTGGCAATAATATGTGGGTTGGGGCGGAGGGGCGCATTGCTTGGCAAAAGACAAGTTCAAACTAGCTGATGTTATTTGCAATCCTTAAACACAATTTCTGCTTTATTACTCATTTATAAAGTGCTGTTCTGGAGCTGCTATACGTTGCTGATGGAATCCACCGATCTGGGACAAACCACGGAGGTCATCTAGTCAGTTACCAAGGTTTAGTTATACAAACTCGCTTACAAGAGGGAGAAGTTATATTAAAGTAAAGAGTGAAAGGGTAGCTGCCCCCAGAACAGCTTGGCCGGGCTGGGGTGGACCATGGGAATGGGGTGGAGCATGTGAGGATTTGGGTAATTTAGTTGTTTTGCTTCCCGTAAGCTAAGGACCCAGGCTGGCTGGATGCAGGATTTGCCCTGCGAGGAGCCTGCAGCATGGGATGTTGTAATCATAGAAAACAACCTTGAGGCTCAGATTTGGACAGAGTTTAAAGGGTCACAGAACACCACTGCCATGGATGTGGTGCTGCCCACATGTGTCCATTTCCCCGGGTGGAGTCCACTCCCTGCAGAGGGAAGGTTAGAGGTTGGAGGAGGTGAGGGAAGGAATCAGGGAGAGGCCTGCAATGTACGTCCCTGGAGGCTCTTTGAGCTTTTCCCTGCAAGAGCCCTGTGTACCAAAATAATGAAATTGAAGGAATGCAGGTCTGAATAATATTTCTAAATAGAAGTATGACTGTTGAACTTGGAAACTGCCTACAGAGAACATGTTTTCTCTGTCTTTGTTTGTTTGAGAGATTTCATAAAGAAGCTTTCAGTAGCCTTAGGCATGACTACTTATTTCAGGGGAGATTAGTACAGTTATCTTAGTCTCATTTCTTTCCTTGTATCTTTTTATACTAAACTTTGTTTGGAAGTCTTCAATCATTTCAAAAATATCTAAGGAGAGGGAAAAGAGATTGATCAAATGATTGATTTCTCCTGAAGAAGTCTAAGCAAGGGATTTCTACTGGGAAACCATTTTTTAATTTGATTGAAATTAGTAGCTTAAAAGGAAACTGATAAGGTTAATCAAAGTGAAAAGATGACAAAATTGGCTAACTTCTCTAGGTTAAGAAAAAAGATAGTATCCTTTTGTATACAGGAAATTAAAATTTATATTACACAGAAACTCCAAATTTATAGCTTCTTTGGATTTCTTTCTGTTTGATGATGTACTAAAGGGAAACACATCAGTATTTAGATCTAGGCCATCTTAGATAGTCAGACGGCTATGACAGTCTTAACTTTGAATATTTATATGACATCTTGAATAGGAATGTAAAGGTCATTTTATAGCGGTCAACAGCATTGATTTCTAAGCTTCTTGTATCTGTTTTCCAAGTCACTGACCATGCAATAACTTATTCTGTCACTCTTTTTTATTGTATCTCTACCATTGAAACCCAAAGCTCTACTTTATATCCACTGCTGTATAGAAATTAGTCGAATAAAATGGATTATCACAAAATATGGGGCAAGGATGAAGTCTCCATGGAACATGAAACTTTCTAAACGTTCATTGACTCTCCAACGCTAAAAATCGTTATGACTTAACTCCCTGGTTCTTGGGTTTACCTGTTTCTTCCTGATGTGATACCCGGCCCTGTATTTGCTGCTAGTCTTCTCAACAGTAGACCTTTTCTATTTTCATGAAAATCTTATCCTTGACCAAACATCCCCTAAACCTCAAGATGACAAATAGGAAGTAATAATTACAAGATGGAATACAGAAGGTTTACAAATGTGCACACCTTAAATACCACACAAATAGTTGTTACCATTTTGTACCTACCTGGGAGTTTGGCCACCTCATTTATCAGGAAAAGAATGAGGATATATTAGCTTCTTAGGGCTACTGTAACTAAGTACCACAAACTGGGTGGCATGGGACAACAGAAATTTATTCTCTTTATTCTGGAGGCTGGAATTCCAAAGTCAGGGTGTTGACAGGGTCACCCTCTGACGGCTCTAGGGAAGACACTTCCTTGCTTCTTCTAGCTTCTGTTGATTGATGGCTGTCTTTGGCTTTCTAAGCCTTGTAGATGCATAACTCCGATTTCTGCCTCTATCCACACATGACCTTCTTCCTTCTTGGTGTCTGGGACCAAATTTCCCTCTTCGTATGAGGATACCAAGAATATTGGATTTCAGTTCCACCCCAATCCAGTATGAACTCATTTTAACTTGATTACATCTGCCAAGACCCTTTCCTCCAAAAAGGCCACAGTCACAGGTTCCTGGTAGGCATAAGTCTGGGGGGACAGTGTTCAACCCAATACAGGGACAATTCTCTCCTCTCCTGGAGTCACGATGTTTTGTCCTCTTCTTCCTTTTTACTCTCTTCTTTCTTCCTTCTTTTTTCTCAAGGAAATTTTATGTTCCTTGGCCTTTATATTACTTGATTTTCTTCTTTGATTTCATCTCGCGATCACTCCAGTTTGTGTCTCCATCCTCACAGAATACATGCTATCTGAGCAAATCCCGCAGAAAAATCCATCTGCACATGCTTCATGTCCTTATGAATTTGAGGAGCTCCACCCTTGGCCTTGTGTTCAGAGAGGACTAGTGACCCTAGTAGGACAGATGCCTATCACTTGGCCACATACCTGTGAAATGTTGGGGAATTAACTGGTAACATCAAACCAGGAATTACTGACTTTTTGTGGTTCTCATTACATGCCAGTCACCTTTGGACAACTTTGGCCATTTTAAGGAGCATGTATTCCTGTCCACTTCCCCACCCTCCCTGACCTGAAAGTTTCTGTTCAAAATCCTTGTAATTACATTTTTTTATGTTTCATAGATATATCAGAAGTGAGGCCTGTATACTCACTACAGGAAATAGTTCACTTTGTCTTGGGTTGGGCCTTCCCCAGATTCTGAGCTCTTAGTTACCAATTCACATCACACCTGCCTTACCAAAAGAGTCCTTGCTTGCAGTTTCTCTTCTGTGTCCTCCCTTCCTCCACAAGCTGCCTTTTTTTTTTTGAGATGGAGCCTCATTCTGTCACCAGGCTGGAGTGCAGTGGTGTGATCTCAGCTCACTGCAACCTCCACTTCTTGGGTTCAAGTGATTCTCCTGCTTCAGCCTCCTGAGTAGCTGGGACTACAGGTGCCTGCCACCATGCCCAGCTAATTTTTTATATTTTTAATAGAGACAGAGTTTCACCATGTTTGCCAGGATTGTCTCGATCTCCAGACCTTGTGATCCACCTGCCTTGGCCTCCCTAAGTGCTGGGATTACAGGCATGAGCCACAGCGCCCCGCCCACAAACTGCATTTTTACACAATGAAGGCAAACCGGCCTCGCCAAACAGGCACATCTCAAGGTCTTATAGAGCAGAAAGAGTTTTTATCGTTAAGTTATAGAAAAAAAGCTATTAAAATATAAATTGACCATTTTAATGAAGCATGTGAACATTGTCACTAATTACGTTTAAAATTTAATTCTCTTTCACTGTGCCTTGGCTTTTGGCTTCATTTTAACAGCAACTGTTGATTTCCCAGGCATTTCCTTTAGGAATGAAGGGATAAGGGTGGGAGGGTGTCCGTGTTGGATCACTTCTCTCTTCCTTTTCTCCCATCCTTTTTGGGCTTTAGCCATGTCAATTTCAAGACGTTATTCCTCCTGATGCCATCGGTTTATGGCATATAGTTTCAGGAAATTGCCAGCCAGCAAAGCGCTGACTGCATTTGAGCAGTCACCGGGCAATACAGCATTTACTTTTTAAATTTTGTGCCTTGGATTCCATTTAGCTGTTTCATTACTGGTTTGCTTTTATTAAAGCTCTTATTAAAAACACACAGATATGAACTTAAAGATAGTACCTACATAGGAGATTATTATTAAATGTTTCAGTACTGGAATTTTATAACTCATGGCTTGTTTTGGACAAAAACCAAAACAATATTAGTGAAGTTCTTTTATGAAGGTATTTTAAGTTATCTACACAAGTAAGCAGGTTTAGCAACAGCTTGTAACTCTTGGTTGTTATGAGTTCAGCAGATCAATGT
Source organism: Pongo pygmaeus (assembly GCF_028885625.2). NCBI lineage: Eukaryota > Metazoa > Chordata > Mammalia > Primates > Hominidae > Pongo > Pongo pygmaeus. The sequence continues at coordinate 17,119,071 of NC_072381.2, read as the reverse complement.
GCTTCCTGCAGATAAAGCAAGCACTTCCTTTCAGCCGATGACTGAGAGTTTGGAGGAAAATCAAGTCAAACAGATGATCAGTCACCAGTACTAAAACTTTTATAAAGATTAACTCTTTAAAACTGAAAAACATAGGCTTCTCTTCAGGGCATTATTTTATTCCAGTTCAGCTGATGTCTAATGATGTATTCTGTTAGATTTTGCCTCAAAGTCAATTAAAACATTTTTGCTTTGTTTACATTTTCCAGGTTGCTATGGTGATTGTCTTCAGTGGAGGGACAGGACAGTAATGAGGGCAGCATTCAACATTGTTAGTTCAGTGGCTTTGAGCCGAAGTTCTCGGCAAGGCAGGGGAGAGAGAACACAGAAGTGGAGGTCAGGATGGGGGAGGGTTGGTGTCAGAATAGGGTTTTGCACCCACATCTGCCATTCACTAAGTGATATGAGCATGTTCCACAGCTTTCTTGAACGTCACTTTGCTCACCTCTACAATGGGCCTGACATTATCATTGTTACCTGCCTCATGTTGTCATGATTAATTTCAAATAAAATAATGCATTTCAAATAAAAATAATTCAAATAAAATAAAAGCACTTGAGAACTGAACTACCATACAAATATGGATTTTCTTTTTAAAAATTTTTGTGCACCTTAATGAAAAACCAATTTCTTACCTCTTCTCTAGCTATTCATGATAGCTTTTTAACCAGTAATTCCTCTTCTAGCTCCAAGTCTTTTCTCAAATCTGGGGATAAAGTCTTATGAGGATACAAAACACAGCCAGGTGTGGTGGCTCATACCTGTAATCCCAGCACTTTGGGAGGGAAAGTTGGATCACTTGAGCCCAGGAGTTCAAGACCAGCCTGGGCAATATAGCAAGATCCTGTTTCAAAAGAAAAGAGTAAAAAAAAAAAATGTAAAGATAGAATACACAGCATGTATGAAAGGATTATGATATGCACAACATTTAGCTAAAAACTTTGGATTGTTTCATTTATTGTATGTAACAACCCTATGAAGTAAGTATTCATACTGCTATAGATGAAAGAAAAGTTAGATTACTTACCTAGGAACTATCACAGCCAGTTTAGGCATCCATTTGTCTGAACTACAGCCCATGCTTCCTCTGTTACACTATAATGTTTCCAAAAGTTTTGCAATCTAACATGCCAATTAAGCAGTTCTAAAATCATGTCTACTCCATGAAAACTTTCTCTTACCAAAGTGACAAAGAGCCACTGTGTCTATTTCTCTCAAAACTCTTTATTCCTCATGTCACTGTTCCCTTCTTGGTTGGCATTTTCATCTTTTTCATTTTTGAGACGGGGTCTTGCTCTGTCACCCAGGCTGGAGAGCAGTGGTGTGATCTCGGCTCAACACAACTTCCACCTCCTGGGTTCAAGCAATTCTCCTGCCTCAGTCTCCTGAATAGTTGAGATTACAGGCGCATACCACCAAGCCCAGCTAATTTTTGCATTTTTAGTAGAGACCGGGTTTCACCATGTTGGACAGGCTGGTCTCGAACTCCTGACCTCAGGTGATCTGCCCACCTTGGTCTCCCAAAGTGTTGGGATTCCAGGTGTGAACCACCATGCCTGGGTGGTATTTTCATCTTTTAAATTATCTTCTTTTATCTTCTTTTGAAAGGCTTTTCTAAATCATTGTCATCTATTTTAGATTACGAATGACCAGTTTTAAAAACTTCTCTATTTCTTTTACATTTTATTGTTCATTCAACCAGACAGGTAACCGGATGACGACAAGGATGTTGGTGGTCTAAACATCCCTGCCTGTGTTATTTCCTGATGGGTATTGGTTGATATAACTTCTTTCCTCTCCAGACTTGTGTATTCTCCATCTCTTTTTCCCTTCCCTGTTTGTGATCCCTTTGTCATGCATCCAGAGTTGCAAATATGACTGGTAATGGCAGGATGAGTTATTTATTCTTATTTGTAACTTACCAGTGATTAACATGTAAAGGATAGAATAGAATTCAGATTGTTTTCTTCAAATAAAAACTTATTGAAATCACTCTTAGTAAACTGAAGGAGAAGCAAAAAGGGTTTAATAACTTGCAAGAAGACATGTGGGCAATAACACTTTTTATGTCTATAAATATCTTTCTTTTTTTCAAGACATATTAAATACATTTGGCTTCTATAGCACTGCTTGTATTATGGGCAGATGCTCAATAAACACTTATGAGTGAATGAATGAATAAATAAATGGAATTGGGAAGCTATTTTACCTCTTTCAAATTTTAGAAATACAAAGAGAATTAAGTTTCTACCATAATTACCAGAATTACAATGTGCAGGTTTGTTACATATGTATGCATGTTCCATGTTGGTGTGCTGCACCCTCCTAGTACTTTACAATTTTGACGAAAAAGTACCACTAATCTATCCTATTTTGCATTTGCTGTGAAGTTTTAATTCAAATGTTTCCTTTTGATATGTTAATCCTCAGAGGTAGTGAGAGCATGAAGGAGAAAAAGAAAACTTCAGAGATTTCAAGCCCTAACAGTTTCTTTCCCTCTTTCTCATAACCATACAATATTTTTCCTGACAGAGTATCACTTATAAAATTGAAATTTCTCAGCTGGGCGTGGTGGCTCACACCTGTAATCCCAGCACTTTGGGAGGCCAAGGCGGGTGGATCACCTAAGGTCAGGAGTTCAAGACCAGATGAAACCCCATCTCTCCAAAAAAAAAAAAAAAGAAAAGAAAAAAAAAAGAAAAATAAATTTTTCTTTAAGAAACATACATACATATGCTATTAACAAGATATACTTAAAAATAAAATTTTGCTCTTTTTATTAAACAAAACCTTGTTGATTATTTGCTTTAAATCCTAGGAAAAAAGACATCGTGGGTCCATATAACTGTACTGTCATTTTTTTAAAACATTACTGAATGCCACGAGTCTGTATTACCATTCCAGTTTACAGCAACTAATTTAAGGGTATTAGTATCCTGTTATTTGCAAAGGAATTCACAAGGAAACGTAAAACAATTGGAAAAGACAATGGAAAAATGTTACACAGAGTTTTATATGAATCAACTGAGATAAAAAAATTGAATCAGATTGGCTGATGAACGAATGCTAAATAAAAATGCAGAAATGAGCTATCTAAACTTTCATTTCCTTCTTATCTTTTATATCATGTGGCCATAAAGTTATTTGTCTCTAGATTTTTTCCATTGGATAATTTATTCGATACCACTGATAGAAAGAACCAGCAGAGCTGAAAATACAGGTTGAGAAAAAAATTTCCGTAACAGGCTTTGCTTACCTACAATGTATTTTAGTAAAAGATGGTACATCTTAACACGAGTTACGAGGCACTGTGTCGTACCACTCCAGAAGCATCACGTTATAGAATGTTCTGTGAGTGGTGCTCCCTGGAGTTGAGCATTGGTACAGGAGATATGGACAATCTGTGATGATTTTGGCTTCAGGAATATTTGCCATGTGTTGTTGTAGTGGGACAAATATTTTCTCATCTTTTATCATACTTATGTTTTTTTAAGATTCACCATAGTCTGTAAACAACGTCAGCACATCTAATTTTAAACAGCTTTTTTGTAGGCTTTAGAAATAAAAGCGGGAACTTTATAGGACACAGGAAAGATGTTGCTCTGCAATACATTTAAAGTCTAAAAATGCAGAGGTTTTCAAGTGCAAGGAGACTGAGAAGTCAAGAAGATGGTAGTGCTTTGAGCTAGAGTCAGATTTCTCTGCCGAATCAAGATTCTTAGAATTCTCAGTGCTTCTCAGTGCAGTGGGGAATTCTGCATGGAGATTTTTTTTTAAACTCCTTAACTTTTAAAAGCTTTTCTTCTAACTCACTGTACAGGAGGAATTTGCATAGAGTGGATAGTAGACAAGATCTCAGACTTGGTGTCTTACTTTAGAAGCCATGGTAGTTTAATGTTATTCGTGTGAAAAATGCACATTTACTCATAATGGAGTGAGGAGGCACTGTTTTATTTTTTTATTTTTTTTAATTATTATACTTTACGTTCTGGGGTACATGTGCACAACATGCAGGTTTGTTACATATGTATGCATGTGCTATGTTGGTGTGCTGCACCCATTAACTCATCATTTACATTAGGTATTCCTCCTAATGCTATCCCTCCCCCCTTCCCCCACCCCATGACAGACCTTGGTGTGTGATGTTCCCCACCCTGTGTCCAAGTGTTCTCATTGTTGAATTCCCACCTATGAGTGAGAACATGTGGTGTTTGGTTTTCTGTCCTTGTGATAGTTTGCTGAGAATGATGGTTTCCAGCTTCATCCATGTCCCTACAAAGGACATGAACTCATCATTTTTTATGGCTGCATAGTATTCCATGGTGTATATGTGCCACATTTTCTTAATCCAGTCTATCATTGATGGACATTTGGGTTGGTTCCAAGTCTTTGCTATTGTGAATAGTGGCGCAATAAACATATGTGTGCATGTGTCTTTATAGCAGCATGGTTTATATTCTTTTGGGTATATACCCAGTAATGGGATGGCTGGGCCAAATGGTATTTCTAGTTCTAGATCCCTGAGAAATCGCCACACTGTCTTCCACAATGGTTGAACTAGTTTACAGTCCCACCAACAGTGTAAAAGTGTTCCTATTTCTCCACATCCTCTCCAGCAATTGTTGTTTCCTGACTTTTTAATGATCGCACATGAAAAGCCTTGATGAAGAATAAGAGCAGGTAATTGGAAGAATTTACCAACCAATAAAGAATATTAAAAAAAAAAAAAACAAAACAGAAAAAGAGGCCCAGAAATGTTAAGAGCAAAAAATGTTTTGTTAATCACCAAACATTGCTGTTGGAAAACAAGATAATTTCTTTTCTAATTGTGTCTCTCATAAGCCTTCCTCAAATTTTACCTCTTCTGCAAAGTTTTCTTTTCCTCTCCATACTGAAATCTCTGTCTGAATTCCTGCAAATGATTTGAGAGCCTGTGCGGTATAGTAATGAAGTATTAAGATACAACCAGATCACCTCAGTTAGTGTCCTAGTATCAATTAACCTTGGAAAATCCACACCACCTCTGTTTGCACTGATTTGCTCATTTAAGAAATGGATCCTAACAGTACCTACCTCATGTGGTCCTTATGAGTATTGAAACAGAAAATACATGGAAAGCCCATATGAGCACTCAATGAAAGGTGGCATTATTCTACTGTGTGCCACAGGCTACAGCATTTGATTATTTGTTGTCATGGTCTGCCTGAATGGCTTTCTAAGGCATGACATATCAACATTCTGAAACACACGCTGTTGTCTTTTACCTTGGTTGGATTTTTCTATATCCATTGTATTTTTTTTAATATAAATTTGCTGAGTTAGGACCTATATAATTTACGTGTTTATTTCCTACAGTCTTTGGTACAAAGCTAAGGATTTTTAGCCCTTAAAATTCTAGTTCTTAGATCTGCACGGGACTGCGGAATAATGTAGTAGCTACAAGGACACTGAAGGCCCAGGAACCTGAAGTTCGCGACCCCGGCTCACACAGTCCATTGTACTTCCTACTATGTTATGTAATTCTTACCTCATTATAAAAGAAAATCTAAAATTAGAATGACTTATTTTTTTTTAAAGTACAAACGTTTGATATGGTAAGAAAAAGGATCGATCGAGCATTATTGTACTAAATTATATATAATCAGTGTTTTTTTTTTGAAAGGATAAACTTAATAAGTTGTAGCCATGATTTTTTTTCTCATTGTTTTATAACTGCATAATTATAACTTTATTGTAACTTAACGGTTTTCTCCTAAATTAGGCATTGTATATTTTTGATGACCTTTTGGTGAGTTGAATTTGTGAATTATTTTCCACGGGCTGTTGCCCACTTTGAACTGACTGAGCCGTGCTGTTTTAACAGGTTGTGGTGGAGAGCTGTCTGGGGCCACAGGCTCCTTCAGCAGCCCCGGGTACCCCAACAGGTATCCACCAAACAAGGAATGTATCTGGTACATTAGGACGGCCCCCGGGAGTAGCATTCAGCTCACCATCCATGACTTCGATGTGGAGTATCATTCAAGGTGCAACTTTGATGTCTTGGAGGTAGGAAGTGAAATGGTTTTTTCAGCACATTTCGAAGTTTGGGGTAGAACAGGAAATCACTCTGCCAAGATTCCGAATTCTTTCCAGTAGTCAGCAGTGTTCTATTCTTAGACATTTTAATGAGCATCAGCCCTTCGGTGATCATTTGGTAGACACGGGATTAATATGTGGTTTGGGTTTTCCTGAAGCAATGCCTGAGGGCCTTGCTGCAGCTGAGTTAGGAGGTGATGCCAGGAAGCAGGAGCCCAGGGCGAGTGAGTGAAGGAAAGGAGGAGGGGGAACCAGCAGAGGGAGCCCCTGGGGGCAACTTGGGCTCCGTCCGCTGGGACCCTCTGAAGGACCACAGTGGAGGCACTGGTCCCCCAACTCTGGTTCCCATTGGTAAGGACTGCACTTGGGATGGCTAACACCTCACACTTGCAGTCTGAGAAAGCTCCCCCAGAAACAGCATTCATGTGGCGGAGCATAGAGACTGGGCACTGCCAACAGGCACAGGGACGGCCTACCAGGGCTGCCGCTGCTCTTCAAGGGGCCGCCAGGGCCATCTGCCGCAGAGGGCTTTTGTAAAAAAATGGCCACCTAGGTAGCATGAGGCATTTGAAGATGAAAATTTTCCCAGCGCTACTGCAAAGGGTGTGTCTTGGATTATTAAAATAGTCTTTGAGAATCTTGAGCCCAAAAGTTTATTATAATCAATGTCTAATTGCAGGAATCTAGTCATTAGAATATGTGCGTGTGTGTATGTGTATTTTTTTAAATATATAGCTTTAAAATATTTTGTTATAGTTTATAAAATTATATAAATATAATTCGTTATAATTATATAACATACTATATAATTACATTATTTGTGTAATATTCGTATGTAATTTTATAACATATATAGATATGTCCCAGATATATGTAATATATTATGTAGTATATTATATACTTACATTATAAATTATAATTAATAATTACAATAATTAATATTTATTATTATAATAGATTATATTACTATATATTTTAATGTAAGTATATAATACACTACATAATTATGTAATATGTTATATATAGTTACATGTGTGTAACACATTTATTATGTATACTTTGAACTTTGACCTGTCTGCAAATTTTAATATCTTCCAAATACACACAAAAATCCTGTCACCTCAGCTCTAGGGACTGCTGTAGCACAGCATGACAAGGATTCTATATCCAGTAGAACCTAAATTGCGTGAGGCTAGATGTTTGTTTGCTTTGTTTTACTGCTATATTCCCAGCTCCACAGAGTACCTGGCAAAGAGTAAACACTCAATAGATGTTTGTGGAATGAATGAAAGCATCAAAGTCTCTGATGGTCACACCGTAATAATGCACATTTAGGGCACTTTACAAAGGAATTTTTACCTCCATGTTCTCATTTAAACATTAAATCGTTCCATGAGGTAAGAGGGGAATTTTATTCCCATTTTCCAGTGGTGAAAACTAAGGCTCAAAAAGATTAATGGGCTTTTCCATGATCACATGGAAGGGGAGTGGAAGAGCTAGTAACTGAAGCCAGTCACTGCTCAACACTCCAGTAAATCCTGACACCATAGATGGGTGCAGGGTGCAAGGGCTCGATATGAGTAGTATGGACGTTACAGGAAACTTTAACAAAAACTTTAATTATAAAACTAGAGTCCTTACCTTGAAAAGAAATGGAGTCATCCCCTCAGTGAGAGTCGCTAGGAATTACTTTTAGTAATTCATCACTTTTAGTAATTTAGTAAAGTCATCCTTCTCAGTGAGAGTCACAAGGAATTACTTTTAGTAGCTCTAAAAGACTTACCATTTCTATCTCTGATTTCATTTACTGTAGCTCTACAGACAATTTACTATTGTGATTGCAAATGAAATCACATAGACCTGGAAAGTCCTCACGGAAGGACTGTTGCCAAGTCATGACTCCACGTCAGAGGAGAAACAAGGTGCCTCCTGAAATTCACACTCACAGCACAAAGTAGGACTAGCATCCACGTGCAGAATGTTCCGATGGCCTCGCTCGCCTGCAAGGATATTGCTTGGTTGCATAAAACCCCTTATCACTTACAAAGGGCTGGCGGTAGATCTTCCACAGCTATGTGCAATGTTCCAAACCCTTTATTTTCATACTCCAAAGTGCATGTGATTGTTGCCCACTTGGCAAATTATAAATGGGCCAATTGTGTTTCGGGTTGTGTCACACCCATTATGGGAGAAAGTAGAGACAGGAGCTGTTCCCTGCAAGCAGGCCTGGGGCCTGAGGGACGAAATCAGGGACTCCAGGCAGAAGGAGCTTTCAAGGAGAGCCCTATGCCTGACAAAAATGGCTGTGAGAAGACGCACGGTCTGCTTGGGGCTTATTTTTATTATGACAAGCTGACATTGCAGTGGCCTCCCATGTTCCACCAAAAGCAGGGTTTGGGGGACTATTTTGAGGCCCTTAAATATTTGGGGAAAGTTTTTTTCTGAAAGCTAAAATGAGCAACCCTCTGACATTTTGGTCAAAAGCCTTGTTTTGCTTTTCTGCAAATGTTCATTTGGAAAATGCTGTAATAAAATCGGGCTAATGGTGGTGGAATGGTTTTTTCACCCCTCCCTAGCTGCTGATAACATGTTAGTAGTGGCTTTAAAAGTTTGTTACCCATGATGGGCATGTGATCTAGAAACTTTGCTGATTTCTCAGCCTGCACGTGAGTGTAGTCAAGTGGGGCCTTACAGTCACTAAGTATTGGGCTTACCTGGGTTTCACAAAATTTATTCAGAAGCCATTTTTCCCCTGAAAAATCAAAGTCTGGAAAGTGGCCCATTGCGAAAAGCAGCAGCTGTTTGGTTACTCATAACCCCGGAATGCTGACTTGATTGTAACAATAAATGGAGCCAACAGAGCAGAAAGAAATGTTCAAAACAGATTAAAACCATAGGCTTTGAACTGTTCTCCATCCTGAGCATTCGCTAAAACACATTTTTAAATCTCTGATCATCAGACCACTTCTTTTTCCCCCAAACTTTAGTCATATGCTGTAGTTGAATGAACCACACCCTGAAATTCTTTCCATCTTTTTCTTCTTTTGAAGAGTCATGTGCTAACTATCGGTTTTATTTGTGGAAGCCAGAAGGACCATTGTTTCGGTCATGGAAACACTCTGCCTGATTTTACTTTAATCTCTGAGAAAGTCTTTAGAGAGATTCCGAACTGGCATTAGGCAGAAAAGGAAATCCACTCCTTGGAGCAGTAAACCAGGACAATTGCTTGGTGTGGACAGTTAGCTCAGTCTGGCCTCTTTGCGATAGGCTTTTGTGAGCTCAGCCTTGCAAGAAGGGAAGCAAATAATGTCCAAAGTGGCAGTGTTTATTCTTCTAGAGGCTTCTGGGTCCAGCCAACTCATACCCATTATGTTTGTGATCTCAAGGGGATGTTTGAGCAGAGAAAACAAAGAATATTTTGCCGACGTGCGAGTTTTCTTTGTTAGAACTTAACACTTGCGTTCAGTGGTCTCTCCAAATATGTGCTGTTGATTGGGCTTGGGTGATTGGGAGCACATGCTGTTAGTTTCATGCTGTGGGGACTGTGCCCTAGGCGAGGGGGTAGGGAGATCTTGAAAATGGGAAAGAAAGCTGGCTCTACACACCATGCAAGCTTGCTTCTGCCATTTGCATATGTGTACGTGTCAGGGGCCACACAGGGCTCTTCCTAAAGTCCTGCTTTTGATGGGACTTGGGGGGGAGTGCACAAACATCAGCTCCTCCTAATAAAAATAAGCCTGAAGCAGTCAGTATGCTTCATTCCTTTGCAATTACTGTCCTTGTGCTCAGCCCTCTGTGGAACAGCAGTTTCATTCATTTTGGCCTTTCCCGGATGGCTGGGGGGAATTAATCAGACAAAGAAATCATTATAGATTCAAATCACACACTCCTCCCCAAAGTAGGCTTCTTGTTCTCACTCCCTCTCCCCAGAGAACACTTGAGTGATTTTCCTATCAGTCAGCAGTGGGCCCTGAGGGTGGGCAAGGGCTGGGGGTGCTGAGGAATGGGGGCAGAGTGTCCCGAGGTGGAAAGGCACAGAGGGAGGGTGGGAAGGCGCTGTGCCCAGATCCCCCTGACAGCCGCCTTCCTGGCTCTGGCCCTGAGTGCCTGTACGTGGAAGGCTGCGGTTGCAGTTGTGAAGGTCTCAGATACCAACTCTTTGAAAACTGTCTCCCAAAGATGGTCTTTCTTTTACAAATTGAAGTTTGAAAAGACCTGAAGATGAGGAGTCAGCATCTTCTATTTGATTCCCATCCTCCCTTCGCCACCCTCCCTAGCCCCACACATACACACAGGAGATAAACAGTACCCAGAGGAGACTGAGAAACCTGTCCGTGAGGCCTCCTGGAGGCCTGGCCTAGGCTATCCTTGCCTGCAAGATGCCCTCTGTGAGCCCAAGGAGACCCTTTCCAGATGACTATGTCACTGGGGTATTGGATTCCAGTCAGACAGACAGTTTGGCAGATTTGGAGGAGCCTACGTGGTCTGAAGTCATGTGTGATAGATCTAGAAGTGAAAGAAGAGAGTTCCCTGACCACCCCGTCGCAGGACCTGTGACGGGGTGTGGCACATCTGTTCGGCTGTGGTGCCCTCAAACCCCTTATGGGAGGGGGAGCATGCAGACTGGCAGGTGCAGGAACCCAGGCAAGATGCTACCCACAGTAGGGTCTAGGGGTGGATGCCTGGGACTCTCAAAGCCCCCATGGACAGGCTACAGTGTTCTTTTAGCTCTGCCATCCACAGAGGGCTTAAGTGTTAACCAGCTCAGTGACTCTTGGTACCCGGCTTGTCTGGCATCCAGGAAGAATCAGGTCACACACGGACTTGAAGGATGGTGAATGTGGGGATTTTATTGGGTGATGGAGGTAGCTGTCAGTGGAATGGATGGGGAACTGGAAAGGGGATGGAGTGGGAAGATGATCTTCCCCATAGAGTTTGGCTGTGCCACGGATGATCAACTGTCTGACCATCCCCAGCCAAATTCCTCTCAATGTTCAGATGCTCCTTCTCTCCCCTTCTCTGCCATGTCACTCTTCTCCTCCTCTGCTCTTCTATTCATCTGCTCATCTGCTCATGGAGCCTGGGGTTGGAGGTTTATATGGGTACAGGATATGGGGATGTGGCAGGCCAAAAGGCAACATTTGGGTGTGAAAACAAGAATGCCTGTTCCCATTTAGGGCTGTGGGTTTCCAGGCTTGGGGATGGGGCCTTTGCCAGGGAACCACCCTCTTCTACCCAGTGTTTCCCTGTCTGCTGTCTATATCAGAAGGAGCCATCTGGAGTCTAAGGCAGAGTCTAGGGCAAACCCTGAGCAGAAAAGTGGGATGCACTTAGTCAGGTTCCTGGGCATGGGCGTGCTGGGAGCAGGCATAGGGAGGATGCATAGCATCCCCTTCCTTAGGCTCCAAAACACACCCAGAAAGCTGGTATTTCCACTCCTCCTAAAGAAGCATACGTGTTACATTCAATATGTGGTCTTAGAAAACATTCAGTTTGCAGGGTAGGTGGGAATTCCTAAAAATATAACTGGGATATTGGTAGCCTTCAGTGAACTCAACTTTCATAACAAAATGGCTTTATGCTAAGGCTAATCATATGTGCCAGAGTTAGAAAATCAGACATTTCTTTTTTTGAAGGTCCCCCTAAAATTCAGAAAATCGACTTAATATTGTATGATCTGTAATGTTTTTGCTAGAGAAAGCAGGAAAGCCCACAAAGACATGAAAAAGACAAAAAGAGGAGACAGGGAAGATTCTGGAATAATCTACTCCATCCTCCTCTGCAATTCTGGCTGATGAAACAAGCAGGCGTTTTATGAGTGATTGAACTTGTGTGTTCCTAAGGCACAGGGAGTGCCTTTGAAAACTCAGCTTGAGTTTATAGTGCATCCCCACCCAGGGAGGCTGAGATTTCAATCTCTAATAATCACAGAACCCAAGGAGCCGGGGGTTAAAATGAGCCAGGGGAAGGGCCTGTAATTACTTAAAATATTTTTAAAAGTCTTTTTTCCTACATCCCATGTTAGATCTATGGAGGCCCCGATTTCCACTCTCCCAGAATAGCCCAACTGTGTACCCAGAGATCACCTGAGAACCCCATGCAGGTCTCCAGCACTGGAAATGAGCTAGCAATTCGATTCAAGACCGACTTGTCTATAAATGGGAGAGGCTTCAATGCTTCATGGCAAGCAGTCCCTGGAGGTGAGTAAAAAAAGGTACTTAAAAAAAAGGTACTTCCTAAAGTACTTAAGCCGAGCCCTCATTAAATTTCATGAAATGCTTGGGAAAATGTATGAAGGCTGCACACTGATTGATAACTTAGTGACATCCCAAAGGGCAGCCTACTGAGACCTGACATATACCCTTCCCTAAAATACGTGATAAAGTTTAACTTCCTAAGGGTCACCACATACATGAAAACAAGAATGTAAGTGTGTAAGTCCATGGTGAGAATGGAACTAGGGTGATCGGCCAAACCCACTCTCCAAGGGCTCATACCTCTTAACCAGCCTCCATACCTCATGCCATAGTACAGACCTTTGGATTCTTGGCAATTATCAAACTTGCAAACATTAAATTTGTGAATCCCAAGGAATTACTGTGTGTTCTATGGTGACTTTCTGCCCAAGATTTTAGGTAGTCTAAATAAATTGCCTGTTGTATATTTTTAAACTATAACAACAAACTATGGCACAAAATAGTTTAACAGATGTTAGCATATACAACTACAAGAGATAGCCACATTTGCAGAATGCTTACTGTGTACCAGGCACTTTTCTAACTATTTTATGAGGATTACCTCTAGTCCTTACAACCACCCTATGAGGGAAGTCTGCTTCATATCCTCATCTTACCAATGTGGACACTGAAGTTTAGAAAGGTTAGTGACTTGCCCGAAGTTCCACAGCTAGAAAATGTCAAAGCACATATGTGATCCCAGGCTACCTTATGGCCACACTTCTTCAACTCTATCATAACCAAGGTAGCTATGTAAGAGCTCTCCCCTAAAGTTAATTATGTAGTAATTTAAATACACACACACGCACATATTTAGTGTTTAGATTACCCCTAAATGATTCTCCATTATTAGAAAATAGTGCCAAATTTTTCTATTATTGGTTTATATTATCATAAATCCAAGAAATGGTGGGTCATAGAGAAGACATTGCACTAACAGGTATTTGATAACATCAAAGGAATTTTTAAAAACCTAAGTAACTGTACTATATCCAGAATATTAAATTTTTAAAGGGTAGATAGTAAATTATTTTTAAATGCATGCACTACTAGATTATCACAATTCTTGGAAGGAAACATGTTATTCTTCCAGTATGCTATATTTTTAGAGGACAATGAAGAAGCAGCATTCCATGGCTTTGTGAAAACGTGATTTCATTTGCGTTTCCTTTTAATTATTTTTAAAAATAAATTTTGGCATCTGTATTTAAAGTGTTTGAAGTATTTTCTTAGTATCATCCATGTCATCCCTTCTTATTCTGTTGGGATAAATGACTTAATGTGGATATCAAATTCTTCAGTGTTTTTAGCGTAGACTAACTAAAACTGATAGTCAAGCAAAGTAATGTATTGATCTACACAACCAGGTAATGGATTATTTTAGAGCATCCATGATTCCTCTCATGAAATAATTGTGTTCCCCACTTCCAGGTTGTGGTGGGATTTTCCAGGCTCCCAGTGGAGAGATTCATTCTCCAAATTACCCCAGTCCTTATAGGAGCAACACAGACTGTTCTTGGGTCATTCGGGTTGACAGAAATCATCGTGTTCTCTTGAACTTCACTGACTTTGATCTTGAACCACAGGACTCTTGTATTATGGTAAGTGACATAAATTTCAAGCATTGTCTCCAGTCAAACCTGGGTCAAAACACTGCCATATAAGCATATTTAGTGAATGTATTACTTATGGGTGTTTTTAATGTCAAATCATAGGAAACCAAACTATTAGCAACTTAAAATGTAAGGACATTTATTTTTTACCTAAAAACAAATCAGGAAGTAGATAATCTCTAGGTTTGTTTAGCAAGTCAGTTTCTGCTCTACCATTATTAGCATGTTGGCTTTTCGTTGTATTGTTACTTCGTGGTCAAAAAATGGCTGCAGTGGTTTTTATCTGAATGTCCTACCTGAGTCTACCTCTGAAAAAAGGAAGAAGCAATAGTGTTAACTATTTCTGTTTTGTTTGTGTTTCTCTTAATAAGGAAAGCAAATTTTCCACAAAAGCCCCCCATATATCATTAGCCAGAACTGACTACAAAAGAGATACAGAAAGTATCATGGAATAGATTTATCATAAATGTTTTAGATCTATTATTATTAAGGCTCTGGGATTTTCACAGGATTCTGCTTCTCTTGAGACCAGGATATCTTGATTTGCTACTTGAACAAATCCATGTTCTGATAGAACAGGTTGGGAGATGGGAGTGGAGGAGGAGGAATATGGCTATGAATTGGTCAGATGACAAAAAAAGTTTCTCCTACTGAGATGGGAGAGTTTCCTTGACTCCTTCACAGGACTTGCGAAGGGGGTGGCTTATTTGCTTGGCTGCCTAGCTGAATTCAGGAGGGAGCACACGAATAGACAAATGCAGGAACTGGGGTGAACGAACCCTAGAACTGGCTGGTCCCTCCTCTCTGGTAGGAGCAGGCTCTGTGCACGGCCCACGGCAGCGTCCAAGCTTGTTATAATGCTCTTTTAGCTCTGCCATCTCGGAGAGGGCGTCTGCAACCCCCAGAGCCCCAAAGGGCATGTGTTACAATCAGTGCTCTTTTAGCATTTGCCGTCCATGGACAGCTAAGTGTTAACCAGCTCAGTGGAGGGTCAGGGTGACAGCCTTTTACACCCTGACCCCTTGGTACCCGAGTTCTTGTCCAGTGTCCAGGAAGAATCAGGTCACACGAACAAATTGAAGGCTGGTAAATGTGGATAACTTTATTAAGAGGTAGAAGTGGCTCTCAGCAGGAAGGGGAGCTTGAAAGGGGTTGGAGGAAGTGGGTTGCAGGAGTCTGGCCTTCCTTGGCTGAACTCCTCTCTGACCATAGTCTCCGATGTCCAGCTCCTTCTTCTCCTCTTGACGTTCAGACACTTCTCTCTTCTGTGTGTGTGTGCGTGTGTGTCTGCTGAGTCTGGGGCTTGGAGTTCTTATGGGCACCGGATGGGGGCAGGGCAGGCCAAAAGGCAACATTTGGGTGGGAAAACAGGGATGGTTCTCGCTTTGAGTGGCAGATCCAGGCTTGAGGGTGGAGCACTCACCAGGGACCTCAACCTCTTCTGCCAAGCATTCTCCTGCCTTCTGTCCCATCGCTACTACCAACACTTCTAATGCAGTCCTACCTGAAACTAATGCTTTGCGCTTAATATAAGAGTGAATGAAGTTTTATTTTGAAGGTTTCTTTTTTCTTTCTGTTTTTAAATTTTTTGGCTACCTGATTTTCTTTTATTATTGTTATTATTATTATACTTTAAGTTCTGGGATACATGTGTAGAACCTGCAGGTTTGTTACATAGGTATACACGTGCCATGGTGGTTTGCTGCACTCATCAACCCGTCATCTACATAAGGTATTTCTCCTAATGCTATCCCTCCCTTAGCCCCCCACCCCTCGACAGGCCCCGGTGTGTGATGTTCCCCTCCCTGTGTCCATGTGTTCTCATTTTTCAACTCCCACTTATGAGTGAGAATATGCGGTGTTTGGTTTTTTGTTCCTGCATTAGTTTGCTGAGAATGATGGTTTCCAGCTTCATCCATGTCCCTTCAAAGTACATGAACTCATCGTTTTTTATGGCTACAAAGTATTCCATGGTGTATAGGTGCCACATTTTCTTTATCTAGTCTATCATCGATGGGCATTTGGGTTGGTTCCAAGTCTTTGCTATTGTGAATAGTGCTGCAGTAAACATACGTGTGCATCTGTCTTTATAGTAGAATGACTTATAATCCTTTGGGTATATACCCAGTAATGGGATTGCTGGGTCAAATGGTATTTCTGGTTCTAGATCCTTGAGGAATCACCACATTGTCTTCCATAATGGTTGAACTAATTTACACTCCCACCAACAGAGTAAAAACGTTCCTATTTCTCCACATCCTTGCCAGCATCTGTTGTTTCCTGACTTTTTAATGATTGCCATTCTAACTGGTGTGAGATGGTATCTCACTGTGGTTTTGATTTGCATTTCTCTAAGGACCAATGATGGTGAGCTTTTTTTTTCATATGTTTGTTGGCTGTATAAATGTCTTCTTGTAAGTGTCTGTTCATATCTTTTGCCCACTTTTTGATGAGGTTCTTTGTTTTTTTCTTGTAAATTTGTTTAAGTTTCTTGCAGATTCTGGATATTAGCCCTTTGTCAGATGGATAGATTGCAAAAATTTTCTCCCATTCTGTAGATTGCCTGTTCAGTCTGGTGATAGTTTCTTTAGCTATGCAGAAGCTCTTTAGTTTAATTAGATCCCATTTGTTAATTTTGGCTTTTGTTACCATTGCTCTTGGTGTTTAAGTCATGAAATCTTTGCCCATGCCTATGTCCTGAATGGTATTGCCTAGGTTTTCTTCTAGAGTTTTTATGATTTTAGGTCTTACATTTAAGTCTTTAATCCATCTTGAGTTAATTTTTGTATAAGGTGTAAGGAAGGGGTCCAGTTTCAGTTTTCTGCATATGGCTAGCCAGTTTTCCCAACACCATTTTATTAAATAGGGAATCCTTTCCTCGTTGCTTGTTTTTGTCAGGTTTGTTAAAGATCAGATGGTTTTAGATGTGTGGCATTATTTCTGAGGCCTTTCTTCTGTTCCATTTGTCTGTATATCTCTTTTGGTACCAGTACCATGCTGTTTTGGTTACTGTAGGCTTGTAGTATAGTTTGAAGTCAGGTAACATTATGTCTCCAGCTTTGTTCTTTTTGCTTAGGATTGTCTTGGCTATACAGGCTCTTTTTTGGTTCCACATGAAATTTAGAGTTTTTTTTCTAATTTTGTGAAGAAAGTCAATGGTAGCTTGATGGGTATAGCATTGAATCTATAAATTACTTTGGACATTATGGCCATTTTCATGATATTGATTCTTCCTATCCATGAGCATGGAATATTTTTCCATTTGTTTGTGTCCTCTCTTATTTCCTTGAGCAGTGGTTTATAATTCTCCTTGAAGAGATCCTTCACATCCCTAGTAAGCTGTATTCCTAGGTATTTTATTCTCTTTGTAGCAATTGTGAATGGGAGTTCACTCATGATTTGGCTTTCTGTTTGGCTATTACTGGTGTCTAGGAATGCTTGTGATTTTTGCACATTGATTTTGTATCCTGAGACTTTGCTGAGGTTGCCTCTGTCTCAGCTTAAGAAGATTTTAGGCTGAGACGATGGGGTTTTCTAAATATACAATCATGTCATCTGTAACAGAGACAATTTGACTTCCTCTCTATTCAAATATGCTTTGTTTCTTTCTCTTGCCTGATTGCTCTGACTTGAACTTCCAATACTATGTTGAATAGAAGTGGTTAGAGAGGGCGGCCTTGTCTCATTCCGGGCAACTTGATTTTCTAACAAAAAGTTTTTCATCTTTCATTTGTATATATCAACACTTCATTCAAATACAAACCAGATTCTCTTGGTTACTGGATCTTTCATTGTTAGCTTCCTGATAGTTTCCCACACAAGTTCCAACTGGCTAGCTTCTTTCAAATTTATCTCAAGAAAACTCAAAGGTTGTTTTACATTTTTCCAAGTAGTCCATTTTAATGGTATGATTTCAATATTATTTTACAAGATTAGGTTATTAATGAAAGTTAAGTTTATTTATCACTGTATATTAACCATCCAAATGAGTTTTTCAGAGTCTAAGTTGGCTAAGCATCATGCAGACTGAAAGTGTAGAACATCCAGCTACTCTCCTGACAAAGACCATTTCAAAATTTTGGATGACATTTACAAACATCTTTCTAAAAGTAGCCAATGGCTCATGAGGTAGTGTGAAGTTTCTGAGTGAATATCTGAGAGAGGTGTGAGTCCAGTCTTTGGGACCATTTTTGCCTGCAGGGCTTTACTGATCCACAAAGGTTTAGCAGCTCTTCTGAGAGCCTCTCAGGACAAAGAGGACCAAAGTTTGAGTCCAGAGCTTTGTTAGAGTGGCAGTCTTGGTAAGCCATTCATATCTTAGGTAAAATGAAAGGAAAATGGCTTTCACTGAGACTGCATTCGATGTTTGAGTTACCTGAGTGAATCCCCAGAATCTGAAGCCGTCAAATAATGAGAGTGAATCTTGTATTTCTCGTGCATGTAGGCACTGGACATCCAGCAAAAGCAATTTAAAATCTTCTTCAAAGAGAGATATTAACATTCTAGACATCATTTCTACCTATAATTTTTCATGTGTAATAGCCAATTAAATAAGAGAGTTCCCTGACCTCCCTTGCAGGACATGCAACAGGGGTGTGTCTCATCTGTTCAACTGCTGCATGTTCAAACCCCTTATGGGCAGGGAAGCATGCAGACAGGAGTGCAGGAGCCGGGGAGAGTGCTTTTGGACTCCGGGCCCCATGGTAGCATCTAGGGGTGGGTGCCTACAACTCCCAAAGCCCTAGTGGGCATGCTACAGTGCTCTTTTAGCTCTGCCATCCTCAGATAGCTTAAGTGTTAACGAGCTCAGTGTCCTCTTGGTACCTGTCTTCTTGTTTGGTGTCCAGGAAGAATCAGGTCACACATGGACTTGAAGGATGGTGAATGCAGGGGTTTTATTGGATGATGGAGATGGCTCCCAGTGGGATGGATGGGGAGCTGGAAAGGGGATGAAATGGGAAGATGATCCTCCCCCTGGAGTTAACTGTCCCATGGCCGATTTCTTCTTTGACTGACTCTGGCTGAACTCCTCTCAGTGTTCAGATGCTCCTTCTCTTCTCTCTTTCTCTGCTGTACTGCTCTTCTGCTCCTCTGCTCTTCTATTTATCTGCTCATCTGCTTGTCTACTTGTGAAGCCTGGGTTTAGGGGTTTATATGAGTACAGGATAGGGGGGTGTGGCAGGCCGAAACGCAAAATTTGGGCATGGAAACAGGAATGCCTGTTCCCATTTAGGGCCATGGGTTTCCAGGTTTGAGAGTGGGGCCTTTGCTGGGGAACTGCCCTCTTCTACCCAGTATTTCCTTGTATCCTCTGTGTATCACCAACACACTATCAAAGATAGTCATGTACTTGAGGGGACAATATAACAAAAATGAGATGTGATATGAGTAAGAGACAATAGAAACAAATCCACGAATATGCCAGATACTAAAGTTACGTGGCACACTTGCTAAACAACTGTGATTACTCAACTCATGGAAATAAAAGTCAAACTGAGAACTTTCAGCAAAGAACTGCATACTATAGAAAGTGATATTGCAGTATGAAGAACCAGCTACAAATTTGAGAACTGATAAATACCATAGCTAAAATTAACACCTCAGCAGAAGGTTTTCTGGGGGGATTAGGCAGAGATGAAGAGAGAAATAGTGACTACAGAGAAATAGTGAACTGGAAAATAAGTCAAGAAGCTACTCAGAAAAAAGTATGGATAAAAAAAGGATGAAAAATATATAAGAGAGGTTAAGACACATAGAGGACACTCAGAAAATATATCACACACACTTAATTGGAGTCTCACAAGGAAAACAGAGATACATGGAACAGAAGCAAACTTTGAAGAGCTACTGACTAAAAATTTTCCAAAACTGGTGGAAGTCATCATTAAAAAAATAGAATCGCAAGGAACCCAAACAGCAAAGCAGGATAAATAGAATGACGTACTTTTCTTAAAAAAAAAAAATAAATAACAAAGATAAAGAAAAAATGTTACAGTCAGCTAGAGGAGTAGGTAGGTGGGGAACAGATTGCTTCTTAGAATGTAGAGACTAAATGCTGACTTTTCAACCAGGATTGGAAGCAAAAAAAAAATTTTTAAAGACAATTGAGTGATATATTCAGTTTAAAGAAAAAAAAAGTAACTACCAGCCAGGAACTCTATGCTCTCCTAAAATTCCTTTAAGAGTGAAGGTGAAGCTGTGTATGATAGATCACACCTGTAATTTCAGCACTTTGGGAGCATGAGGCAAGAGGATCACTTGAGCCCAGGAGTTTGAGACCAGCCTGGGCAATGTAGTGAGACCCTGTTTCTACAAAACAGTTAAAAAATTAGCCAAGCATGGTGGCACAGACCTGTAATCCCAGCTACTTGGGAGGCTGAGGTGAAAGGATCACTTGAGGGTGGAAGGCAGGAGTTGCAGTGAGCACAGATCTTGCCACTGCACTTCAGCCTAGGCAACAAGCAAGACCCTGTCTGTTAAATAAAAAAAAAAAAAAAGAAGTAAAGGTGAAATAAATATTGAAGCAAAAGAAGGGTCTTGGCCAGGCGTGGTGGCTCACGACTATAATCCCAGCCCTTTGGGAGGCTGCGGCAGGCAGATCATGAGGTCAGGAGGTCGAGACCATCCTGGCCAACATGGTGAAACCCCATCTCTATTAAAAATACAAAAATTAGCTGGGTGTGGTGGTGTGTGCCTGTAATCCCAGCTACTCGGGAGGCTGAGGCATGAGAATCGCTTGAACCCAGGAGGTGGAGGTTGCAGTGAGCCAAGATTGCGCCACTGCACTCCAGCCGGGCGACAGAGCGAGACTCCGTCTCAAAAAAAAAAAAAAAAAAAAGAGGGTCTTTAAGAGAAGTTTGAATGGGGCAGAGACAAAGCTACTCATAGTTTTGACTATGGTGGTTATTGCTCTACCCCTTGTTTCCTCCCTCATCTGCATGGTGTTCTTTTCTTTGCTACAGTGCATAATCCATGGAATTTAACATACAAAGTGTGTCACCAAACCAAAGCCTAGGTCAACTGCATGCCAGCATGGCTAGGTTTTTCCCTCTTGTGGTCATGAGGAGGGTTTTCCACCTACGTGGGACGTAAACAGACAGACAAGGTTTTCTATGAACACTGCCATATTTCAGCTTGCAGCCGGGCTTGGCTTAACAAAGTGCAGCAGGAGGAAACAGGCAGCAGGAGTGAAACCTCAAATGTGATCGGGTCTTAGGCATGGAGATGGAAACTCAACTCAAAAACAAGTGCTGGAAGGACTTTGGGCTGGTAGGTAAGGCAAAATATAAAATGTAATAGTCCAAACAAGTTGTCACATCAGATAATGCTGTATGAAGTACAGTTGACTCTTAAACAATGCTGGGATTAGGGTCTTTGGCCCCCTGCTCCCCTGACGTGCAGTAAAAAATCTACATACAACTTTCAAGTCCCCCAAAACTTAACTACTAATACCTATGGTGGACAGAAGGCTTACCATTAACATAAACAGTCAATTAACAGATATTTTATATGTTTTATATATTACATACTGTATTCTTACAACAAAGTAAGCTAGAGAAAATAAAACGCTATCAAGAAAATTGTAAAGAAGAGAAAATATATTTACTGTTTATTAAGTGGAAGTTGATCATCATGAAGGTCTTCATCCTCATCATCTTCACATTGAGTGGGCTGGGGAGGAAGAGGGAGGGGGCACTGGTCTTGCTGTCTCAGGGGTGGCAGAGATGGAAGAAAATCTGTGTTTAAGTGGACCCAGGCAATTCAAACCTGTGTTGTTCAAGAGTTAACTGTAGGCCGGGCGCGGTGGCTCATGCCTGTAATCCCAGCACTTTGGGAGGCCGAGGCAGGGGGATCACGAGGTCAGGAGATCGAGACCATCCTGGCTAACACGGTGAAACCCCGTCTCTACTAAAAATATAAAAAATTAGCGGGGCGTGGTGGCAGGTGCCTGTAGTCCCAGCTACTCGGGAGGCTGAGGCAGGAGAATGACGTGAACCCGGAAGGCAGAGCTTGCAGTGAGCCGAGATGGTGCCACTGCACTCCAGCCTGGGTGACAGAGCCAGACTCCCTCTCAAAAACAAAACAAAACAAAACAAAAAAAAGAGTGAACTGTAGTTGGAAGATCCCAGCCAGTGGGCGGAAGAGACATTAGAAGCAGATACCTCTAAGCACCCAGGTAAGACATTAAAATAAAAAGTAAGCCACACCGATAGTGTGAGTCAGCACAGTGCCTCAGCTAAGAAATCTAGCTCTGATATAGGGTGGATCTGGGGCTGAGCCTGGACTTTGTGATATTCTAGCTGTGTTCTTTGGAAGAAAGTTAATATTTCAGCCTCAGTTTCCTTAATGGAAATGGGGATAATAAGAGGACCTGGGTCAGATTTATTGTTAGGTATTTGAGATAATATAGATGACCTGCTTGCTGTCACATAGAAAGTTCTCCACTTGTGCTAGCCATTATGATGCTGCTGATGTGAGTGTTTTGGGGGAGGTTCATTTAATGAGGACTGTAAGAAGAGACAGCGTGAAATACTAGGAGCAGAAATGCACTTAGAAGTCAGAGTCAGACATGCATACCTGTATCCATCACAGCACTGTCCACAATAGCAAAGGCATGGAATCAACCTAGATGCCCATCAGTGGTGGATGGGATAAAGAAAACATGGTACATATACACCAGGGAATACAACACAGCCATAAGAATGAACAAGATCATGTCCTTTTCAGCAACATGGGTAGAGCTGGAGGCCATAATCCTAAGTGAAGTAACACAGGAACAGAAAACTGAATACTGCATGTTCTCACTTAGAAGTGGGAGCTAAACATTGAGTACATATGGACATAAAGAAGGGAACAACAGGCACCAGGGCCTACTTGAGGTTGGAAGGTGGGAGGAGGGAGAAGATTGAAAAACTACCTATCACATTCTGTGCTTATTACCTGGGTGACAAAATAGACTGTACACCAAACCCCCATGACAGGCAATTTACCTGTATAGCAAACCTGCACATGGACCCTTGAACCTAAAATGAAAGTTTTTTAAAAAAGAAGTCAGGGTCAGGACTTGCCATCTGTAATTCTGGGCGTCAAGCTCTTAAGTAGAAGAGCCTACTTTTGAATCTTTCTCGTAGTATAGCGCCTAGGATTTAGTGTATCTAGGATTCAGTGCTCTGGAATCATTGTGAAAATGGCTGACATCATTCATTTGGGCCTGGAAGCCAGGGAAGCTTTCACACTGGAGGTGACATTTAAGTGGCAGAGTCTCGCCAGTAGAAATGCAGCAGTGAGGCCAGGAGGGGAGGCTGCAAGGGAAGGATGGGGAAATGGTGCACACACATTTGGGAATAAAAAATGAGAGTGTTGTCCCTGGAGCATGAACAAATGCTGGGGAGCATGTGGAGACCAAGGGGCTACAGAAGACATCTGAGCTGTCTTCTGCTCCAGTTAAGAATTTGAAATTATCCTATAGGTAGTATGGAGTTAGTGAAAATTTTCTGTAAAATGGGAATAACATACTCAGAGCTGTATTTTACAATGACAACAGGCATCAGTGTGTGAAGAATGGGTTGGCAGAGAAAAAGAAAGATGGTAGCATGTCTGTTTGGGAAGCAATGGAAAAAGCTTGGATCAGAGGTGATAAGGTGTCCTAGTAGGCAGTGGTCTTGGGACACATGGAGAGCGCAGGGACACATGGAGAATTGTCACGGTGGCAGTCACTAGAATTAGAGGCTAATTACATGGTGGTGGGTGAGGCTGGTGATAGAGATGGTGGGGAGAAGTCTGTTTGCTTGAAGAATGAATGAATGGCCGGGAGTGATGGCTCATACCTGTAATTCCAGCACTTTGGGAGGCCGAGACAGGAGAATTGTTTGAGCTCAGGAGTTCGACACCAGCCTGGACCCCATCTCTGCGAAAAAATAAAAAAAACTAGCCTGGCAAAGTGGCACATACCTGTATTCCTAGTAACTCAGGAGGCTGAGGTGGGAGGATGGCTTGAGCATGGGAGGTTGAGGCTGCGGTGAGCTGTGATCACACCACTGTACTCCAGCCTGGGTGACAGCATGACCCTGTTTCAAAAAAAAAAAAAAAAATAGGGTGAATGATGAGGCCATTAACTGAGTAAAGAGAGTAGATGATAGTGAGTTTGACTTGTAAACTTTTGGGTTTAAATATTATATAGTTTGACATAAGAGTTCAGAGCTTGGGATAGGATCTGAGCTAGACATATACAATTGAGAATAATTTCTGTATATTTGGGTGGCTATTAAAGTTGTGGTAGGAGGTATGATCACTTTTAGAAGTATTTCATCAAGAGAAAGGGGCCAAGCCAACTCTTCGGGAAGCACTGCCATGTAAGGGGTGGATGAAGGATCAGAGGAGAGGAGGCTGAGGAGGTGCACTGAGTGCTCGGCAGAGAACCAGAAGAGAGTGTTAGCATTCAAACCATGAGGGAAGCTGAATGTCAAGGATGGGTAATCAAAGGTATCAAATCCCATGCAGGATACCAACGAGCATGAGGATTGCAACGAAGCCCCTGGATTCCATCTTTCATAACCTGCAAGGAGCAGGATTGGGGTGGGTGGTGGTGGAAGACTCAAGGTCACAGCAGTTAGGAGGTGCAGGAGCTTCTGAGCTTTTCCCCAGAGTTATGGAAATGAGTGGCATAAGGAGAAAATGGGCAGTAACCAATGGGTTAACCAAAATCAGTGGAGAGTTGGTTTTTTTTTAAAAAAAAATGGAGAAATCTAAGTTGTGTCAAGAGGGAAGGGTGGAAAAAGAGCAGCTGAATGTAAGAGCCAGGCGAACAATAGAGAAAATCATGTTTTCAGGACAGAGACACCAAGAAGCGCCAGATTGGTTCTATTAATTTCATATTTTTTAGAACAAGAAATTGAAACACATGGCTTAGCACAAGATTTTTCTGATTTATAAATTCATTATGTTAAAAATTGCATAAATTGTATACAAACCAAGTCATTTTTTCTTGGATGATTTATAAATCAACTTTACAAAAAAGATAAGGAAGTTTTAAAAAGGAAACAAGACTGTCCAGGTAAGTTGGGGTGGAGATCTGCTGTATATTTGCCAAATGCACCCACTTAAGGGGACAGGAGTTCTGCAGAGGTTTGGAACCAGACCAGGCAATGCCCTGGCAAGGCTGGAAGCTTGGCTTGCAGTTACAGTTAGTTGTCCAGGGATTCATGAAGGCCGGCATTGAAGCACCAGCCCTCTATCTTTACAGCCAGATGGACACTGGACGTGAAACGTACCCCAAAGTCCAACATCTTACATAATATCTATGCAGTCTCATTTCATACAAAGCCAATCATTCATTTTGGAGACATACAAGTTAATGTCCTGGTCCTGTTGCTTAGACAGAGTTATTAGCAAAGAGAAAAATATTCAGTCGCCAGTGATGCTGTCAGATAATGTTGGGGTTCAGGAGATTTTTAATAGAGTTCAAGTGTACTCTTTAAATACCAGTGAAAATTATGCTGGAATGGGACCAGTCATCCTGTTTTTTCAAAACTTCTATAACAATTTGGGTTGTTAGAAGAAGAAATAGTAATTTAGCTGTACGTTCAATATGATTTAACATATGATTAACTGTCATAAACCTATAGATACATAGAATGTTAAGGTTGGAAGAAGAAAGCTTAGAGTTCACTTGCTGTTGTCTCCTAATTTTTTAAAAAAAGACAGTGGAGTGGAGGTGGGGCAGTGCAAAAAATAAAAATAAATTAAAAAAATAAAAAAGATATTGAGATCCAGAAATGTCAGGGTCAAGGCTAAGTAGAAATTAACAGCAGGATCAGCACTAAAATGAAAGCCTTATGCTTCCTACGAGGTGAATAAGTATTTTGGTAAAATATAAAAATGGCAGTTATGTACAGGAAACGGAATGGCAGACTGGAAAAATAGAGGGAGAAAATAAACTTAGGGTCAGGCTGGAGCCACTTTGATTTTTTTTTTTTTTTTTTTGAGATGGAGTTTCACTCTTGTTGCCCAGGCTTGAGTGCAAATGCATGACCTCAGCTCACTGCAACTTCCACCTCCCAGGTTCAAGCAATTCTCCTGCCTCAGCCTCCCAAGTAGCTGGGATTACAGGCATGTGCCACCATGCCAGGCTAATATTTTGTGTTTTTAGTAGAGATGGGGTTTCACCATGTTGGCCAGGGTGGTTTTGACCTTCTGACCTCAGGTGATCCACCCACCTCGGCCTCCGATTACAGGTGTGAATGCTGGGATTATAGGCGTGAGCCACCGTGCCCAGCCCACTTTGGCTTCTATATCTGATGAACCCAGCCTTCATTTGTCAATAGAAGGAAAAGTGTTAAGAATTCAAATATGAAATGGAAAGGTCCTTGCTTTGAAGTCAGGAGGTCAGGGTTTCCTTCATTACTTTCTTCTTCGGTGCCAAATATGTACCAGACACCGCCAGGCGCTTGTTTCTGGACATGTAGCACCCCTCACCCTCTTCATGGCTTGGGGTTCTTAGTTTGCTTATTTAGAAAATCAGGTGCCTGGGGAACGCAAGCAGAAAGAAGAAAACTAAGGAAGAGGATTCAGTTAGGAGTTGCATTTGTGGGTAAGAAAAGGAGGACAAGATGACAGATGAAATGGCCACTGAGGGCCCAGTGACGTCAGTGGTGGTTTCATCCTCAAAGTTGAAGTCAGCCTCAGGCAGCCACTAGGCTTCACATCATCTCTGGGTTACAAGACTATCCCCATACTCTTCTGGGAATACAATAGAGAGCTCTTCTTAGAGTAGGCCTAGTCCCCACAGGTTCCAAATTGAGGCAAGCTAAGCCCAGATGTAACAGCCATTACTCTTGGTGTCATGGAAACAAAGGCAAAATTCGCCAAGTAGAAGAAACAAATGAACATGTAAAAATGGAACAGTAGACTGGGCGCAGTGGCTCACGCCTATAATCCCAGCACTTTGGGATGCCAAGGCGGGCAGATCACGAGGTCAAGAGATCGAGACCATCCTGGCCAACATGGTGAAACCCCATCTCTACTAAAAATACAAAAATCAGCTGGGCTTGGTGGCGCATACCTGTAGTCCCAGCTACTTGGGAGGCTAAGGCAGGAGAATCACTTGAACCCCAGAGGCGGAGGTTGCAGTGAGCCGAGATCATGCCACTGCACTCCAGCCTGGCAACAGAGCAAGACTCCATCTAAAAAAAAAAAAAAAAGAAAAAATGGAACAGTAATACACAGCCTCCATCCTCTTTCACAGAACCCACAGCAGTAGTCTTTATATCGCCAAAGCACCAATCTTTTTGATGCATGAATTGTTAATAGATGCGTGGCTGAATAAATGAATTTTTGTCGTCTCTACTCCTGCAATGATCAGTGCTTTGGTGGAAAATCTCAGAGGACGCCATCGGGGATGTGCTGTACTGCGTTCACTCCCTGGCACTGTTATTGATATACAATCTTCATGTTGTGAATCACATGAGGATTTAGATAACATCACAGAAGTGCGTTTTCTAGAATTGCATGCTGCTATAATGAGAAAAGGGAAAAACTGAATTTTTTCATTTCTATTGAAATGGTGATGGCATCGTGGGGAGCTAATCAGGAAGCTGGACTTGCAGGCAGGTTTCAACACATTTGGTAATATATTTGCACTTTCTGCTGAGTCACCTTCAAGTGACTGGTGTAATTAACCTTGGGCTCTCCTCAATGACACATCAGGAGCATTTCTTGCTAAGGAAGCTGTGGGACCCATTGGCTGGGCATGGCCTTGTCTGGTCAGCACGCAAGTGGCTTCATTACGTTTCCTTTCACGAAGGCTGAGTATTAAAGTGACCTCCGACTGACAGTTTAATTGCTTAATTAGAGCCTTTCTTCTAAGTCTTCGATTCATGTAGCTCTGCAAGCTCTTATTGATCTCCTAGAAAGGCTGCTTGTAGCTCAGTGTGAGAGCAGGAAGAGGAAAGTCCATTCAGCAGAACCAGCTGGCCCCTAGAGATTCCTGACCTCTGCTTCCAGCATCCTCTTTGCTCAGCTCATTGGAATGTCTGCCTTGTGAGAATCAGCAAGGAGCAGCTCAAAGCAAGCCGACCATGGTCCAGGTCCTGCCTCTCATTTGGAGGAAAACACAAACGAGGGCTAACAGAGCCTGGTACCACAAAGAAAAAGAAAAAGCAATATGATTAGTAACTTCTGAAGCTTTTTGTGGCTGTCTAGGAGAAAGAAAGAAAAGTGTCTGACGTGATCCGGAAAAAAAAAAAAAAAAAAAATTCCCTGTGCTCCCACCCAAAGCTGCAGTGTCTGTTGTTGTTCCATTATTCGACAATAAAATGCAGGGTGGAACAGGGCAGATACCTAACGCAGCATCCTCTTTTGTTGTATTTTTGTAATACACCACCCATGATGTGTTTCCTTTTAAAACACTGATCGTTTCCAAAGCAGAGCAAACAGACACAGGAATAATAGAACTCAGGGTTTCAAAGAGATGATGGAAACAAGTCTTCTTTAAATATTTACTGTTTTACAAACAAATCCATGACAGAAACCAGTCTCTCTCTCTCCCCTCTTCTTCCTCTCTCCCTGTCTCTCTTTTCCTCTCTCTCTCTCCCTGTCTTTCTGTCCCTCTTTCTTTCCCTCTTCCTCTTCCTCTCTCTCCCTCTCTTCCTCTTTCCCTCTCTCTCCCCTTCTGTCTCTCCTTCTCTCTCTCCGTCTCTCCTTTCTCTCTCCCTCTGTCTCTCCTTCTCTCTCTCTCCCTGTCTCTCCTTCTTTCTCTCTCCCTTTGTCTCTCCTTCTCTCTCTCTCCCTCTGTCTCCTTTCTCTCTCCGTCTCTCCTCTCTTTCTCCCTCCCTCTGTCTCTCCTTCTCTCTCTCTCCCTGTTTCTCCTTCTTTCTCTCTCCCTCTGTCTCTCCTTCTCTCTCTTTCTCCCTCCTTCTCTTATCTTTCCCTGTCTTTCTTTGTTCCTCTCTCTCCCTGTCTCTCTCTCTCCCTCTCCCTTTTTCTCTCTTTCTCTCTGTCTTCCCTCTTTCTGTCTCTCACTCTCTCTTTCTTCCCTCCCTCTTTTATGCCCCACCACAGGAATTTTTGTTTCCATCTGATACTTGAGGATGATCTTTTTCAAACGTTTATCTTGTGACTTGCATTTGTTAACATGCTTAGCTACTTTGCTTCCTGGTGCGGGTGTCTTATTAACAACCAAATGCTGAGCCAGCGCTTTGCATCTGCAAGACGAAGAAAGAGTTGAGTTGAAGCCACCGCTCTCAATCTGTGGACATGGATTTGGTTTGGCTTGGTTTCCATTTCAGCTCAGACTCTCCTTAAATGTTTATTTGTGAAAGTAAAACGAGCATCTTGGATTTCTTCTCATGTCAACATTTCCAGGAATCTTTGAGTCAGTGCTCGCAACAACTGCAAATTTTTAGAGTTTATAGTCTCTTGTAAGATGTGAAGACTGAGCGGGAGAGTGTAGAACAAAGAAATAGGGGTGAACGCATTGTGATATGAGATGTGGGGTTGTGAATTGAACTTAGTATTGAATTTCCAAGGAGCATAACTGGAAAAAAATCACTGACAAAGGAAACCAATGCTTCCTCCTTCCCCAGCCCCAAGAAAAGATGCTATAATGAGTAATATTTTCATTTCCTTCCGCACTCACATTTATGACTGTAACAGCTTGTATAATTTCCTGAGGGATTTCCCTCCCTATCACTTAATGTTTCCTCTATTTTGGAGAAGTTCATATTCCAAAGTGGGAATTCCATTAGCAGCTATACCGCCGTATTATAACATGTGAAAATACCTCGTGGACTCTCAATCCTCAAATGGACTTTGCACCTCCGTGTGAATTCTCTCTCCTGTGCCCTAAATGTCTTATCCTTCACCACATTTTTGCACCCTGCTAAGATCAAAGGCAATCCAGAGCAGGAGACCTGTGTTACCATCTGGAGTTAAAAATGTAGCATAGTGGGACTGGCGCAGTGGCTCATGCCTGTAATCCCAGCAGTTTGAAAGGCCAAGGTGGGCGGATCATTTGAGGTCAAGAGTTCAAGACCAGCCTGGCCAACATGGTGAGACCCTGTCTCTACTAAAAATACGAAATTTAGCTGGGTGTACTGGTGCATGCCTGTAATCCCAGCTACTTTGGAGGCTGAGACATGAGAATTGCTTGAACCTGGGAGACAGAGGCTGCAGTGAGCCGAGATCGTGCCACTGCACTCCATCCTGGGTGACAGAGCGAGACTCTGTCTCAGAAAAAAAAAAAAAAAAACTGTAGTAAAGCATAAGGGTCCAGGTGAGAAAGAGGCCACACTAGATCAGAGAATGGCGGTTGGACCAGAGAAGGACAAGGAGGAACTTCATATCTGAATCCAGGAATAGAATCAAGTTTATGTGGCAACAATAGAAGTTCTGGGTTTATTTATTGACCCCAGACACTGTGCTCTTTGTTACCCATTCTGCTAAGTGAGCCATGCTGGGAATCCCATGCACGTTCAGTGGAATGGAATGCAGGACAGATGCCAACCACTCGGAAAGCCACAGGAGCCCAATACAAGACTCTCAAATGCTACCGAGGATGCTTCATTGCAGGTTCAGACACAAAGGAGCGGGGACTCCCACCCTATTTCCAGAGCTGCTGTGGTCTTCTTTCTTGGAGACCGTGAACATCTCACTTAGCTTCACAGAATCGTGGTCTCTCAATATTCTAACTG
The DNA here is from genome assembly GCF_028885625.2 of Pongo pygmaeus. Lineage (NCBI taxonomy): Eukaryota > Metazoa > Chordata > Mammalia > Primates > Hominidae > Pongo > Pongo pygmaeus. Next base: position 17,088,420 of record NC_072381.2, on the reverse strand, counting down.
AATGAATACAACTTGATTTCACCTTTTCTCTAGGTTTAATCACAACTGGTCGGATGTCAGACAGATGCGGTTTGTATATTGGCTCCGCACAGCTAAGCGTGTGATTGGGCAAGTCATGTATGTTTTCAGAGCTCAGTTTTCCCTGCTGCAAAGTGGAACTGTAAGAATCAAATGTAAACAAATGTATTTAAAGTACCTATCAGTGTCTGGTTCAGATAAGTATTTGCTGCTATTCCTAATTTTTCTATTACAATGACTCCTGCTTCTATTACTATTAACGCTGTGTTAAAGATCTTAAGTAATCTTTTAAAAAAATTTTCTCCCTGAGCGAGATGAAACTTAGTAAACAAGAAGATAAAAAATCCAGTAGAAAAAAATTCCTCATTTCCTACTTTCCAACTATCTCAGGGAATATATTCCTGTTTTTTTTTTTAGAAATAAAAATACACATATTACTGAGGAAGCTACAATTCATTTTCCCCCCTCAGTCATGAGGGGTTCAAACGATGACTGACATTTCAGTCAGGTGGTCACGAGCCATTTAATCACTCCAGGGTTTTGATTACAGCAGAGAGGGGCAGCCGCTGAAGTGCTCCGCATCACGTCCACATCAATCACGTGGTCTTTAGTTCTTAAGCAAAGCATGCGTGATTACTGGTCTTTATTTCGCGCAATTTAAAAATGTATGCTCAGCTTTACTTTTGTATTTGATGTTACATTTTAGAAAGCGCACACTGTGCACTGGCAGTTGTTTTGAGACTGAATGGAAGGAAGACACAAATGGAAGGCAGGGGAGATTTCAGGCTGTTGTAGTGGCCTAGGCAAGATGTAATGAGGCCCCACACCAACACACCAGAGAGGGACATGGATGAAGTAGAGGGAAGGAGCCAAGCGATACATCCGACAAAGAGAGGTTAGAACATGCTGATCCATTACATGTAGCAGGGATGGGGGGGTTCCCAAAACGATCTGGCCATTGGGTACATGCTTCCGGTATTTACTGTGGCAAGAAATGCAGGTAAAGGAGAAATGAGAGGGACAGGAAGAGGGCTTCAGTTTGAGACACTGATTTTCGGGGTTTGTGGAACATGGAAGAGATGATGTCTACGATACAGTTGGCTATATGAGCCTAGGGCTTAGGGGAGAGGACTGGGGCACAGTCATAGATATTAGGCAATGAACAGATGCTTTGGAGATCTTAAAACAGAAGCCACGTCCATTAAACTTGATACATTCCTGGCGGCAGCAAGAGGCTAGATTAACTGGCATTAGTAGCCATCTGGCTTGGGTACTGCAGTGCTGTTATATGAATAGTGCCCTTTCATGTCTGTATGTAATCACTTATGCGTCTGAGTGATGAAACACTAAAGAACTTTTAATATAGATTTTATTTTTAAATCTTACATGCTCCTCATATTCAATTTGTAGAATACAGAAAAGAAGAAATAAGAAATTAATGCCATCCTTAGTATTACAATATAAATACAAACTATTGAAATTTTGGTTTATTTCCCTCACAAACACACACATACAAATATATACACACACTCATGTACACACAAACATGTATAGTTAAGATAATATTATATATAATTTTATATCTTGCCTTTTTCACTTCATATTATTTGAAATTTTCTTACATAGTTTCTTTGGCTAGTCAATGAAATGGATGTGCTGTAATTCAGTTAGCCACAGATTTATTATTAACCATTGGATTATTAATGGGTTTTTTCTTTTCTTGTTATAACAATGCTATGAGGAGTATCTTTATATGTGAATCTTAGTACATTTCCTATTATTTCCTTTATATAGCTTTTCTTTTCTTCATTGAACACTCTACTATGAAATATTTTAAGTATGTAGAGAAATACAGACTATATAATGCATACAAAGTATATAACATACAAAAACTTCTCCCTGTCCAGACTGGCCAAATTTTCATATTTTGCCACATTTGCTTCAAGTTCTTTTGTTTTCTCCCAAACAGAAATGAACTGTTCAAGACACAGGTAAAGTCCCACGTGCTCCTATCATTGATCCCATGCCCTGTTCCCCGTCCCAGAGGAAACTGCTAATGAGATTTCTGGTTTATGATTCCCATGAAGGTTTTTATAGTTTTTTCATTATATGCATATATCCATACACACTATGAAATATTATTTTGCATATTTTAAGACTTTATGTACATCATGTCACACGCTACATATCCTTCTTCAACTTGCTCTATTCACTCATTATTCTGTTTTTCACATTTTCTACATTGTAAGGCATACAGATCTAATGCATTCTTTTAGTCACTACACATTGTATTTTATATATGCACCACAAGTCGTTTGCCCATTCTCCTGTTAATGAACATTTAAGTTGCTTGCAATATTTTTCCTTAGCAGCTTTTTGTACCGAATATTCTTGTAGCAATATCTGTACGTAACCACCTAAGACTTTCTCTAGTGTAAATCTGCAGAAGTGGAATTGCTAGCTTTTAACTTTTCTGTATGTTGTTAAATTTCGTTAGAAATTTATATATGAGGCCGGGCACAGTGGCTCATGCCTGTAATCCCAGCACTTTGGGAGGCTGAGGCTGATGGATTGCTTGAGGTCAGGAGTTTGAAAACAGCCTGGCCAACATGGAGAAAACCTGTCCAACATGGAGAAAACCTGTCCCTACTAAAAATACAAAAAATTAGCTGGGCGTGGTGATATGTACCTGTAATCCCAGCTGCTCGGGAGGCTGAGGCAGGAGAATCGCTTGAACCTGGAAGGCAGAGGTTGCAGTGAGCACCACTGCACTCCAACCTGGGTGACAGAGTGAGACTCTGTCTCAAAAAAAAAAGAAAGAAAAGAAAAGAAAAAAGAAATGTATATATGAGAATTTCTGGAACGAAATGAGAAAAACTTACCTTCATACTTGTAATCAGTTTCCACAAAACTTTCAATACATTGTCTTATTCAATCTTTACAATAACCTTATGAGGCTGCAAGGGGAGTTTACTTACCCTCATTTTTAGATGAGGTCTCTGAGGTGGTTACTGCAAAGAGCAGTACAGCATGTGACTGGAATACAGCCCTGGACAGCCTCATTCTTCGGAAGCCTTTGTTCTTCATTCCACACCCGCAGACTTACTCCAGAACTTACTGGCTTAAGACAACAACATTTACAGTTTCCGTGGGTCAGGAAGCCAGGTGCCACTCACCTGCGTGCTTCCTGGCTCACTCATGTGAATGTACACAGGGTTCAGTTCCTTGCAGGCTGTTGGCTGAGGCCTCCCTTGACTCCCTGCCACACAGGCCTCTCCACGGAGTATCTCAGAACACGGCACCTTGCTCACCAGGGCAAGCAATAGAGAGGGAAGAGAGAATCCTACAAGACAGAAAGTGCTAGCAAGAAGGAAGGAACCATCTTTTCTCACCTCATTATGGAGGTGACAGACTATCACTTCCATTGTATTCTGTTAATTAGAACAAATCACGAGGTCTATCCCATACCCCAGGGAGGAGATTACACAGACACATGAAATACCAGGACGTGGGGATCACTGAGAGATGGGTCAGAAGTTGCCTACCGCCCCCCATCCCTACAATCTCCAGTTGGAAAATTTTCATTTCTTATCTCTCCCACTCCTACCTACCCATATTTCGGGACAACCCGCCCCCCCCGCTCCACCTCTTGGTTCTCTTTTCTTTTTTGCCTCCATAGCTTTCTAATTCCCTACTTCATTTCTTACACAGCAATTTAGCTCCCACTTTGTCTCACTTTAATAGTAGAGGCTAACATCTATCACACGCTTACACATGCCAGCCACTCTCCTAAGTATTTGTATCTTTTAACTTGTTCTTATGAACAGTATGAGCTATACATTCATATTAATCCAATTTTGCAGATTAAGAAACTTAGCAACAGATGAGGAAGCAAAGAGGGGGGGGCAACTTGTCCCCAACAACATAAAATAACACCTCCCCTACTATACTCATGTTCTGAGAACCTATGAAGATATTTTCGTCAATAAAGTTTGCTTTTCCGACCGGGCGCCGTGGCTCACGCCTGTAATCCCAACACTTTGGGAGGCCGAGGCGGGCGGATCACGAGGTCAGGAGATGGAGACCATCCTGGCTAACACGGTGAAACCTTGTCTCTACTAAAAATACAAAAAATTAGCCGAGCGCGGTGGCGGGTGCCTGTAGTCCCAACTACTCGGGAGGCTGAGGCAGGAGAATGGCGTAGGTTGCAGTGAGTCGAGCCCAGGAGGCGGAGGTTGCAGTGAGTCGAGATCGCGCCACTGCATTCCAGCCTGGGCCACAGAGCCAGACTCCGTATCAAAAAAAAAAAAAAAGAGATTGCTTTTCCCTCTAAAAGGAATCCTGCCACCCACTTTTGAATATGCAACATACTTTTAAATAATGCTTATTTATACGACAAAGGTGTGTATGAGAAGTAAAAATTCCCTTTGCTTGGCTTCTTTATTTTCCCCCATTACTGTTCTTTAGAACTATGATCACAGGCCTCCAGAACTAGAAATGCCACCAGGAGGGGATGTTGGTCTCTCACTTGAATGGTTTTCCTCCTGTGTCACTTGATATGTGACAAAGTTGAACACATGTTAACTTTAGAAATGATGGACATTTATGCAAATCTCCTCAAGGTATTGAAGCATCAAGTATGAAAATTAAGGCCGGGCACTGTGGCTCATGCCTATAATCCCAGCACTTAGGGAGGCTGAGGTGGGAGGATCGCTCGACCCAGGAGTTCCAGACCACACTAGGCAACACAGCAAAATCCCCTCTCTACAAAACATTTAAAAATTAGCCAAGCGTGGTGGTGCACACCTGTAGTCCCAGCTATTTGGGAGGCTGAGGTGGGAGGATCCCTTGAGCCCAGGAGGTCAAGGCTGCAGTGAGCTATCACACCACTGTATGCCAGCCTGGGTGACAGGGTAAGACCCTGACTACAAAAATAATAATTATAATAATAATTAAAAGAAATTTCATAAATGTTTGGCTTAGTTCTCACTTCTGGCTACAGCTTAGGATGTGGAGGGGACTTGATAGCACCATAATATATCATGTGTTCAGAATACTCTGGGCCTTGGGGATGGGTCCAATGTCCTCTGTCCACCTTCTGCCTCTGCCTTCTTTCACCCTGTTGGTGAAGGGCCCCTGGGAGCAGAGTGCATGACATTGGCTGTGCCCTGTGGTTGGGCCCCTTCATTCTCCTTCAGACCTGGCATATAGGAAGCCTGCCCAGAAAGCAGCCGAGCTGACCTCCTTCCCCCTGCGAATAGCCTCTTACCCACAATTGTGTCTACTACGTGTTTATACCATTGAATCCATGAGGGCAAGGACAGCTTTTTCTGAACTCAGGGTTTTGCTCAACCCTAGTCCTCAATTTTTAGAGACCAACAATTGTCATACATATTCATTTATTCATTTGTTCATCAAACATTTATTGCCTGTTATGTGCCAGGTTCTGTACTTTTTAAAAAGTCTCCTATTTTTATATAATAAAGTTAAGCTTTTTGTTTTTGTGGGGTTTTTTGGTTTTGTTTTGAGATGGAGTCTTATTCTGTCACCCAGGCTGGAGTGCAGTGGCACCATCTCCACTCACTGTGGCCTCTGCCTCCCGGGTTCAAGCAATTCTCATGCCTCAGCCTCCCGGGTAGCTGGGATTACAGGCACACGTCACTACGCCCGGCTGATTTTTGTATTTTTAGTAGAGATGGGGTTTCACCACGTTGGCCAGACTGGTCTCAAACTCCTGACGTCAGGTGATCCACCCACCTCGGCCTCCGAAAGTGCTAGGATTACAGGCGTGAGCCACTGCACCCGGCCTGGTATGTATTTTGAATATGTGTGTTAGTATCTTGATATTTTATAAAATTCTGGATATTTTACAAAAAGACTGGTCAACTTTTCTGTAGAAATTAAATGACCACTCCACTAGATCTGCCTCTGTTTTAAGAGCTTCTGTAGTTGGAATTCTCCGGGGAACAGTGGCCACTTTTTATTTTGTGGCTTCAACTTCAAATTTTTATTTTATTACTATCATCTAGAAATGAATTAGTTGACATGTACAAAGTTTTATTTTGTTTGTATACTGCCCTGACTTTTAAGTGATCGTTACCACTTAAGTAACGATCGGAAAATCAATGCTGAGGCCTAGCAAACTCTTGGCAGTAGACTTAAGTAAGAATTATATGTTTTATTAATATATGTGTATCCAATAGTAATATCATTTGCTAGCTTTGCCTTGGGAACTAAATGGAAGTTAAGGGGAAATTCATATTGATAATTTTTATGACTTTAGAATTGTAAATGAATGGGAACAAGGTTTCTCATATTTTCTTTCTTGAAGTGCCTTTCTTGTGGAATTTTATAAAATTGAAACTTTAAATGTGAGGTTTTTTTTTTTTTTTTTTTTTTGAGACGGAGTTTCGCTCTTGTTGCCCAGGCTGGAGTGCAATAGCACTATCTCAGCTCACCACAACCTCCGCCTCCCAGGTTCAAGCGATTCTCCTGCCTCAGCCTCTTGAGTAGCTGGGATTACAGGCATGTGCCACCACACCCGGCTAATTTTGTATATTTAGTAGAGATGGAGCTTCTCCATGTTGGTCAGGCTGGTCTTGAACTCCCGACTTCAGGTGATCTGCCCACCTCGGCTTCCCACAGTCTGGGATTACAGGCGTGAACCACTGCACCAAGCCTGAGAATATCGATTTGATATTGTAAGTGTCAAAAACACTCAAAAGAATTTACCTTTCAAACTCTGTTAAAAATATTCTCCCTCCTTGATAGCCTGAGGTTTTAAAATTTCATAAAATGACAATTAGTTACATAAAACTTAATAACTATCATGCTACGGTTTGAATGTGTCCCCTCCAAAGTTCATGTGCTGGAAGCTTAATGCCCAATGCCACAGTGTCAGGAGGTATGGCCTTTGGGAGGAGTTCAGGTACTGAAAGCCTTGCCATCATGAATGGATTAATGTTGCTATAAAAAGGGCTTGCAAGAGCGGCTTCCGCCACTTGACTACATGATGTTCCTCCCCCCAAGAGGATGCACCATTCAAGGTGCCATCTTGAAGCAGAGAGACCCGGCTGTAACTTGTTGCCATCTTGTTCTTGGACTTCCCAGCCTTCAGAACTGTGAGAAATAAATTTCTGCTCTTTATAAATCACCTGGCTTCAGGTATTCTATGGTATCACAAAGAAGCAGACTGAGATGTGTCATGAGCATTTTAAAGAGAAGTAACATGGTAAATCTAGAATTTGGAGAGAGAAGACTCTACTACTCACTAGTGATGTGAACTGGGATGACTTACTAGCTTACATTGAATGAGACAGTAGTTTAATAGCTTACTCACTTGCCTCCCTGTCTTTATTTTTATAGAAAATCACATAGGTTAGGATGTTTGTGATGGAGCTTGTAAAATTCTAACATGCTCATCACATTTGGGGTGTCACTGGTATATAATTTCAATTCCGGGACACATGGAAACCTTCTTTTTTTTGGGATGGAGTCTCACTCTGTCACCCATGATGGAGTGCAGTGGGGCAATCACGGCACACTGCAACCTCTGCCTCCTGGGTTCAAGCAAACCTCATGCCTCAGCCTCCTGAGTAGCTGGGATTACAGGCACCCACCACCATGCCTGGCTAATTTTTTTTTGTATTTTTAGCAGAGACATGGTTTTGTCATGTTGGCCAGGCTGGTCTCGAGAAAACCTTCTATTTTTGATCCATTCCTTGTGAAGTATTACTTCAGCCAGATGAATTTTAGCAGAGGTCTTGTAATTCCAGGACCTCAGGGGTTGGGGGCAGGGGAAATAGCTGGGAAGTCTGTAAAGCTTCTAGATGTGCCCCTTTCAAAGATCCCCAAGGAAATGGGTCATTCGGGTGATTTTCTGAAGATTTCAGCCTTAATGTTTTAGTTTACTTTTGTTCCCCTTATTTCCTCCTGTCCCTTGAGAGGATTCCAACCACTCAGACTGAAAACAAGGACTTTGAAAGGGAAGAAACAATATGTACTTACTCCTTGGACCTTTGAATTTCAGAGAAAACTTTTTTAAAACCAGAAGAGTCTTGTTTTGTGAGTCCATGGACTTGCAAAATCTTAGAGTTTTGTCTTTTTTTTTTTTTTTTTTCAGAAGGAGAAGTCTATAAACACCATAGAACCCATAGTTCCACTAGTTTAAAAAATTAAGAAATGCTAGACACTTAGGTTGATTCCATATTTTGGCTATTGTGACTAGTGCTTCAGTTAACAAGGAAATGCAGATATATTCAACACACTTATTTAATTTCCTTTGTCTGTTTATCCCAGGAGTGAGACTGTTGGATCATACGGTAGTTCTATTTTTGATTTTTTGAGAAACCTGCATACTGTTTTTCATAATGGCTGTATCAATTTACATTCCCATCAATAGTGTGTAAATGTTCCCTTTTCCCCACATCCACACCAGCCCTTGTTATTTTCTAATTGGGATAAAGTGGTATTTCACTGTGGCTTTGATTTGGATTTCACTGGTGATTAGTGATATTGAGCATTTTTTCATTTACCTGTTGGTCATTTGTATGTCTTCTTTTGAAGACAAAAAGACTTATCAATGGATGAATGGATTTTTAAAATGTGATATATATAAACAATGGGATAGTACTTAGCTATAGAAATGAATACAATCCTGTCATTTGTGGCATCATGGATGAGCCTGAAGGACTTTATGTTAATGGAAATAAGCCAGGCACAGAAAGATTAAATATTGCATGATCTCACTCATTTGTGGAGTGTAAAAATGCTGATCTCGCAGAAGTACAGAGTAGAATAGTGGTTACCAGAGGCTGGGGACGGTAGCGGGGAGGAAATTATGGGGAGATATTTGTCAAAGGGTACACGTTACAATTAGGTAAGAGGAATAAGTTCTGATGTTCTATAACACAGTAGGGCACCCACAGTAAACAATATTATGGTTTATAAATATTATAGTGTGTTAAAAATAACTAGAAGAGAGGATTCTTAATGATCTCACCACAAATAAATGATAAATGTTTGAATTGATGGACATGCTAAATACCATGATTTGATAATTACACAATGTATATGTGTATTGAAACATCACACTATACCTCATACATGTGTTCAATTATTATGCATCAGTTAAAACCAAAATAAAAAATAAATATAAACTATATATATTCATAAAATTGAATCTTAAAATTTTATAAAAATGAAAAAATGCTATTCTAAACAAATAAATGAATAAATTATCTTGCGAGAAGTAAATAGTCTTTGCCTTAAGATTCAATTGGTATATTCTTCATACTCCGTAACCACAGATGTTCTAAGAAGGTATTCATTATCCTTTGATATTAAAACTAAGACAGTATTAATAGAATATTACTAAAAGCTTAGGATGCTGTATCTATAACCTTAGGACAGCATAAAACCAAGTATAGAGATAATAAAGACTTGAATTAAACCAATGGTGGTGATATTTGAGAGTAGACTCAAGTGTGAATGTAGTAAGAGGTTCGTAGTGATGGTTTAAATGTCATTTTGTCTACTGTTTACAGTGTTCAACGTGTTCAAAGGAAGCATTCATACTAGATTAGAAATTATAATTTGAATTGGTTAAAAAATGGAATTTAGTTTTTAATCAATCTTTGTTGAATGAAAATCAGTCATCAGGTTTCATTTATTGGATATATATATACACACACATATATATATATATATAAATTTTGAACATTAAATAATAAAGAAGAAAAGATTTGTTGCTCCAGAATAGACCCACATTTGTTTTAAACTTATTATTGTAAGAGCTTTAGCTCCTCAGAAAGTTAAAAATCCTATTGATATTTGATTCATGGGCTTGTATAAGCCAAACTGAGAATATCCTGCCAATCATACCTGTGGCTAAAGAGAACATGCAGAATCATACCTGTGTGCTAAACAGAACACTGATTATAATCATCACCAGATTTTTAAAGTCACTTGCGAGTACCTTCCTTACATTGAATCTTTGAACTTTCTATTTTTTTTCCCAAGATTTTCTTAAGAAATATAAGTGGCAATTTGTTTTGAATGAAACGGCCATATTTTACCTTCATACTTTCAGTCACATTCTAATGGTTGGCAGGTTGATGCATGCATCCTGCTCAGTTGATACCTTGCAGCGAACAAGAGGAAAGGGTTTCAATTCTGGACTCTGGAATCTAGTGGTCTGATTCAATGTGACCTGCTCTCTCTTAGGAATTGTGTGACTTGGGCCCATTACTTAGGCTCTCTGTGCATCTGTTGTCCTGTTCTTAAACATGGAAAGAAATTTGGGAGGATAAAATGGGACAGTGTATGTGAAGGGCTGAATCCAGTTCCTGGCACATAGTAAGCACTAATGAATGGGAGTTATGATGAATCATCCAAGCAAAGGAACTCATTTCCCCTTGATTTACACATAAGAGTTTTCAAAAATTCATCTACACACTGAGTTCCAAGCAAATTAGTAAGCTTCAATTTTTACAAATTAATACAGAGATTTCAGGTATATGTGATGTAGATTCCATTTCATTACACGCATGGAGGGTCAGCTAGGTCCCACTGTGGCACTAGGCAAGACAGAGACCAATAGTTAAAAAGAGAGAGGTAATTTTCTTTTCCCTTTTTTTTTTTTTTTTTTTTTGAGACGGAATCTCACTCTCTGTTGCCCAGGCTGGAGTGCAGTGGTGCAATCTCAGCTCACTGCAACCTCCGCCTCCCAGGTTCAAGCAGTTCTCCTGCCTCAGCCTCTGGAGTAGCTTTGACTACAGGTGCACACCACCACACCTGGCTAATTTTTATATTTTTTATTAGAGACGGGGTCTCACCATGTTGGCCAGGCTGGTCTTGAACTCCTGACCTCAGGTGATCCACCCACCTCAGCCTTCCAAAGTGCTGGGATTATAGGCGTGAGCCACCATGCACGGCCAAAAAGAGAGAGAGGTAATTTTCTAAATCAGCCTCATATCACCCCTATCATTTGAAAAGAATTCTGCCATTTCTCTTCTCTTGAGCATTACCCTATCACGAAACCTATGAAGAACAAACAGATCCAACAAATGTCAGGATTCTGACAACAAATGCTCATCACTCATCATTATTTCTCATCTGTTTTCTCATGTGTCTATTCTTGCATTACACATTTCCAGCACATGTTGTGGGCATGGCCTGTGAGGTGACTACACTGGGGTTGGGGAGGAAGAGGAGTGTGGAAGGGATGGCATTTATGAAGATATCAAGAGATCTAATAGTGGCTCTGACAGAGGAACTCCTGCCGAAATTCACGTCAGCATCCCTAGAAATGACCAAAGACTTGTTACAGCTGTGAGACAAGAAAATAAAGCCAGTTTCCCTAGATCCAGCAAACGTGTGATTTTCCACTAGCACATCTGCGTGCAGATAGTTCATGGAATACAGGCCTTCTAGATGTGAATCTGAACCACTGTTTGCCCTGTCTCCTTTCTTGTAGGCATACGATGGCTTAAGCTCCACAATGTCCCGCCTTGCCAGGACGTGTGGAAGGGAGCAGCTGGCTAACCCCATCGTCTCCTCAGGAAACAGCCTCTTCTTGAGATTTCAGTCTGGCCCTTCCAGACAGAACAGAGGCTTCCGAGCTCAATTCAGGCAAGGCAAGTACCCTGTGGATCTTCCCAAGCACAAGAGAAATCTTCAGTGCTCTGTTTGGTGCAACAGTGAAATGAGACCTGTGCTCAGAAATTGATCACAGCCTTCTACTTAACATGTAAAAAATTAAATAGAACAAAAGAACTGTGACTTACAATTATCCAAACTCCTGATGCTTGTAACTTTCTCCTTCTCTGACTTTCTTTGGACCTGCATCTCTAACAAGTTTTCAGAATAATACTTTTTAAAAGTGTTTTTAAGACTAGAAACAGTATAGAAAAGTTTTTATCCAAATTCACTGATCTAGCACTACCCAAGGCTTTACACTAGAATGGGATACACTGCTATCAATTACAAGACTTGCTTGTAATGTAATCAGATTCCAGCCCCCGGAAGCAGAGGTTTCCCTCATTTCTGAATCCTGCCGTTGTCCAACTGAGGAGTCACTGTTGTTTTCCATTTATTTTTCTTTCTTTGTTCCCTCCGTTCCTCCCCTCCTCCCCTCTTCTTCCTTTTCCTCTCCTCCCCTTCCTTTTCCTCCCCTCTCTTTCCCTCCCCTTCCCTTTCTTTCCACAGGGTCTCACTGTGTCACCCAGGCTGGAGTGCAGTGGTGCAATCACGGCTCACTGAAGCCTCGACCTCCCAGGCTCAGGCAGTCCTCCTACCTCAGCCTCCTGAGTAGCTGGGACTATAGGTGCACCCCCATGCCTGGCTAATTTTTTTTTTTTTTAGAGATGGGATCTTGCTGTGTTGCCCGGGCTGGTCTCAAACTCCTGGCCTCAAGTGATTCTCCTGTCTTAGCCTCCCAAAGTGCTAGAATTACAGGCATGAGCCACCGCACCCAGCCATTGTTTTTGTTCTTAAATCACCACTTCTCCAAGACCTTTTTACCCATTGCCTTTCATCTGCTCGTTCTAAGAGATGAACCCCTTATCCCATAGTCAGAGATGACTTGTATTCAGGTGATTCAGAACATTCACTACAAATATATTTAGTCTGTGTAGTCATTATGTCTATCTTAGTCAACTCACTTACATTCTGTAGTGAAGAGCTCTGGATAGGAACAGTGCCTGGATCGTGGGCTCCCAAATATGCACCACAGACCTTTAGACTTTGGAGCAAGACAGACTGTATTCTTGTTGATTTTACAGAAAAACTAGTTTCCTAATAGTTCTTTTGCATGTTATTATTCACTTGTATGTTGCTTCATAGTAAAAAGTCCCTGCTAGCTTTCATCTGGACTATAACAACCTCCTCAAAGTCACCTACCCTTACCCCGTCTCTCTCCAAAGTCACCTGTGAAAGCCCTGCTCTGATCATGCCATTGGAATGCTCAATGTCTGTCCTGTGTCCACCTGGCCTGGAGAATGAAACTCAAGCTCCTGCAGATGTTAACCAAGGGCCCCAGAACCCACCCTGACCTCTCTCCAGCGTCAGTCACCCACATCCCTGGGGCACCCATGCTCCAGCTGAGCCTGTATAGATGCTCCTCTGTGTCTGCTCAGGCGGTCCCGTCCCTGGCCTCCCTTTTCTCACCCTCCAAGTCCTAGTTTAGCCTTGACCTCCTCCTCGGCAAGACTCCTCTTACGCCCTCCAGCGGTGACCGCCTTTCCCTCTTCAGGACTCACATCGAATTTTGCTCTTCTCTGGTAATCTGCAGTCATCCTTATGAAGCCTTGTTCAATTGAGTATTTATTTTTCTGAAAAAAAGAGGTCGTTTATAAGCAGATTATCCCTATACCTATGATTTATGAGTGGGCAGTGTAAGTGAATCCATGCAAGAATTTTGTTTGAATGAGTTAGGCAATTCCTAGCCATTTAGTCTGTTGCTTTTTGCCGCTTCCTACTTCCTGTAGTTGAAGAATAATTGTTAAAAATATAAACTGCGCTCCTGTTTTCTCATGGTTTATGTACAGCTCTCCTTACGGAGAACTTTCTTGGCATGCATTTTAGAAATAAGAAGAAAAATCATTGATTGTTTTATTCATCAAATAATTGTTTGTACGGTCAGTAGAAATGAAAAGCATATGACATGTATGTGTGTTTGTGTGTTCCCCAGCCTGCGGAGGCCACATCCTCACCAGCTCATTTGATACTGTTTCCTCTCCACGGTTCCCTGCCAATTATCCAAACAATCAGAACTGCAGCTGGATCATTCAAGCACAACCTCCATGTAAGTAACAAAAATAAAAAAGAAAAGGCACACAGGAGAGAAGGTGTCTGTGGGAAGGTCAGTCTATGAGTAACCTTCTTATCTCAGTGCTAACAATCGATGGCCTTCCTCTTCATCTTTTGCAAGTCCCGATTCCTGATGTGCGCAAGAACAAGCATTTCCTAATCTGATAGGGAAGTCATTTTTACAGTTGCTTCTAAATTTAAAAACAATTTCTTTTTTCATTTCAAGGCCTAGCAAAGGTTAAAAAACACACATACAACAACAACACAACACACCTACAATCTTACTGTATTAACAGGCGTATGCAGGTGTATGAGATTGGGGGTAAACCAAAATAATCGATAAATGGTTTTTGACACCTGTGCCTTGAGTATAGCTGATGCTCAAGACAGTTGCTGAGTGAACAAATGAAGAACAGCCACTGACGGGAGAGTCAGTGACTCGCGGGCCAGAATGCAATTCACGCACCTAACCATCAAAGCAAACATTCATAAAACCTGGGCTGTCCTGCAAGGTACTATTCCAGCACAGGCCTAGAAGAAACATTGAATAAATGCTTACTTTCTTTTCTTTTTTGGAACCCTAGAATCTTATTTTCTGACCTGGTAACAGTCCGATGGTAAGGACTTCTGTCCTCATTTTACAGACAGAGAACATCAGGAAATGCCCCTCAAGGACATGACGGAATGGCTGCAAAGCGGGTGATCCTGGGGCCCTTCTGAATCCTGTTTCAGAGGAGCCCTGCCCTCCTTTGCGGTTTGCAGGAAAATACGGTTTCAGGCATAATGTAGGAAAGGCTTTAAGTTCTTCACTCTGCACAGTAATTAATCGCCTGCGTGAAAATAGGGAAGTCACTTAAGCTAATCAGGCCATGAAAAAGTAATCTGCAAAATGAAGTTTGGCTTAAATATTCTCTAGCACTTTCCCTTGGGATGTCAGGAGTTAACAAATTGCTAGTATCTTTATTGACATGCATAAGATGTGGCGGCCGATGATGTCATCCTTAGCCAATTCAAACGGGGAGGTGGAGCCCCAAAGAAAGTTGCCAGCCAGCTAGAAACTGAGCTGTAGATAAAAAAGCCCCCTCCCTTGAACGGAGCAGTTTTTGCCTGAGGATTATTTTCTAATGAGTTGTAAAGCATTTAGATGAAAGATCTCACTGGTTCAAGAACAGCAATAGGAAAAGATCCTATTCTGAAGATTAGGGAGCTTGAAGAACAACAAAAAGAAAATGTATCCAGGCGCTTGCTGTTCTGCAAGTAATTCAAAACTTTCTTGATAAATGTCTCTGAACCTTAGGGCACTAGCTCTAGCCTGAAAATAAAAGTGAGTGAGCTAAAATGTGCATGCCAGGAAGAAAAGAATGCCTTATTTACAAGCACATGCAAAGAATCCGAATTTAAGGAAATGAGTCTATTGAGAAAAATGCTTCTGCAAGGAACACAGCAATGGTGATATAAAAACTGGAAAGATGGCATTTTCCAACAAGATATTCTCTTATAGTGCCTGGAATGAACCTACCCAGGAGTCCTCTTATTTACCACTACCAGTGTTTGAGATGCCACAGGCACTTTCAAAAGCATCTATTCCATTACTCTTCAAAGGAAACCATCTATTCTGTTACTCTTCAAAGGAAACCATCTAGCATAGAAGTTGTCCCCTTCCCTTGCTTTATCCCTTCAACCATGTGCAAATCCGCCTCATACATTACTTCTCTGCTGGAGAACCCTTACATGAAATTACCAGAAGTAAAATTTATCTCCCTGTGTGTTTTTTAATTTTAATTTTATTTTGTAAAAAAATTTTATTGTTAATTTTTGTGGGTACATAGTAGATGTATATATTTATAGGGTACATGAGATGTTCTGATATAGGCATGCAATGAGAAATAATCCCATCATGGAAATGGGGTATCCATCCCTTCAAGCATTTATCCTTTGTTTTACAAATAATCCACTTATACTCTTTTAATTATTTTTAAATGTACAATAAGTTATTATCGACTACAATTACCCTGTTGTGCTATCAAACAGGTCTTACTCATTCCTTCTTTTTTTTGGGGGGTACCAAATTGCTTTATTTGAAGGAATGGTACAAATCAAAGAACTTAAGTGGATGTTTTGGTACAACTTATAGAAAAGGTAAAGGAAACCCCAACACGCATGCACTGCCTTGGTGACCAGGGAAGTCACCGCACGGCTATGGGGAAATTAGCCTGAGGCTTAGCTTTCATTATCACTGTCTCCCAGAGTGTGCTTGTCAAAGAGATATTCTGCCAAGCCAGATTCGGGTGCTTCCATCTTGCGCAGGTTGTTCACATGGTCACCCAATTCTTTGATGGCTTTCACCTGCTCATTCAGGTAATGTGTCTCAATGAAGTCACACAAATGGAGGGTCATTTTTGTCAGTGGCCAGTTTGTGCAGTTCCAGTAGTGACTGATACACATTTTTTTCCAAATGTAATGCACACTCCATTCCTTCTATTTTTTATACTCATTAACCATCCCCACCTCTCCGTCTTACCCCATCTCCCTATATGTTTTATTTGCCAGCACTTTATGAGAGAATCTTCTTTTTTTTCTTCCAGTAAATCATATCACCATCTCTTTTACCCACTTTGAACTTGAAAGAAGCACAACGTGCGCACGTGACTTTGTAGAAATTTTGGACGGCGGCCACGAAGACGCACCCCTCCGAGGTACCTCAGCGCTCACTCATCTGCATCTGTGGTCTTGGCTGTGCTTTATTTATAGATCTGCATATTTATAGGCTGCCATTCTAGGTTAGAATGTTTCCAATAAATAGAAAGAGAAGCCTAAGCCAAGTAAAGATGATTAGAGGGTAAGAAAGTAAGCTTGAATATGGGGTTCAGGGAACTCAGCCTGTTTATTAATATATTCAAACATGTGAATAGTTTGTGTATATGTTTTCAAACATTTAAAAATTGCAGTTGCTTTAAAGAATAGTGGAATGCAACCCATCCCAGCATTACATAGCATTCTGTCAGAAATTTCTTGTTAATATTTGACCAAGTTCTTACATTCACATGGAGCATGTTTCTTTCAGCCTTGTCCTTAGTGGAAGCAAAAAAAAAAAAGCACTTAATTAGTTAATTAATTAATTAATTCCATTAAAAATCTGTCACTTGGTTTGTTAGACATCCCAATAAAATTAAAGAGTGCCACTATCTAGTTTCTGAAATACTCTCAGGCAAAAAAAAAAAACCACACACACATCAGGTCATTTAAGCTTTCTCCATAAACTTCCTAACTTTTGAATTTTGTTGTAAAAACTTCTCATCCTGCACTAGAAGACAAGGTCTGTCAGAGAGGAGACTGTTGTGCCTGTTGCCTAATTCCCAGTGCCCAGGACAGTGTCTGAGACAATAGTGAACAATCAATGAATTCTCCACACCCTATGCACACCTCTAACAGCATTGCCTGAGGTCTTTGTTAGTAAGCATTTGACTAAGGATAAGTCTATGTTATTTAACAAGCTGTTACATAGCAATACCTTGTGCTGAGTACTGTTCTCAATATGTTATAAATAGTAAGTCAATCCTTGTAATCTTATGAGATAGATTTCATTATTTTCAATATGCCCCTTTTGCCAAGTGGGGAAACTGAGGCACCAAGCACTTAAGTGACTTGCCTAGGATCACACAGCTAGCAAATGGCTGAGCCAGGAGCTGAATCCAGGTAGCCTGGCTCCAGCATCCACACTTTTCTGTGCAACAACATATTGAATATTAGTGCATTTATTTGTACGGGTCCAACTGGGCAGGAGATTTTTGCTTTAGATACATGTGTCCCTTGGTCATCTAATTTTCTCTTCTGGTCCTGTTGTTCTTATTGTTCTTGATCATGTTTATAAATCACCTCTCCTATATATAGCTCCTATATATAGTTTATTTTAAATCATCAGGTATTGTCTCAAACACTGACCCTGAATGAAGTGGTTCTCCTAGTGGCAATTTCTTCCCTTTGTTTTGGTCTCTTGTAATTCGAGTAAAGATGTGTTTCCTAGAAATAGCGGCCTCTGCCATGTTGTCATTCATTCTCGTTGTTATCTTCATTATTTAGGCCGTTACTGTGGCACTGACATGCCCCATCCTATCACATCCTTCAGCAGCGCCCTGACGCTGAGGTTCATCTCTGATTCTAGCATGAGTGCTGGGGGTTTCCACGCTACGGTCACTGCATCAGTGTCGGGTAAGAAACCTTAGCACCTGGGCTCTAGCAGTTAACAGGGATGTGGTAGAAATTCTTGGTTTGTTATTGGGGACTCTGACTTTCGTAGTTGGGAGCTAGTTTCCTGAGATCACCTCTGGGCCAAATCTTACCTTCTTCCCAATTAAGTGACCGTGTTGTCAATTCTAGCAATAATGAACTCTGGAAGTGTGGAGGATTGGTTGGAAATGTAGCTGTCTTTTCAGCTACACCCCATGCCCTCAGAGACTTGGTGTTCTTTTGGTTTTTTTGAGATGGAGTCTCACTCAGTCACCCAGGCTGGAGTGCAATGGCACGGTCTTGGCTCACTGCAACCTCTGCCTCCCCGGTTCAAGCGATTCTCCTGCCTCAGCCTCCCGAGTAGCTGAGATTACAGGCACCCGCCACCACACCTGGCTAATTTTTGTATTTTTAATAGAGACGAGGTTTCACTATGTTGGCCAGACTGGTCTCGAACTCCTGACCTCGTGATCCGCCAGCCTCAGCCTCCCAAAGTGCTGGGATTACAGGCGTGAGCCACCGCGCTCACCCTGGTGTTCTTCGTTTTGGCTTGTTTGTTAAGGCAGCTCCAACCTGGGGAGGAGAGGAACGAGGAGCTGCCCAGGACTGGGTTTCTTAGCCTCTTAGCCCTGAGAGTGCTGTTGGTCACTGCCATCTTCCTTGTTTTTAGTGGTTAAAAGCTACAGAACACCTAGAAGATTGATGTGTGCATTTCAGTGCTCTATTGAGAGGGAAAAGCAAGCATGCTGCCTTGGGTTCTAGGCCAGGGTTGAATAGAATCCGGGTCACAAAAGCCAAGTGGCTGTAGGATGGTAAACAAGTCTTTTATTCTTCAAAGTTACCGTTCATAGGGAGAAAAGGCTTTGAGAAAAGACATTGCAGAAATTTCTTCTAATCCACCACACTGCATGGCCCTTGGTCTTCAGTTTGCAGAATCGTTCCCTTATTTTATATGACATGAATGTTTTAAAATGTGAGATGGTAATACTGTCTATACTTTTACATTGATAATGGCTCTAGCGTTCTTTCTCCTTTATTTTATAGTGTCTGATGCAGTCTTTGCTCTGATACTCACTTTATTTCTATTTTCTTCCAGCTTGTGGTGGAACGTTCTACATGGCTGAAGGCATCTTCAACAGCCCTGGCTACCCAGACGTTTATCCCCCTAATGTGGAATGTGTCTGGAACATCGTCAGTTCCCCTGGCAACCGGCTCCAGCTGTCTTTTATGTAAATCCTTTTTTATGGTGTATTGTTTCAGTGCTAATGAATCTGTAGGAAAGAAGTTCTGGTGCTAATAGGATGGGCAACTCACAGTGTACGTGAAATTTAGGAAGTATTTTTCCAAATTTCCTCTGTTTCAGTCATAGTTTGAGTTATAAATAGCATGAAGATTCTCTTGACCATGGTTCTTGAGTCGTGTCTAACATTCCCAAAAGTACGTTCTTGAGTCCTTGGTGAATGAATGAATCTGTGGCCCATTCATGTTCAGAGTACAGGAATCGTATCTTTTTTTTGGAATTAGACACATGAAGGTTCTTCCAGGGAATCACTAGTATTGTTTATTCCAGCAGAGACCTCCCATCTCAATTAAGCATTCTTTACACTTTTATCTTATCCCCACCTCAATCCACCTTTCCTTCTATTTCTGTCAGAAGAATGGTTTGGGGCTGGGTGTAGTGGCTCATGCCTGTAATCCCGCACTTTGGGAGGCCAAGGCGGGTGGATCACTTGAGGTCAAGAGTTTGAGACCAGCCTGGCCGACATGGCGAAACCCCGTCTCTACTAAAAATACAAAAATTAGCTGGGAGTGGTGGCGGGCACCTGTAATCCCAGCTGCTTGGGAGGCTGAGGCAGGAGAATCACCTGAACCTGGGAGGTGGACGTTGCGGTGCACTGAGATTGAGCCACCGCACTCCAGCCTGGGCAACAGAGTGAGACTCCATCTTGAAAAAAAAAAAAAAAAAAAAAGAATGGTTTTGGAAGGTTTTTTAACTTCCAAACTTAAACTTACTTAAACTTTAAACTTAATTTTTTGGAACACTTTCATATTCCTCATTGCACTAGAACACTTTTTGAAATGGACTATAAACATGGAATTAGTAGTAGGATCCTATCACATTCTCAGTGGTCTTAGATTAAATTAGACAGCAACAATAATATCTCCTAGAGTAGATGTAAAAAGCACACATTTTAATCAACTGATAGAGAGGTATATGTGACACGTCACACTGATAATGGATGCTTATTATATACTAAGAGATAAGATCTTGGAATTTAAATTGCCATTTTGAATTAAAATTTATTTACCAGTCTATGTTACATATTACTAGGCTGTGGTTGGGATTGCTAATTCTGTTTTGAAGAGAATATAAGTAACTTATTGTTGAGAGAGGAGGATTGTTTTGAGGACCCTGGCCTGTTTATTTAAAAGTCTTACTTTTCTTCTAAGACTTGCTGATCTGTGCATCAGGAACTGATTAAAAATATGGGACAACCATCCTATTTGTGGACCAAGTTCAAACATCTCAAGTTGCTTTTTTTAATCCATCAATCAGACAGAACCTCTTCAGGGTATAAGTGGCCTTGTGTTAAAACAAAGACACCCTCTGCGTGCCGAAAGGCAATGCAAGTTTAAGCTGCCTCACAGGAAGGAGGTTTTGGTTTGTCTTTTTTTTTGGAGACACAGTCTGGCTCTGTTGCCCAGGCTGGAGTACAGTGAAGTGATCTCAGCTCACTGAAACGTCCACCTCCGGGGTTCAAGCTATTCTCCTGCCTCAGCCTCCTGAGTAGCTAGGATTACAGGCACATGCAACCATGCCAGGCTAGTTTTTATATTTTTAGTAGTGATGGAGTTTCACCATGTTGGCCAAGCTGGTCTCGAACTCCCGACCTCAAGTAATTCACCCACCTTGGCCTCCCAAAGTTCTGGGATTACAGGCGTGAGCCACCGTGCCTGGCCTGGTTTGTCTTTGTCTTCACTAAGAGCACAGAGTTCTGGATGGGAAGAAATCTATGTACTTTATAATGTTTACCAGACATATATTTATTCTTTTACTCAAAAGATATTTATTGAGCTCCTAATATATGCTAGGCATGTAGTTGGCACATGCTACTCTCCTATGAGGTGCTTTCTATATATTGATCAATAAAACACCATCATTGTCCTTAGAATAAAATCCAAAGCCCTTCGCACAGTTTTAGTAGGCTTATCAGAATTGCCATATAAAATGATTTTTTTTTTTTCGGTCTTTTCCTCTTTGTCTCTACCACATTCACATTGTTGACTGCTCTCATTCAGCGGTTGCCAGGAACTGAGCTAGGTGTTCAAGACAGATAAGATTTCAGGTCTTGACAAATTACTCATAAACCAACATTAAAAAGCTATTTAATTAAATTCATTTTATTTCTGTGGGATAATAATAAGTTTCTATAAACAAATTTATAATAATTTCAAATTTCTAGGACTGTGAATGTTAAAGAAGATGTCAAATTTGAAACGCATACCACACAGCTAGTGCATAGCAAATGTTCAGTGACTTAATTCTCTCAATGTTTACCATTTCTGAAGTATCTTCTGTGATAGTTCACAAATAAATCCAAACAGGCAGCACTAGGCTCTCCTTCCAGAGGGTGGAGATTACACACACAGAAAGCAAGTTTCATCTATTTCAGTGCTTAATAGACATTACATTTTAATTACCATATAGAACATCGTAATGACTCAGCTATTTCCTTTCTTGCCTGTAAGAAGTTAATTTTGATTACTCTGAGTTACTTGCTTGAGTTTTATTTTTAAAACGGATTTTTTAGGCTGCAAGATGCCTCTTTTTTTGCAGTTGATTAATGAGAAGGGAAGGCCTGTGAGTTATTTCTGCCCTGTTCTAAATTCTATCCAGATGGATGCTTGGAAACATTACCCTGGGGTGTGTGAGAGCATATGAGAAGCATGTGTATCACATCAAGTTCTAAAACATGGGGCTGGGATTGTGGTGAAACTGAGTAGGGAAGAAGACTGGAGAAATTCTGGTTGAATCTGCAACAAAAAGGAACGGGGAGAAATAAAACCTAAAAAGGAGTTTTTTGTAAGACATATATTTAACCATTTATTACCCATAATATGACCAACAATGTGAAATATGCTAAAACTGTTTTCTTTTGCTTCTCAGAAAGCAGAAAGGGAAGAAAGGGAGATCATTTTCCTCAGAAGATAAATTACATGGAGTTGCCTCTAAAATCTTTCTATTCAAAGTGCAGTGCAATCTTTCTGACCAGTTACTTCACCCCTGCGGTTTGGTAGGCAGGGAATTGACAGAAATTGTATTTTATACTTGCAGAGTGCTTTTAGAAAGTGATAGGTCTCGGTTCAAGAATCAGAATGAGATAATAAGAAACGGTGATTGTACTATTTTTGTTCCACATCCTACATTTACTAACAGATCTAAGCCAAAGGGTGTAGTTGCTTATAAAATGTACCAGCCTAAAGCAAAGACTTCCAAGCATAATAAAGCTTTTTTTAAAGTTTAATTTAATCCTTCTAGGTATTTCCCTACCACCATGTCCAATGGAATGTCTTTTCTGCCGTCTAGCACTGGATTACACTAGTCAAGTACTTAGAAAAGACCTTCACTTTGTAATCTTCTGGCGCGTCGGACAGAATGCTAACGTGCATGTTGATCACCTAGGATCTTGCTGAAATTGACTTTCTCACTGAGTTGATTGGTGGGGCCAGATTCCTTGTTTCAAACAAGCTCTCCGGTGATGCTCATGTTGCTGGATTATGCACTGCACTTTGAATAGAAAGATTTTAGAGGCAACTCTGTGTAATTTACCTTTTGAGGAAAATGATCTCCCTTTCTTCCCTTTCTGCTTTCTGAGAAGCAGAAGAAGACAATTTTAGCATATTTCACACTGTTGATCATATTATGGGTAATAAAACTGAGCCTGAATGTATGGATGAAACTTGGCAGCCATCCCAAAGATGGATTTAGATAATAAAGAAATGATTGAAGATACAAATATTGTGTTATAAATCATCAGATTGTCAAAGGAGACAAATATGTGGTTTGCTTTGTCTGATGTGGATATATCCTGATTTAGATTATCAGTTATAGCTTGCTGTAAAAATTCCATCTACACTAGTCCAGATGGTCTATACTGTACTGACCCACCTTGGTGGGGTTGTGAGAGCCACCAGCTTACCACCAGGCTTACCGATTTGGTTAGAGACCTACCAATGCTAGTATCTGGCATGAGAGCTAGGGTAGAGCAGAGCTGACCAGTTACTTCACCCCTGTGGTCTGGTAGGCAGGAAATAACCAGAGATGTGCCTGGTGTACTGATTAGTGGTAAGGCTTGAGGTGGCCAGAGCCTCCAGGCTGGTTATCTCTAACCATTCTCCTCCATTAGCTGAGATAGAGCCCCAGGGGAGCATTATACTTAGCATAAAGTAAAATCTTGCAATGGATAATGTTGAGCATTAACAGAAGGATACACATGGCAGAGAAGTACATTTTTCCTTTCCTTTCCTTTCCCCTTCCCCTTCCCCTTCCCCTTCCCTTCCCTTCCCTTCCCTTCCCTTCCCTTCCTTTCCCTTCCCCTTCCCCTTCCTTTTCCCTTCCCCTTCCTTTTCCCTTCCCTTCCCTTCCCTTCCCTTCCCTTTTTCCCTTCCCCTTTCCCCTTTCCTGTTTGAGTTCGTGCTTTCATTTCCTCGGGGTATAAACCTAGAAGTGAAATTGCTGGTTCATATGATAATACTATGTTTAACTTTTTGAGGAACCACCAAAGTTTTCTATAGGGATGGACTGTTTTACATTCCCGTTAGTAATGCATAAGAGTTCTAGTTTCTCCATATCCTCATCAACACTTCTTATTTTCCATTTTTAAATAATAGTCTTCCTAGTGGTTTGCAGTGTTATCTCATTGTGGTTTTGATTTGCATTTCTCTAATGACTAATAATGTTGAAAATCTTTTCATGTTTTTATTGGCCATTCATAAATCTTCTTTGGAGAAACGTCTATTCGGTTTCTTTGCCATTTTAATTGGGTTATTTGTTTTTTAATTTTCGAGTTGCAGGAGTTATTTTATATTCAGGATACTAGCTTGGTCATGTGTTTTTATTTTCTTTGGGTATATATTTAGGGGTAGAATTTCTGGGCATTAATTTGATGTGCATTTAATTTTACCAGAAACTCCCAAATAATTATTCAAAGTGGCTATGTCAGTATGCAGTCCCACCAGGAATATATAAGACTTTAGTTGCTTTGCACACTTGTCAACAATTGATCTTGTCAGTCTTTTAATTTTAGCCGTTATGATGGGTGTGGAATGATATCTGACTGTGGTATTTAAGTTGCATTGCTCTGATGACTAATCATATAGAGTACTTTTCACATTCTCAGTAGCCATTTTCTTGTCTTCTTTTATGAATATCTGTTCAAGCCCTTTGACCACTTTTAATTTGGTTGTTTTTTCATTATCTGTAGGAATTCCTTTTATATTTCAACTATGAGTCCCTTGCTAGATAAATGCTTTACAATTATCTCCCCTTTCCCCACCCCGGTCTGTAACTTGCCTTTTCGTTTTTTTAAATATATATATTTTTCTGGACAGAATCTCACTCTGTCGCATAGGCTGGAGTGAAGTGGCACGATCACCCCTCACTTCAGCCCGGATCTCCCAGGCTTAAGCAATCTTCCTGTCTCAGCCTCCCAAATAGCTGGGATTATAGGCACAGGCCACCATACATACCTACATTTTATTTTTTGTAGAGAGGGGGTCTCACTGTATTGCCCAGGCTGGTCTCAAACTCCTGGGCTCAAGTGATCCTCCCACCTCAGCCTCCCAAAGTGCTGAGATTATGGTTGTGAGCCACCAAACACAGCCTACTTATTTTCTTATTCATGTCTTTAATGAAATGTTTATTTATGAATTCAAATTTATTAATTTTTTATCTTACAGTTAGTGCTTTTTGCATTCTGTCTAAGAAATATTTGCCCATCCCAAGGTCACAAAGATTTTTCTCCATGTTTTCTTCTAGGCTCATTATATTTCTAGCCTTTATATTTACATCCTTGAGAAATATTAAATTAGTTTCTGTGTACGAAGATAGGCAGAAGTAGAGGTTCTTTTTTTCCTCTCTCTCCATAAGGTTATCCGTTATTGCATCACCATTTGTTAAAATGAGTTTTCCCCTTGATTTGTCTTGGCACCATGGATTGAATTGGATTGACAGCATATTTGTGGGTCCCCTTCTGGAAATTCTTTCCTATTCCATTCATCCATTTGTCTACCCTTACACCAATACCACTTTATCTTGAGTAGCTCATGTTTTTAAGCAGTAAGGCCAAGTTTTGAAAGTACTCAACTAGCACCTACATGTTCCAGACTCTTTAGATATGTTACCTATGAACATCATATGAGGTAGATACTATTTCCTATCCTTGACTCCCCATCACATCATAGTTGCAGAATATAAGACAAGTTGAATAGGTCACATTCCAGCACTAGCGTGTGTTGTTACAAATCCCATAATTTTGCTGCCTCTCCAGAAATTAAGTACATACGCCTTTGCAGGGCATTTAAGTGCCACCTAAATGATCCCATCATATTGCCCCAGTTACATGTTTTAATGGTTTCTTTTTTTTTTATTATTTACCTTCAACCAACTCACACCATGTCTTAGAGGCACTCAGTGTTTTAAACAAACCAGGTATCTCGCAGTTTTCTGAATATGTCCCACCCTTCTCTGCACATGTGCCTTGGTGGCATGATTCTTTGCCCAACATCTATGCTCCTTACATCCAGCTAACATGTATATTTCCATCTCAAAAAGTCTTCCTATCAAGCTATTGCAGAGCACCACAATCAGATGTGATGCCTCTGCTTTGCAATTCTTAAATGCCACTTTATAGCTCTGATGGCACTCACACTATTCTGCCTTATATATTTTTTTCTGTATTCTCGCCCAGTTTTGCCCACTAGGAAGAAAACTCCTTGACGGAAGTGTATTCATTGTCTTTGTAGCTATTGAATACACATTTCAACAAATCCTAGTGAAAGAAATTTTTTGAGACAGCCAAATAATCTTGTGATCAAAGTTAAAGAAAGTTTAAAAAAATGAACGGGTTAACCTAGCATGTGATCCAGGAGAATCCCAGTCTATTCTCTCAATTTAATCCCTATAAATATTTTTTTCCCCAAATCAGATCTTTCCAGTTGGAAGACTCTCAGGACTGCAGCAGAGATTTTGTGGAGATCCGTGAAGGAAATGCCACGGGTCACTTGGTAGGCCGATACTGTGGAAACTCCTTCCCTCTCAATTATTCTTCCATCGTTGGACATACCCTGTGGGTCAGATTTATCTCGGATGGTTCTGGCAGCAGCACAGGCTTCCAGGCCACATTTATGAAGAGTAAGTTGTTTCTATTTTAGTGATAGTTTCTGAATATGTCTTACAAACTAGAAATAATAATTTTCTCAGTAATATATTAAGCAAGAACAATCCTAAACTCTACACTATTTTCCTACATTGTCTTTGTGAATTACCTTATAACATATTAGAAAAACTGAATTATATATGAATGGCTCAATAAGGGCAAGGGAGAGCACTCTCAATGGTTCTATTGTATTTTTAAGCTCTAATTTCTACCTAATGTTAAATTAGTTTTTTTCGTGATATTGTGGTAGAGTCTTGTAATATATTATAGTTTGGATTTGGTGTATTTATATCAAGTGTGTTTCATTTGATTTCATAAACTGCATTCTTCACATTTAAGACATTTAGTATTACTTTGGGATTGGCTTAAGTGCTCAAATATAACGATAGGTTATTCTTCTAATAGTATAAAATGTTAAATATTTTTATTCTCTAGCTCAACTTTTCCATTATTGGCTATTTCGTATGTGATTTCAAACTATCGGTTTTTCTTGTAAATTTTTTTAAATGTTCCATTCTTTTGAAAAACAAAGTAAAATAGATAAACCAAAATTAGAGAGTGGGGCTGCTCACCCCACCTTCCCATGTCCCCAAGTCCCCTAGGGGCTGGGAACCCCCTTTTCACATGAGAATTTGTGGCCTCTTTTCACACCATGCAACGTTTTAAGGACCTTTTCTGAGGAAGTGATAGCCCAGAAACCAAAAAGGAAGCAATATTTCTTTCAATAGTCAGAAAAGAAATCACAGTCAATTAAAAGTCCATCCTTTTCAACATCCTTTGCCTTTTGTTTTTTTCATTTGATTAAAGAGCAATTCTAAGTGGGTCTGATTTACTACTCTGTCTTCCCTCCTAGTATTTGGCAATGACAATATTGTGGGAACTCATGGGAAAGTCGCTTCTCCTTTCTGGCCTGAAAACTACCCACATAACTCCAATTACCAATGGACAGTAAATGTGAATGCATCTCACGTGGTCCATGGTAGAGTCTTGGAGATGGACATAGAAGAAATACAAAACTGCTATTATGACAAATTAAGGGTGAGTTTCCGCATGCAATCAATGTTCATAAATATTAGTGAATTGCTATTGGTAAAAATAAATCCAAGGTAACGTCTATTCAAGCATTTGCAAATCATGTGGGATAGTCTGCTCTAAATCATGTTTAGAGCAGACTTCCTCTAGATTACATGGACAAAGGCAATTTCAGTATTGTATTTATTATTTTCCATTTCATATCTAAGGGGTTTTTTAGGATTATTATAATTTTCCTGTTGAGCTTTGTCTAAGCATGCATGTATGTCCTAAATAAGTATTTATTCTGTCTTATTTCCTACTACTCTCTTTGTTTTTATGTTAGAGTATTAAAAATTTTAAGGATCATATAAAAATAAATATAAATATAAAAATCATGGTGATCATTGCTATCCAGACATTGGCTGCTGTATCATTTCCAGAAACACAATCGGATTCTTACAGGCTATGACCCCACCTTATTCATCTTGGATTCTTGGTCATGAATAGAACCCAGTGCCTGATGGGTGCCCAATACGTATGGGAATGACTATTACATAATTTGTTTGGTAGAGGATTTTGTAATAACTGTTCATATGAATTTGTCCTGAGCTATTTAAAAATTATCACAGAATATGCCTCCAAATAGGTAATTTGAGATTTTAAAACCAAAGGTAGGAGATTTACTAAGTGCTTTGAACATGGTGAGCCCTGCAAGTTTTGGTTATTTTGTTGCCATTAATTATTCTTTCCTTCTGTGGAAATACGGGCTCCTTTAGGATACCTGTCCACTTTCTCTCATTAAGGCTTTTCTCTTCTTGTTATTTTCCCTTCTTTCTTCCTAATTCCTCCCTTTGAAGCCCCAAAGCACATTTATTAAGTACTGTTGGTAGGCAACCATCCTCGATCCTATTTTTCCATCCACAAATTTTACTGTAAATCATCTTATGAGTGATTCCCACAGTGCATGTTTATTAATACAATTCTGCAACAAAGATGCAAATGTTTTCAAAACATTAAATTACCTTCGATAATATTTTATATTTTCTGGCAGTATCTGTTTTAAGCTAAAATAAAATGTATACTCATTTGTCATTTTTTTGTTATGATAACATTGTAATAATATAAGGCATCTTTTTTATTTTATCTTTTTATGAAGAAAAATATAGATGATTGACTAAATACAGTGCTCTATTATCTGTTTTTATGTGCAGATCTATGATGGGCCTAGCATTCACGCCCGCCTAATTGGAGCTTACTGTGGTACCCAGACTGAATCTTTCAGCTCCACTGGAAATTCTTTGACATTTCATTTTTACTCTGACTCTTCAATCTCGGGGAAGGGATTCCTTCTGGAGTGGTTTGCAGTGGATGCACCTGATGGTGTTTTACCTACCATTGCTCCAGGTGTGTTTGGTAATAAATGAAGTTCTTTTCAGGACCGGTATGTGCAGGCCATTATTTCAAAGGGTCCCATCATAACAGGGGCCAGATATAAAAACAAGAATAAGTACAGCCCCAAAGCCCTTCCACCATATGTTCAGATGTTATTTTAAATTCATTAAACACTACCTTTTGTAGAAATTGTACGTTTCTTTCTAAAAAATGCAGGTTTCCCATTATATTGTTTATATTAAATAATTAGAGGCTTGATATCCATAAGCTCGTCTACTTACAATTTCTAGAGACCACTTTAGAAATCCCTGAAAATTTGATTTGCAGATACTACACATGTACATTCACACACACACACACAATCAGTTAGTTAAGGATCAACTCATAAAAGGAACTATTTTTCCTCTGCATTTTGTTTCAAATGTACCTTCAGAAATGCTTCAGTTTATCCTTAGCTGGTTGTAAATTTCCATGTTTCGAAGTAAAATGGGCCGAATTTTAAACTTCTATTTTACTTTTTTACATTCCTAATCCCCTCAGTGAAAGTAATATTGAGCTAGCATTGTTTGGGGAGACACTTTTCTTGAAAAATTTTTAAATGAGGCCGGGTGCGGTGGCTCATGCCTGTAATCCCAGCACTTTTGGAGGCAGAGGTAGACAGATCACTTGTGGTCGGGAGTTTGAGACTAGCCTGGCCAACATGGCAAAACCCCATCTCTACTAAAAATACAAAAATTAGCTGGGCATGGTGGAGCATATCTGTAGCCTCAGCTACTTGGGAAGCTGACACATGAGAATTGCCTGAACCAGGAGGCAGAGTTTGTAGTGAGCCGAGAACATGCCACTGCACTCCAGCCTGGGCGACAGAGTGAGACTCCGTTTCGAAAAGAAAAGAAAAGCAATTTATTTAAATGAATTTGAGCGTTTCTTATGGATTTGAGGATTGACATAGAAGAAATTCATCAGATATTTCTTGGAGGATATTCTAAGTCCTTGAATACTTGATTGGAGCACAGAATCATGCTATCTCATTGAAGAATATTCGAACTCTGAACTTGTTCTATGACTTAAAAGATTAGCCTATTTGCTTCTAACTTCTTATATCGGCAGAAGCCACTAATGAAGATAATTTGTACTTATATTTATTTAATGTCCCTTAGTATTCCATTCTGAAATGTTGTTCTTACCTCTCTAATAAGGTGCTTTCATGACATTGAATACAAATCTCTTCCTTAAAATATTGATCTGTTTATCTAAGAGCAAAGAACCATCAGCAAGATTGACAAATGCAATTTAGAGGCAACATTTAATTCTGGATGGATATATCCAGAGCTCTTAGAAATAAACTTGAGTTAAGCTTTCTTTTATATTTACAACCCTCAAGGTAGAAAAGGAATTATTTACTTGTGTAAAATATTATACCAACAAATTTTCTTCTAATTTTTTTTATGAAATTCCATAATTATATGATGTAAGTGGACAGGTGAAGAGAGAGCCATAAACCTTATTTTTCTTAGTCAAGAAGAAAAAGAAAAAAGGAAAGTAAGGGGTCAAGAGAATTTTAGAGTTTACTAATTATCTAGATGGCATAAGTGATTATCTTGTAATGATACCACACTGTGAAAGTGTCATTAAAACTAAAAAAAACTTAATATTTTGAAATATGTCAACTTATTGAGCATTGTCCTATCAGTATTTCTTTTTTTTTTGAGATGGAGTCTCGCTCTGTCGCCTAGGCTGGAGTGCAGTGGCGCAATCTCAGCTCTCTGCAAGCTCCGCCTCCTGGGTTCTCGCCATTCTCCCGCCTCAGCCTCCTGAGTAGCTGGGACTACAGGTGCCCGCCACCACACCCAGCTGATTTTTTGTATTTTTAGTACAGATGGGGTTTCACCGTGTTAGGCAGGATGGTCTTGATCTCCTGACCTCATGATCTGCCCACCTCGGCCTCCCAAAATGCTAGAATTACAGGCGTGAGCCACTGCGTCCATCCTGTCCTATCAGCATTTCTTATACACGCATATATTTATTTTAAATCAACGCATATTTATTGAGAATTTATTATGGATACACCGAGGAGACTAAGAAAGGAAAATGAGATACAATCTCTACTCTCCAGGAGCTTAAAAGTAATGGGAACCAGGCATAGTGGCTCATGCCTATAATCCCAGCACTTTGGGAGGCTGAGGCAGGAGGGTTGCTTGAAGCCCAGGAGTTTGAGACCAGCCTGGGCAACAGAGGGAGACTCCATCTCTACAAAAGATTAAAAAAATTAGGTAGGCATGATGGTGTATGCCTGTAGTCCCAGCTACTCAGGAGGCAGAGGCAGGAGAATTGCTTGAGCCTAGGAGTTCAATGCTGCCAGTGAGCAGTGATCATGACACTGCACTCCAGTGAGACCCTGTCCTAAAAATAAATAAATAAATAGATAAATAGTAAAAATAAATAATAAATAAAAGAGATTGGGAAAGAAAAAACACTCATATGTGAGTTAAGTAATGGTATCGTAATTAAATGGGTACATGACAAAAGCCAGTGGTAACAGTAGCAAATAAGCAAGGGAAGAAAAATGAGCTTACTGTGGACTAGGGTCAACTGAAGGAAATTCAATGTGTCAAGCAGGAAAAGCAGTCAGTGTGTCAGTCAGGAAAAGTTCAGCCATATGGCGGTAACAAACAATTTCAAACTCTTAGGGGCTGAAAACAGCAGGTTTCCTTCTACATGTTCCTCTTATGTTAACTGGGTGCCTCTCATCATCTGTCACTTCCTAACTCAGGCTGTTGGAGCTGCCATTGTCTGCGATATTGCCTGAGACCATGGTAGAAGGCAAAAGAGCCCTTGGATGTCTTGGTTTAAAAGTGCTCAGTGTAAAGTAACACATGCCTTTTGCTCATAGTTCATTGGCCAAAACTGGTCAAATGGCCTCTCTCAGCCACTTGCAGAATGCAGTTCTACCATGTGTTTGGAAGTGGAGACAAAGGAAATATTTGGCAAACAGCACTAATGACCCACAGTCATTATAACCATATTTTATAAATTCAAGATAAGAAATATTTCACATAGAGGAAAACCTTAAAATTTGAAGATACTGGATAACATTCAGCATTCAGATTTTCTATGTGAAATTGCTTTAAAAAAATCTGTAGCCTACACAGTAATAGGATAAAGAAATCAGGAACTAGTTCTACAACATTTTATATTCACTTCCTGTTGGCCCTGATAAGATTCAAACATATTATGGTATAAAAGTCGTAAACTTCTGAAATGGTGAAGATTGGATCTCTGAAATCTATTCCTCCATAAAAGTGATGGCAAAAATAATTGTTAAAATCAACTTTTTGAGAACGCTGGAAATAGACCAAAGCCTTACAACAATCTGCGGCATATTTATTCAAGAAAAATCACTGAATCTCAGTAAGAGTCATCTTTGTGGCATTTTCTTCCTATTCCCATCTCTCTCTCTCTCTCCTCCTAGCTTTGTAGTAGCCACATGACCCCAGTAGCTGTGAAAATGAGCAGCTTTAACAGCCGTGGGTGGTGGGGCCACAGAGGTCCAGAAAACAGCCCATCTCCTCAGCATTGCCACTATTCCAGTTTAGCGACTTCCTGGAAAACTGCATTCTCAGGTCTTGTCTTCACAGGACCTGGGCAAGAGCTCACTCTTGTGTAAACAGCCCTGTCCCTGGGGTCTTTGCTGAACACAATTAGCAACAGCTGTTTCACATCACAATCGTGCGAGGCAGTGACACCAATTACAGCTAATGAGAAACTGACCAGTAAACTTGAAAGGAAAAAATGGGGAAGGAGATGCCCACTGGGGCTTTGAAAAGCTCTGACATGTTTCTGGAAATCTAGAAGGCCACACACATAAGCCCAGCTGTACACATGCCCAAAAATAGACCCCGAGAAGGCCCTAATCTGTCACCTTAAAATTGCCTAGATATAAATTACATAAGTAACTACGCAAAAATGATAAAGAAACATGAGAAACACAGGAATGAATACAGTTCTACCTCAGTAATACAGGGGATCCTCTACGTGTCTTTATTGATGCCTAAATAGTCAGCACTCAATATTAAATGGGTTATATAGCAAAATTGTGGTGAAAATGGAGAACACAATGCATTTTTTTTACATCAAAGATCAATTACGGAAATTGCAGCTCTCCGAATCAGTGGGTTACATACAATAGTCATTGATTTCTCTGAGAAATTGCTTCAATTGGTTGCTTCTTTTCAGTAGAGGGCTGTCACTTTCAAGTGAAAAAGTGCTAGCTAGCATCTTTTCCATTAGGGCTGTGTCAAAGATGTTGCTTTCTATTCTACAGGTGCTTGTGGTGGCTTCCTGAGGACGGGAGATGCACCCATGTTTCTCTTCTCCCCGGGCTGGCCTGACAGTTACAGTAATAGAGTGGACTGTACGTGGCTCATCCAGGCTCCCGACTCTACCGTAGAACTCAACATCCTTTCCCTGGACATTGAGTCTCACCGAACGTGTGCCTATGATAGCCTTGTGATACGAGATGGTGAGAACATTATAAAGAATGCTGAGTTTCAACCCTGACACATGTTTAGTTCTAGTCCATTATCATCATACTTGCGTACTGCCTCCTCCCGTTTGGTTTGGAATTACACAGATATTATGGTCAAGGAAGGCATCAGTACCAGAATTGGCTACAATTTCTGAAGGACATAGGAAAGTATTAAATTACCTGTCACAAAATGTCAGGAATAGCACATTTCTATAAGGAAAAAAGGCTTTTTTAGAGGCTTAAGAAGGAAAGAATAGTCTGAATGTCAACATTGTTCACCTGTCCTATTGAGATATCTCTGAGATAAATATTGATATTTTATATTTCTGGCTTTAAGAGCCAAGTGAAAAAAATACTTGTAATGTGACTGGACATGGTGGCTCACACCATAATCCCGGAACTTTGGGAGGTGGAGGCAGAAGGATCACTTGAGTCCAGGAGTTCAAGACCAGCCTGGGCAGCAGAAGAGACCGTGTCTCTAAAATAATAATAAGAGTATAAAAGAGTAATGTATTCATTTCTCTTTGTCCCCTGAATCTGGGTAGAACAGGTAGAATTAAGGGGTGATATTGTTGTATTCTTTCCTCTGTACACAGCCATGCTGTTGCTATGTGACATAAAGTTAGAGACATAAATATTGCTAATGTATGCCTTATACAAAATTGGGCTTCACAGTTTGCATGGACTGGAATGAAGGAGGACAGCAGAAAGGCCACATCCTCCACGTCAGTATTTCTCACTGTGGCCCCCAGATCCACAGCATCATTTGTTAGATGTGCACATTCTCAGCAAAAAGAAACGTGTTTGCCTTTGGCCCACAGGTTGCTAGTGTGCAAGATCTTGTCTCCCTTATCCCTGATCCCTAGACCCCTGCTGAGTGAGAAAAATCGAATGGTGGAGGTGCTTTATGTCCCTTCTGTAGAGGCAGGACACTAAGTAGAGACTCAAGTCAATCATACACACATGATGAGATGTCAAAGCGTGACACTCCCCCATTTTCCCATCAGCAATCGGCTATCAGCACGTTGCACAGAGGAGCATCAAAGCACCAGAATGCTCTCTTCGCATCTAAGCCTTCCTGTGCATATTGAAATTTAAAACTTTTCATGTAATGGAAAGGATGTGTGTCCTTGCACACATATTCTAGTGTTCAGAACCTACTAGAAGCTTTAAAAAATATCTTCGAAAAAATCTTAAGTAGGTAACTGCATCTATGAAGTAAATTATGGTTATTCTTTTAAAATCACATTCCATTGAGTTGTTTTTGTTCCATCACTAACTTCTCTTGGAAGCAGAAGGCCTGGGGAGCAGTCCTTTTTTCCTGCGTGGCTTTGTACAGGTCACCAAGTGGCTCCAAACCCGTTCTATCTGTGAGATAAACAAATACCTCCCTCACAGGCTTTTTCTGAGGATTAAGGAAAGTAATAAATGAAATCTTTTTAGCAAAAGTACAAGCATTTTGTAGATGATGAATTTGGAATAGTTTAGATTTAAGTTTACTTAGATGGAAATTTCTAAGAGAGGTTTAATCAGTGTCCTTGCTCAGGCACAGGGCGGCTTGAAAGAGCTAAAGAAACTAAGGTGCGTGCCAAAACAACACACATGTTTTAAATTGGTTATGCAGCCTTTCCATATGGATTCCTTTTTATGCACTGGCAATGTGAGTAGATGCTCAATAAGGTTCTGTCCTTCCTCATTTGTTTAATTATTTATTCAAGAAATAGTTATTGAGTGCCTAGTCTGTGTCAGTTGGTGGGTATTGTAGTCATTTACACATTGTTAATATATTTTTATGACTAAATTTATTTTTTTATTTTTTTTTTGAGACGGAGTCTCACTCTTTTGTCCAGGCTGGACTGCAGTGGCGCTATCTTGGCCCACTGCAAGCTCCGCCTCCCAGGTTCATGCCATTCTCCTGCCTCAGCCTCCCCAGTAGCTGGGACTACAGGCACCCGCCACCGCGCCCAGCTAATTTTTTTTTTTTTTTTTTTGTATTTTTAGTAGAGACGGGGTTTCACTGTGTTAGCCAGGATGGTCTCAATCTCCTGACCTCGTGATCTGCCCACCTCAGCCTCCCAAAGTGCTGGGATTGCAGGCATGAGCCACCACACCTGGCCTATGACTAAATTTTAAATCCCATTTCAATTATTTGTTCTTCGCCCAGCCAGCCTTTTGCTTCTGAGTAGCAGAAGCATGTAACATTCTGAAGCCAACTGGCCACAGACAAAGATACTTATAGGCTATTCCTGCTCATGCAATTGGCCTGTCATCTCAGGCCTTTGGCTGTATGGAGGCTGTGAACCTTCCTGGGCTACCCCAGAGAGGGTCATGCAGCATTCTTGGGAGAACTGAGTCACTGTCCCACCTGTTTATTGATTTTATAGAGTTGCCATGGTTCAAAATGAATCAGTTTCTTCCAGACCACGCACCTACCCATTCTGCATACCAAAGATCCCTCCAAACTGAGATTCCATGAAACTACATTGGTCCTAGCAAAACTTTTAAATAGAAAAGAAATTGTATAAAAAATCAGTAATCCTTTAATCTAGTTCCAGATCTTAAGTGTACTTTCTTCATGACCTTAGATAAATCATTTAATAGCATGGTTTTGGGGTATCTGAGGTTAATCTGCAAAGGTTAACATCACTGTTAACCTCTATCTCTATGCCCTTGCATACAGCAAAGTGACTTGTATCTCCTATAAGATTCAGTTCCTCATATACAAAATGGGGATAAAAATAAATGCCTACCTAATAGTGTCACTGTGAAGATAAAATCAGATAGTACATGTGAAGCACTTAAAGGGGTATATAGTGATTGCTCAATAAATGTCAGTCTTGAATAATCTTGGGGCCTCAGTGTCTATATCTGTAAATTGAAGAGGTTGGACTAGAGAAAGAATTCCCAAGTTGCCTTCTAGTGCTAGCCTTTACTGTTCTTTGACTTCCCCTCCTCTTTAAAGATTAGGCTCAATCTTTCTGCAATCTATATGTTGAGGTTTTGGAAGGCTCCAGAAATACCCCAGTACTCAGTATGAAGACTGAAGGGTTGGGTGGGCAAGTAACAAACCATCTGTGATTTTTGGGTCATCTTCCCACTAATGAGTAGGCTAATCAACAAGCACTTATTTTGAGATAAGCATTGTTTCACCAGATGATCTGGAGTGAATTTTAAAAAAGAAATCAAAATCAATAGACTCAACTCAGTTTCGTCCAGTGATAAAATATAACGTGAACTAATAACATATAATAAACTTCAAAATTTTGTAGTACAGATAATCAGAGAATAAGTCAACAAAAATAATATTGGGTGAAATGTGTAGCAAAATAGCATAATGAAGTGCACTCATTATAAATGCAAAAGAGTATAAGAGATACACTTTTGAATTATAAAGAATGCAAAAGTTTCCAGAGATCAGAAACCCTCCAAAGAATGCCATTTCGAGATTTTATATTTATAACTCTGCCATTACATTTGTAATCACAAGAATAGAAAATAACTTATTTTCTAAAGTGGTTAATAATGAATGAGTTTCAAGTTGTAGTCAGTGCCACAAAGAATCCATGTGGCTGGTTGTATAAAAGGGCATATTTACTCATGTCTCATATTCTACTTTTGTTTTTTTATAAACTTGAAATTTATTAATTCTCTGCCTTAGGACAAAAGAAAACAAAACAACGTATTTTCCCAGCCACGGCATCCAAGTCTGCTATAATCCCCTTTGCTCCATTTTGGTTTCAGCCAGCACAGGGGCTTTGATCAAAGCTTGTATCCAAGATAATCAAGATGAAAGGAGACTTGAGGTGCCCCTGCTGTCCTTTGTGTCTCTGTGGGGATGGGGCACAGTTGCTGGAACTCTTCTCTCACCCTCCACACCAGTGTGTGGTTGTTTTTGTGCCAAAACAAACAAAAGCAATGAACAAACACAGATGAAAAGTTTTGTTTAAAAAAAACCTACTGGCACTGAAGAAAGGGCATATAAAATTGCATACCTTTTGGTGAATGATATTGTAACATTAGTGTAGGATCTGAGGTCAAAAAGCCAACTTTTTTTTTCTTTTACCTACTTGACCTTCAGCAATCAGAGTAACTGAGGTCAGAGTCTCTAATCGACACACATATCATCACTGGGCCTCCATCGCTTCCCAATCCCAGATACTCTGATTTTGAGTTTTAGTGACAGGGAGAACTGGCAGCCAGTTTTTAGAAAGACAGTGGAAACTGTCAAAGACATCTTTATCAAAAAGGGTAAGGAACCCAGCACTTTGGGAGGCTGAGGAGGGCGGATCACTTGAGATGAGGAGTTCAAGACCAGCCTGGCCAACATGGTAAAACCCCTCCCTCTACTAAAAATACAATAATTAGTCAGAAGTGGTGCTTCACCCCTGTAAAACCAGCTACTCAGGAGGCTGAGGCAGGAGAATTGCTTGAACCCAGGAGGCAGAGGTTGCATTAAGCCCAGACTGTGCCACTGCACTCCAGCCTGGGCAACAGAGGAAGACTCCATCTCAAAAAAAAAAAAAAAAAAGGGGGGGGTGGGGGTGAAGAAAAGGGCAGGAAGCACCACTGTAAGCTGGAGCCAGAATGATATCACCCCTGAGGGGTCCTTCTTTTTGAGAATCCCATTATCTCCTACGAGTCCTGATGTTCTGAGAAAAATGTGTGAGCTGCTTTGGCTAAACTGCAAATGATTGTAGAGTAGATTCTCAAGACTGTATTTTCATGTTGTTCCTTTTCTTTCAACATAGGAGACAATAACTTGGCCCAGCAGCTAGCAGTTCTCTGTGGCAGAGAGATCCCTGGGCCCATCCGGTCTACTGGAGAGTACATGTTCATCCGCTTCACCTCAGACTCCAGTGTAACCAGGGCAGGCTTCAATGCATCCTTTCACAAGAGTAATGAGTTCAAATATTTTTTTAATCCCGTGTTATCTCATCTCCTCTCTTTTCCTCTCTCTTTCTCTCTTCCTAATATAATTTTTTTGGGCACCAGGACATGAGACAAGTCAGAGGACATGGGTCTCTGCCCAGGCTCTGGATGGCTGGCTCCCCTTACGTCAATGCTGAGTCCTGATCCAAAGCACTGGGGCCAAGTCATACAAAAGCGTGCTGCCTTCAGGTCTCTGGTGGGGCGTCTTCGCTCCAAAGGAGGTGTGTCCAGGGAGTGCATGAGAGAGAGCTTTAAAGCAATTTTTCAGCCTAGCTGAGGGCTGGAACTAGATAGAGCACAGCTCATATCCATAACTCATCGAAGGAGCAAAACGTCATCATTTATCCTCATAAATTACTTGGTTGAAGTCATCCATCTGAGGGTTGGCAGGAAGAGTTTGTTGTTCTTGAAATATGAATTTGATGAGTCAAAAGCAGGCACCATATATGGGATACCATCATGCACAGTATGATTGAGACTTTTCAAACTTGACATATGAAGTCCAGTAACAGCCTTAAATCCAAACTAAATGAAAGGTAATAAAGTAGTCCAAGGAAGAGTGAAAGACTCTCATGTTTTTAATCGAAAAACATAATTTTAAAGTAGATTCTCAATCTAACATTAAAAATTAATCTAATATTTCCTCCATGCTTATATATACGTTTTATAAAGTAGGGAGCAACTGAAGATAAGTTGTGTTCCTCACGCTCAAGGGAGGCAGGCTGCATGGTGGCTTAAGAGCATGGGCTTTGGAACTAGACCTAACATACATTTTCACCTCTACAATTTAACTAGCTGTGTGAGATGTCTACCCTTACTGATGGGCTTCTAGTCCCTGACAACTGGAGAATTAATGCCTCCTCCTTTTATCCTCTTCCTTTATCTCCTGCCCTCTCACTCTCATGTATATATTAATATGTATCGCAACTCATTATACATACATACATGTATACATATGTATGTATATAGTAAGAGTAGAACCACTGTAATTGATTTATATGTGTATGTATATGTGTGTTTATATATGTATATAATATATATAAATATGTGTGTGTATCTATGTATATATACATACTTGGCAGCTCCTGGTCTAGAATGTATTTCAAATTTAACCTGTGAGTGGTGTAATGGACTTTGGAGACTCAGAAGCGGGGAGGATGGGTGGGGTATGAGGAATACAAAACTACATATTGGGTGTAATGTATACTAGTCAGGGAACCAATGCACTAAAATCTCAGACTTCACCAGTATGCAATTCATCCATGTAATGAAAAACCACTTGTATCCCAATTAGATAAATAGATAGATAGATAGATAGATAGATAGATAAACAAAAAAATTTCACCTTTGGAAGTTGAACACTTTATTCCCACCCTTTTCCACGCCACCACCCCCCAATTCTACACTCCTCATAATCTTAGCAAATGGAAAGTACATTTTTGTCATTATTTAAGTCAAAAATCTTGATGTTATTTTTGACTTTTCTGTTTGTCTCACACTTAACCATCAACAAATCACACTGGCTCTACCCTCACAATGTATCCAGATTCCAACCACGCCTCTCCATTTCTGTTGCTACCAGCCTAGCCCATGCACCTATCATCTCTCCTTGGCCTGAGGCGGTCCCCTCCTTATTGGACACTCTGCCCCTGCCCTTCCCTGTCCTCCACCCCTTACAGTCTAAGGACTGCACATAGAGTGATATTTTCAAATGTAAGTGAGATCATGCCATTCTGATGCCCAAAACGCTTCAATGTCTTCCTCTTCTTACTCAGAATAAGTCTTTTCAGTTTCCTGCATGACCTAGCCATGCTGCCTTTGGAATCTCTCATTCTGCCTCATCCATTCTGACTTCCATGATGTACCTCTAACACATCAAGCCTTTACACTGTTTTCTGAACTGGAATGTTTTCTCCCACATAACCATCTGGCTTGATCCTTCTTTTCATGCATATCTCTGCTAAGATGTTACTCCAATGACATGGCCTTTCTAACTTAACTCTAACAATAAAGTACCCTTCTCCCTCCTCTCATCCATTTTTCTTTATAGAATTTATCACCATCTCACATATCAAGTATTTGTTTATTGTATGTCTTCCCCATCTATAAAAAAACTTTATGAAAGCAGTTAATTTGTCTTGATTACTTACCTCTATATCCCAGATCTCAACGACCACCACAAACTAAGTAGCCAATAGCATGTGCTCAATACATGCTTGTTATAATAATCATTTCCTGCACTCTGGCTTTATTTTCAAGCATTTTTATTGCCTCCACTGTGAAAACCCCCCAAGAAAACTAAGAAAGCATAAAAATCCAGTTGCCAATGCTGTTTAAATAACCGACCTTGTTTCTTTGTGGGAAGGCTGCGGTGGATATTTGCATGCAGACAGAGGGATCATCACATCCCCCAAGTATCCGGAGACTTACCCATCCAACCTCAACTGTTCTTGGCACATCCTGGTCCAAAGTGGCCTGACCATTGCTGTCCATTTTGAACAGCCTTTCCAGATTCCAAATGGAGATTCTTCTTGCAACCAGGGGGATTACTTGGTGGTAGGTCTTGCTTGCTACCCTTTCTAGTTACATTTTCCATACACTTCATTCAGAAAACAAAATGATGATTTTTC
Organism: Pongo pygmaeus; assembly: GCF_028885625.2. Lineage (NCBI taxonomy): Eukaryota > Metazoa > Chordata > Mammalia > Primates > Hominidae > Pongo > Pongo pygmaeus. The sequence goes on along the minus strand of NC_072381.2, from coordinate 17,047,435 downwards.
TCTCCTGGGATGTAAATGGATAAGAATTATGTACTCCTTCTTTTGCAGTCTAAAGGAGTTGATGCAATTTTAATTTGTCTTTCCAGCTAAGAAATGGTCCTGATATCTATTCTCCACCGTTGGGACCCCCTGGAGGAAATGGTCATTTTTGTGGCAGTCATGCTTCATCAACTCTGTTCACCTCGGATAATCAAATGTTTGTTCAGTTTATTTCTGATCACAGTAATGAAGGGCAAGGATTTAAGATCAAATATGAGGCAAAGAGTTTAGGTAAGTATTTTCACTGAGAGTTATATCTACTTTTCCTGCAACTGCTTGATCTTCTTTGACATAAAGTTTTCTTTTCTGAACTAACAGTAATAGAATTAATAAGAATGCCTACTCTCAAGTGCTTATTATATTTGATACATTCAATATCTCATTGTGACTACTTTTCAAGTAAAGTATCATTATTTCCACTTTAAAGATAAGTAAAATGAGGCTTGGACTTTTCCAAGACCACATACCTAATTAGTGACCAAAGTGAAATTTTCCATGAGTATAAGATAAACTCTTCTTCTTGATCCCTGAAATTCCTTAGACCTTTCCGTTACAAGATGTCTAATTGTGAGTTAATTCTAGTTACAGAAACATTATAAGAATTACATTTGTCTTATTTTGTAATAATTTGTATGCTGTTTTTAAAAGAACACATAATTTTTTGATTCTATTATTACTGATTTAATTATATATTATATGATATCACTAATTGCTTGTACTTAATTATACTTGATTATAATTGCATTTAATTCTACTGTAATGATTTGATTTTGATGACATTTGCTTTTTAGTAATGTTTAATTGAATAAATAAATAAATAAATAGGCATCACTTCAAAAAAAGAGAGTAATGTCAGTAGAAAGTAATATAATAATAAATTTTTGCTTTGTCCCACCAGAAATTAGATAATATAGATTTCAAAATGATCCTATGACTTGAATCTCAGATTCATATATATATATATATATATATAAATGAAATCATATGTTTTATTGCACATTGTATGAGATTTAAAGTCAACATGGTTTCTTTATTTTGGTAAAAGAAATGAATAAGAGTCTTCACCAACTGACACACAAAAATGAGTGAATAGCTTGAGTAAGGTCCAAAACACCAGGGAAGGAGCTTTGGTCACTTCCCCCAGCTCTGGCAGAAGGAGGGAGCTTTAATGCAGCTCTGTGGGCACCTGCACCATTGCTTTCTAAGCTGAGACCTTCTCATCCCTCCCTCTCTTGATGCTGAGCTTTGCAGCTGAGTCATGAATGGGCAGTTTTCACCTGGTACCAAAGCATTTCAAGAGTAGCAGTGTCTTGAGTCTAGTGAGTAGATGTCAGCCCATCCTACATAACTCTACTTTTCGTTTTTGTTTATAATAGACTCAGTCTTTTTTTTTCTTTCTTGAGACAGGGTCTCTCTCTGTCGCCCAGGCTGGAGTACAGCGGCACGATCTCAGCTCACTGCAACCTCTGCCTCCCAGGCTCAAGTGATTCTCCTGACCCAGCCTCCCTAGTAGCTGGGATTATAGGCATGCACCATCATGCCCAGCTAATTTTTGTACTTTTGGTAAAGATGGGATTTCACCATGTTGCCCAGGCTGGTCTTGAACTCCTGAGCTCAGGTGAGCCACCTGCCTCGGCTTCCCAAAGTGCTAGGATTACTGGAGTGAGCCACTGTCCTCAGCCAATAGACTCAGTTTGATTTATATTTTTAAAGTCAACATTTAGTGGTAATTCAGATACACTAAGAGATACACTAAGGGTGTGTTTGACATTGCACCTCTTCTGTTCCTTTGTGGATTCACTGTTCATGCAAGTATGGTTATGGCCATTACTTTCTCCCTGTCTTTCTTGAAGCTTGTTATGACTGCTGTTGACATCAGACTTAAAAGTCTTTTGATTTCAACCTGTTCTTGGCAACCTGAAACAACAGCATCAGTGTTATTTCTCTCTACTTACCAACTCAACTATGTTCCATAACTATAGCCAGCCTTCTGCTTCCCACATCTATCTGGCTATCTTGCCACCATATCTATTTCCATGCCACTCCCATTTCTCAGCCTTTAACCTAGGTCCTTTTGTGAACATTTTTCGACATCAAATCACCTAGTTTTATACCATTTTTCTCAGAGACACTCCTTTGCTATGGTTGATTGAGATTTCTAGGACCCTGTGGTAGTTGCCTTTTATTCTCACCTGATTAATAGGCCTATTAATTAATTAATCAAACATTTACAAGGTGTTTCACATCATGCAAACTACCGAGTTCTGCCAAGGAGTTCACAGTGTGGTAGAGGAGACAGACAAGCAAAGGCACAATTAGAACATGATATAAGGCTGGGCATGGTGGTTCATGCCTGTAATCCCAGCATTTTGAGAAGCCAAGGCAGGAGGATCACTTGAGCTTAGGAGTTTGAGACCAACCTGGGCAACATAGAAAGACCTTGTCTCTACCAAAAAAGTTTTCAAAGTAGCTGAACATGGTGGCACACTTCTGTGGTTTCAGCTACTCAGTAAGCTGAGTTGGGAGGATCACTTGAGCCCGTGAAGTTGAGGCTGCAGTGAGCCATGATCATACCACTGCACTCCAGCCTGGGTGACAGAGCAAGACCCTGTCTCAAAGGAAAAAAAAAACAACAACATGGTGTATGGTATAATAAGTGCCAGAAAGAGGAATGCACAGAAGAGAAACACCTACTTCAGCCCAGGACATCAGAGAGGGCTCCAGGGGAAGTGGATGAAGAGATTTGCCAATCAGTGATAAAGAGATGTGAATGCATAGAAAGTCTCAATGTTATAAGTCATATTCAATAGTTTGAAAGAATTCACTACTGCTAGAGAACAGAGTCATAATAGTGATGAAGCAGGCAGGAATCACTGTGCTCAGGGCCCTGGATGCCACCCTAAGTTAGTTAAGATGTTAATCAAAAGGTTATGGGAGGCACTGGAAGATTTTGCTCCAAAGCCTGAACAGCATGATCAGATTAAAAACACTAATGTAGCTGCAACACTGAAAACATTGGAGGCAGGAAAGACTGAAGAGAGAGAGACTAGATGAAAGAGTAATTTAGGGAAAAAAATTACTCCCTGAGCTAAGGCAATGGCAGTAAGAAGGTAGGAGAGAGGGCTTATCAAAGATATAAATATGGGATTGAGTGAATTTGGAGGTCAGTTGGATGTGAGGCAGGACGGAAGGGATGGGAGGAGCCTTAGGAGCAGTTGTTAGGTTTTTGGCTGGGTGGATCCGTTCTTCCCACAGACATTTATCAAGAACTTTCCACGGGACAGACACTGTGTCAGGCCCCGGGGACGTGGCAGTAAACAAACAAAATCCATGTCCTCATGGAACCTAATTCTAGTGTTAAGATGCAGACAATAAATAAGTAAAATATATAATATGCCATATGGTGAAAGGTATCAAGGAGAAAAATAAGGCAGTAAGAGTGGATACAGAGTGTCCATAGGAAGAGGGGCTGATGCTGTCATCAGCAGACTCGGGTATGGAGCTCTGGATGACGAGCAAATGAGAGTGTTCATTTGAGACAAGTTCAATTTGAAATCTCTGAATTACCTCCATTGGAGATGCCCAGTAAGTGGTCGGAGCAGGAGTCTTGAGGTCAGAACAGGGATCTAGACTGAATCTGTAAATACGGAATAATCAAGACTGCTTATCATTTAAGTGATGAGGATGTATGACAGCAATTGGGAAATTATTCAGAGTGAGATGAAAGGCCTACAGGAGGATTCCTGAGGCCCTCCAGCAATGTCAGGGAAGCCCTGGAGAGATGCGCCCAAGAGCCAGAGGAAGAATGATGCAAAGAGTAAAAGGAGGAGAAGAGCTTGGGGTCAGAAGCCAAGGGACAAAAATGTAAAGAAGGACAATGTGATCAACCGTGTTAAATGCTGTGGACATAAAATAAGAATTTAAAAAGTTCTTTGGGCATATAACTGTGAGGTGACTTGGGAGAACGAGTGCTTTCATAGGGTTGAAGAAGGAAGGGCGAAAAGAGAGAAAGAGAGAGACAGACAGACAGATAGAGAGAGAGAGATTAAATAGGGCAAGATCCTGGAGGAGATAGTAGGGTGGGAACTTGATCCAGAGATACAGGAAGTTAATGTACAGAGGGAAAAATAGAGTGTAAAGATGCAGATTAATTTATTGAGGATAGTAACAAATTAGGGGTAACAAATGGAAGGGATTCTCATCTGATTTCTTCTACTTTCTTTGTAAAGTGGAGCCTAATGTAATGTGCTTAGAATCAAGAGGAAATTGGGAAAGTCAAGGGTTTAGGGAGTAAAGTTCCAAACAGCTGTTGTAGTTTATATGAAAAGTAATGGGTGAATTGCTCGGCGGTGTTGAGATGGGAGAAAGTATATTTGCAGGGGCATCAATTTCCATGAATGAATGGCTTGAATTGAACACAACCACGGAGTCATTGTTTTGCAGGGGAAGTTTGAAGGAAAGACATGAAGCAAGGGAGTTGGAGCTCATTAAAGGGATTTGCAATTTAGAGTTTCAGAGATGGGGGAGTTGGAAGTATTGACAGAATTCAGGATGTGACTATAAGTGGATGAGTGACAGTGGACATAAATGTTCTAGAGTTGAGCAGATCAAGCATGTGTATGGCTAAGTGATTGGACAGGTTAATTTCATTGGCATCGTAAGTACTTTTACTCCTATCTGGTTTGTTTGTTGAAAATGCCAAAGAATATTTACTGATAATAGAAAGATATTTTGTGACAATACTTTGGTTTTTTAGAAAACAAATATTAAAAAGCTCCTTTATCCTCTGGCATAACATGGCTAGTAAATTGTTTCATGCCATTGATCTTGTTTCTCAAATGCATCTAAATCCTGAAGAAATGTAATGAATGAATGCTCCCAGAGTTGTGCAAAGATATATCTGCTTAGTCTTTTAAATATACTAAGATCATAGCTCTGCATCGTTCTGCTGTACTGAATGCTCAGTGGGAAGCTGTAACTGCTAGCATACTTACATGCTTATCAAAGTGGTGGATATTTATCCATGCTTCTGTGATGTTCTGCCCCATGCACCATGTGCCATAATCATTTGGTTGGCTTTAAGAAAGAATGAAATTTCCAATGAGAATAGATAGATGGTCTGGCAAATTAAAAAGTGTCACACCTGGTAGCTCCCTCGATAGCAAATTGAGAATTTGTTTGCTGGAAAAGAAAATGAGAATCATAACAGATGAAAGGAAATGGAGACAAAATACAGAGAAGTTGACTTTAAAAGATGATTTGTGGCTATTGACTGCATCCCCTTCAGCAGATCGTAGACTGATTTAACTGTGTTTGCTCACAGCCTGTGGGGGCAATATCTACATCCATGATGCTGATTCTGCTGGGTATGTGACCTCCCCCAACCACCCTGATAATTATCCCCCACACGCTGATTGCATTTGGATCTTAGCGGCTCCACCGGAAACACGCATACAGCTGCAATTTGAAGATCAATTCGATATTGAAGTAACACCCAAGTATGTCACTTCCATTTTCATTTTTTTCCTACCCAAAGTTAGTATTTTTTAACTGTCGTGTCTCAAAACAGTCCATTTCTTTCAGTAGCACATACTGCAAGGAAATCTAGGGGAAAAGGGAAATGCTTAATGGCTCAGGCCTGAAAACACAGTCGGCCTGCCACTCTCCCATCAGCTGAGCCGGTTATGTACATGGATACTGTCCCTTGTGACCCTAGACACTTCCTGCAAGGGACACTGAGGGTGGCTACTTGAGAATGATGTTATCCATTCTTCCTCCCACAGGAAATATATGTTTCTGATAGATGAATATTTATTTGCCCAGCCTCATATTCGGTGTCACAAATGATAAAATGTCTGTTTAACAAATGGGAATTTGTGTGGTGTGTCATCAGGGGTCACCAGTTTTGGAACAGTACTAAAGCATGCACAGTATAATTTCTCAGTCTTTATTTAATAAGAGTTCTGAAAGGATTACAAAACAGAGAGTAAGTCTTACTATGTTGAAGAGAAAGAAAAACTACATTGATTGTAGAAAACATTTTCCTCTTTCCTTGAACAAAAGTGTGTATACATTTGCATGAAGGCAGCTGTGGTGCAACACTTGGATATAAGATCTTTTGTTGCTATTTCTGGCACTGGGTCTAATACTACTCTTCCACTCATGGAGCATTAATTGGCTGATGTGACTTCCTGAAGAAATGTTGGATACATGCTTATCTACTTTTATGGACACAGAAAATTCCAGTGGGGACCCTCCATTAGTCCCAGTTACAGAGCTGTTAGAGAATTTATCTTTGTCATGTGAAATGTATCAAATCATTGTGTGGAACAAAATACTTGTTGTTTTTTGAAATTCATAGGGACTAATTTGAAAACAACATTTATATTTGTAAAACCAATACAGAATATGGAAGAGAAGTAAATATTCTTGAATGTAGAACATGTAAAACCTGTCTCTTGAGCTACTAATAAAAGAACGTATTATTAGAAAAAATATCATACAGCATTTTAAAGTGACATGGCTTATGCTGATTCTATCATAGTTTTTTATGCTAAGAAATGATGATTTAATATCTTCAAAGAAAGTAAGTGAGGTTGTCATTATCAAAATAAGCCATTTGACCATGTGAATTTAACAGAATTTTGTTTCCACTTCAGCTGTACTTCCAACTACCTTGAGTTGCGGGATGGAGTGGATTCAGATGCACCAATACTTTCCAAATTTTGTGGGACATCTTTGCCCAGCAGTCAGTGGTCCTCAGGAGAGGTTATGTATTTGAGATTTCGATCTGACAACAGCCCCACACATGTGGGATTCAAGGCCAAGTATTCTATAGGTAATAATTTTTTTAAAACTTTTATTTTAGGTTCAGGGGTACATGTGCAGATTTGTTATATAGGTAAATTTGTGCTTGGGGGTTTGTTGTAGAGATTATTTCATCAGCCAGGTACTAACCCTAGTACCTAATAGTTATTTTTTCTGCTCCTCTCCCTTTTCCCACCCTCCACCCTATCAAATGAAAAAAACATTCCGTGCTCATGGATAGGAAGAATCAATATTATTAAAATGGCCATACTGCTCCCCAAAATTTACAGATTCAATGTGATTCCTATCAAACTATTATGACATTCTTTACAGAACTGGAAAAAACTATTTTAAAACTCATATGGACCCCAAAAAGAACCCAAATAACCAAGGCAATCCTAAACAAAAAGAACAAAGCTAGAGGCATCACAATACCTGACTTGAAACTATACTACAGGGCTACAGTAACCAAGACAGCATGGTACTGGTACAAAAATAGACACACAGACCAATAGAATGGAATAGAGAGCTCAGAAATAAGGTCTCACACATACAGGCATCTGATCTTCAACAAAGCTGACAAAAGCAAGCAATAGGGAAAAGATTCCCTAGCCAATAAATGATGCTGGGAGAACTTGCCAGCAGTATGCAGAAGATTGAAACTGGACCCCTTCCTTATACCATATACAAAAATTAATTCAAGATGGAGTAAAGACTTAACTGTAAAACACAAAACACTGGGAAACATTTTTATATTAAATAAAAGAGTTATTGTAGAATGAATATGTTAAAACTTTTTTAAAAACAATGACTTTTTAAAAATAGGTCTATTTGCCTAATTCTAAAAATATTTTAATGCTAGAAATAAGTAAGGAGTGTAAATGTTTGAAACCACAGTCATTAATCAACTTTAATTTCTCTTTTAATTTTCATTTTAAAACATATTCCTAGTGAACTTGAATATTTTGTATTTTCTCTAACTTGTGAAGAAATATATGTAGTTAAATCAAACTCCTGTTTCTTCAGCTTACTATGAAATACAATAGTTCTCTCTTATCCATGGTTTTATGTTCCATGGTTTCAATGTCCTTGGTAAACAGAGGCCCAAAAATAGGTGAGTACACTATAGCAAGATATTTTGAGAGATCACATTTACATAACTTTTCTTTTTATATGAGAGATCACATATACATAACAGTATACTGTTATGATTATTCTATTTTATTATTAGTTATTGTTGTTAATCTCTTATTATGTCTGATTTATACAGTAAACTTTATCATAGGTACATATATAGAGAAAAAAATAGTCTATATGTCTGTATAGGGTTTGGTACTATCCGAGGTTTTAGGCACTCACTGGGGGTCTTGGAATGTATCCCCCAAGGAAAAGGAAGAACTGCAGTATGTTTATTACCTTAAGTAATAAAACTATTTAAGAACCAGATAACTATATTTAGAACAGTATCTTTGAATTCCTCGTCATATATAAAATAATTAAGCTTTTTTTTTCTCTGAGTCTCTAGTGCCAAATCAGTCACTGGATAAAAAGCAAATGTGTCAGTGGGGCATGGTGGCTCATGCTTGTAATCCTAGCACTTTGGGAGGCCAAGGCAGGTGGATCATGAGGTCAGGAGTTCAAGACCAGCCTGGCCAAGATGGTGAAACCCTGTCTCCACTAAAAATACAAAAATTAGCCAGACATGGTGGTAGGCGCCTGTAATTCCTACTACTCGGGAGGCTGAGGCAGAGAATTTCTTGAACCCGGGAGGTGGAGGTTGCAGTGAGCCGAGATCACGCCACTGCACTCTAGGCTGGGTGACAGAGTGAGACTCTGTCTCAAAAAAAAAAAAAAAAAGAAAAGAAAAGAAAAGAAAAAAAGAAAGCAAATATGCCTCTTCAGCATTTTGATTTCCTTATTTAAAAATGAGCGGTAACTTTGCTTGTTGAAGATTCACTATAATATGGTCACAATAGCACATAATTTGGTATCTAATAGGTCTAGACACAAACCAAACAAATATTTAATACAGCGAAAATTCAGAAAGCCTAGTGGTAACAATGTTTAACTACATACATAGATCATGTTATATCCTGAGTCAAGCTGCATATAATTCAATTAGCTATCACACCCAGGTAATAAGACATAATTGAATAGTAATTTTCAAGGCCCTGAGATATCGGTTACTGTAGTGAACTGTTTAGTTGAGAGTAAAACTAGAAATGGCAGGTGTCCCCACAGTACTCCTTCCAGCTGAGCTTGGGTTCAGTCTTTAGGATCAACACAGAGTACTAGGCAGGCCAGATCAGCCTATCAGTTGGTTCTTGAGATGAAACTTACTTGCGACTAGTAGCTCTTACATAGTGTCCCAAAAAGAATTAATGTGACATTACAGAATATTCCATTTAGTCGTCATCTTCTGTTTCCCATTATTGGACTGGACTTGTGTCATTTCTGTTTACATCAGTGGTAGAACTCAAATAATGTGGAAAGCACTAACCATTTTCGGAATCTTAAAAACTTCAATTCAGAGTCACTTGGCCCTAAAAGTTTTCAAATGTGCTGGTGAAATGAAGAAAAAATTTGTAATAGAATAAATCTTTCTTGCTTGCTTGCTTTCTTATATTTATTTATTTTTATTTTTGCAGCTCAGTGTGGGGGAAGAGTAACAGGGCAAAGTGGTGTTGTTGAAAGCATTGGACATCCAACACTTCCATATAGAGACAACTTATTCTGTGAGTGGCATCTCCAGGGGCTCTCTGGACACTATCTCACCATCTCTTTTGAAGATTTTAACCTTCAGAATTCCTCTGGCTGTGAAAAAGACTTCGTGGAGATCTGGGACAATCATACCTCTGGTTAGTAAAATATATCTGCTCTCTTTTGGGTGTTTATTTTCACATGTACTTATTCAGCCTCTGAAGTTTCTTCACTTCCAAGAAAGGCAAAAACATGTCTATACTCTGCAGAGAAGTGCAGACTAATGAGCTTTGGTCAGTACTGGTGATTCTCTCCCTCGGTTCTACCATTAACAATGGATGCCCGGAGCCCAGGTGTCATATAGCCCACCCTGGAGGCCACCTGGGGAGAGCAACGGTAGTGGGAAGGCACCTCTTGCTGCTGAGACATCCCATTGCCACATGCCGTTATTTGAGGGGTGTTTATAGCTTGAGATGGGGAAGGGGTCATGCATGTCTCCTAGTGGTAGCATAAGGCAGATATTTGTCACTCTGTTGTCTCAGATCATTTTTTTCAACCAAATGAGCAAGCCTTCCTCATTGTGCAGAGATATCCTTCCCCTAATTGGTTGCATTTTTTTCATTTCTTCATGTATTTGAATATGTTCATTTTTATTCATGTTTTCCTGTTGTCTTGACAGAAATTAACATTTCTTCATAGGCAGGGTCTTGTTTTTTATTATTTTCTTTGTACACACAGGACACCTTGAATAGAGGTTAAAAGAAATCAATCACTTGGACATGTATATTTAATTATTTGTCTCTCACAGGAAACATCTTGGGCAGATACTGTGGAAACACTATTCCTGACAGCGTAGACACTTCTAGCAATACTGCTGTGGTCAGGTTTGTCACAGACAGCTCTCTGACTGCCTCAGGATTCAGACTGCGATTTGAATCCAGTATGGAAGGTGAGTTCATTGATTCATTCAACACAACATTGAGCACCTGCATTGGACAGACACTATGCTAGGCACCGGTGTTAAAATATTTGAAAAACAAAACAAAACATGACCCGTATTTTCTTGGGCCTTAATCAAAAAGTCACAGTGATAAACGAAAAATCACAGCTGTGATCAATGCTATAAGGGAAAATAACTAGTATCACGAGAGATATAATAAGAGGATGAGAGTTATACTGTAATGCCCACCTTAAGAGAGTCCTGTAGTTACTCAGAATTTGTCTTACTGCAAAACCAACAAACTCAGACAAAATAAAGATCTTGTTCAGAAAAACTGGGTACTTAATATTAACTTTCTGATTTTCCTCTTTTTTTTTTTTTTTGTATACATGGGGTCTTGCCTTGACCTCCCAAAATGTTGGCATTACAGGTGTGAGCCACCACTCCTGGCCAATTGTCTTGATTCTTTCTTTTTTCTTTTCTTCCTTTTTTTTTTTTTTTTTTTTTTTTGAGACAGTGTCTCGCTCTGTTGTCCAGGGTGGAGTGCAATGGCATGATATCAGTTCACTGCAACCTCCGCCTCCCAGGTTCAAGCAATTCTCCTGCCTCAGGCTCCTGAGTGGCTGAGATTGCAGGTGCACGCCACAACGCCCAGCTAATTTTTGTATTTTTAGTAGAGACGGGGTTTCATCATGTTGGTCAGGCTGTTCTTGAACTCCTGGCCTTGTGATCTGCCTGCCTCGGCCTCCCAAAGTGCTACAAGTGTGAGCCACCGCGCCTGGCCCAATTTTCCTGATTTTTAAGTTCATGACATTCATTGGTCTCTCATTTCTTGAGCCATGATGATAACTAAATTGCTGCCTGTGGACTATCATCCATGGAAGGCAGGATTAAATATTAATAGAGACAAAAAGTGAATGTATATGTTCACTAAAATCCTCATGCACATAAATAAATACGGAGAATAATTTTATCTAGAAGGATTATTTTTAAATACCTGAATTTTGAGAGCTCTCCTCATGGAAGGAAACATTTTGATTTGATTGGAAGTTTCTTGGCTTTTTTCCCCCCACATTAGAGTGTGGTGGGGATCTTCAGGGCTCTACTGGAACATTTACTTCTCCCAACTACCCGAACCCAAATCCTCATGGCCGGATCTGCAAGTGGAGAATCACCGCCCCGGAGGGAAGGCGGATTACCCTAATGTTTAACAACCTGAGGCTGGCCACGCATCCATCCTGCAACAATGAGCATGTGACAGTAAGTGTTCCCTGCCGCCTGAGATGTTATATTCCATCGTTTAAAGAGTTTACTGACCCACAAATCATAGTCAGAAAACTAGGTCAGGAAAATTGCCATCTATGCAACTATAACTCAGACAAATTCTAAGTATTGTTGAGGGAACAAAATCATAGTAACCTGTCAAAATAATTGTAAAAGTTGTTTTAAGAGACTATCAGCTATCACTCTGTGCATCAGGGTCATAGGATAAATTTTAAGAGTGAATGATCATGACAAATGGCAAAACTGGTGAGCTTGTGGGAAGCTAAGCCTACAGCAGCACATAGCTGAATGGGACCAGAGTCACAGCACAAACCACCACGAAAGTTCTGAGCAGGTGGGTGGTCCTGCATAATCACTGCTCTCTCCAGGGGTGCAGAGGGACTCTTGGTGGGAGAGCACTGCTACATGACCTCCATGTCGCCAACCTCCAGTGGTTTCAGATGTGCCCTCAGCACTCTCAGCTTCCTGCAGTGAAAGAAAGCAAATGAGATCCCTGAGTGTGAATAACAAATAGACTGCTAACTGTCAAGTACTATGCACACATATGTGTGTGTAGATAGGTAGATTGGATTAATATTAGTAAATTTCTCCACCCAACTTGCCCCTTCTGCAGTATTTGTTATCTCAGTAAATAATTCCAAACTTCTGGTTGCTTGGCTCAAAAATCTTGATGTCTATTTTGGAATCCTTCCTTTCACACCCTATATGGCATCTATAAGCAAGTCCCATTGGGTGTATCTTTAAAAATATCCACAATTGATCTACTTCTCATCATATCTACTACTAATACCCCCGCTGTTCACTTGGATTATTTTAGAAAGTTCCACCTGGTCCCCCTGGTTCCGTTCTCATCTCCCTACATTCTGAACACAGCAGCATGTGATGGTTTTAAACCTCAATTGGATCATGTTGCTCCCTTTGAAAATCCTCTAATGGCTTCTCATCTAACTCAGAGGAAAATCCCAAATTGCACCTGTGGCCCACCTGGCTGACATTCTCTGCTGCCCCTCCCTCTTCTACCTGTTTGTCTTATCTCAAACTCCTCTCTTCTTTGCTCTCTGGGATCCAGCCACCTGGCCTCCATTCCGTTCCCTGAATGTGCTGAGATGCTCCCCATCTGGGTGTTGCCTTCATCTGGAATGCCCCTCCCCAGATGGCGGCCTGCTCTGCACTCTCACTTCACTGTGGTATCTCCTGGAATGCCTTTTAATCCGTAACGTCTAAGTACCTTATACTACAGACCCCACCCTGGCCTGACCCTTCTGTGCCATCTGTTTTACAGCACTTCACACCTGCTGCCATACATCATTTTGATTTGTTCATCAGTTTATTGTCTGCTTCCCCTACTAGAATGTAAGCTCCTTGAGGTCAAGCCATAGTTTCATTCGCTGCTGGGGATTCACTGAATCCCCAGTGCCTGTACATAATAGAGATAAATAATTGTTCAATGAATGGATAGTAGAGGTACTATCATTATCCCTTTTATAACAAGCCACTTTTGTTTTCAGTTTAATTGTCTCTTGTTGGGTAGTGAATTTCAAAAATATGAAATATCTTTGTATCTTATGACCACTTTGTATTGCCGTAAAATGATCTCATTCAGCCTTCAGATTTTGTTTCCAAGTTCTAATATCTGAAGGACTGAACTGTTGTCTTTCAGATCTTGAAAATAAGAAACCAAGTGTGTTTTCTTTTACTTGAGAGACAGGAAATTTTGGACTAAGGTTGTTTATTATAAAGAAACTTTTTTCCTATTATTGATTGAATTATGTATACAAAGATGAAGTAGAAAAAATACTAACTATTCCCACTATACCATAGTTTGATTCATTTTCTCATCTCTTCTTGGCAAAGCATACTTTATGTACTTGTTATCATGTGATATAAATCCACTTGAATTCTGATTTTAGTCTATTTTTCTGGTTATAAATATAATGGATGCTTACTGAGCAATATTTGGAGAGTTCAGAAAATAAAAAATAAAAAGATATTTTTAATTCTACTCATATATTACTAAAATTTTGAGGTATATGCTAACAGTTGTTTTTTACCTTTGAAATTATTTTCATAGTTTAGATCATACTGAATATAATGATTATTAGGAACTTTACAAGCAGAGTATTCACATGTCCTTTAGGAAAGAGAATATGAACAGTCATAGTTTTAGATCTCAAATAAAGATAAAAGTTATGGTCACAACCACAAATTCCAAAGCAGATTTTACTTGTCATCTCCCTATCCCTTAATTATCAACTTATAACTCTTGCAGCTACTGCTGGTCGGTTTTATGTCATTATTTCTAAATAATATTCCTATTCTACTACTCCTTGCTTTTTTTGGACGTTATCTATCCACATACTACTCTAGAAGATGAGAATTACCCCTCTGCCACCACAAACACACATGGGGTATGCACAGTTTATATACTTTCCCAATTGTCTCCCAAAATACATATGTTTTAGCTTTTGCTTAAATTGCCATTCAGCTGACATTACCATGATTATGTAAACACCATTCACAACTGAACCAAGTAGTGTACTATGGCAACATTTGCTTTTGTTTTCCTAAGGAATAATAATAATTGGGTCCTCTTTACAGTTTCTTGGGTTTTATGCATTGATCACCTATTCGTCCACACCCTCTCCACCCCAGATGTGCATCTTTACCTTCTGTAGTAAAACATATCAGTTCCATTTGTTTTCCTCAGTAATATCCTTCCTTGAGCCTGTGTACATCAGCTGCAAGCCTGATGCTAGCTGTCATTTCAGAATTTCCCTTTGCCATCAAATGTGCAAGTTCCTTCATTCTTCTCCTGGGCTGGAAAGCTGGCTTTGTGATGCTATGCATGTCCCTTCCTTGGTTAATTTCCTCTTTTGGTGAGGCATTTCCTCTTGTAGCTCCCCAAGGAAATGGGCAAGGGCAATAAATTTTTTGAAAAATGGTATACCTGAAATTATCTCTATTTTACCATAAATCTTTGAAAAGTATATATTTAAATATTTTATATATTTGATATATTAATATATATATGAATATATTAGTAGTAATTTTGAAGTTTTGTATTGCTTATTTGGGGTCAGTTTTCTTCATGTTCCTATCTCCTGTTTACTAATATTGATCTCTGCCTTTTACACTAATTACTTCCCTAAATGTCTGCTGATCCTTGGGTATTCATTCATATTTAAGAATGAATTACCGAAAGGATGACTGGCATCTCTGTATGCATGAGGGGGTCCTGACTCTTTCATCAGGGAAACCTGCAAACCTACAAATGTCATATCCACAGGTCTTTTCTCTTGGGGAGGTTAAAACTCCAGCAACGAATCACTTTCAGAATTAACTTTTCTTTTGAATCTTTAGTATAATGTCCACATTCCTTTTTTTGAAATGTATTTTTATATGTTCAATGTTTATTTTGGTTCCTCTTTACTCTGCTCCAAACAAGGGCATGTGGGTTGGCCTTTGCCCCTACTCTATTTGACTGAGAACTTGCCGAAAAGAGGAAGAAGAAAGATGAAAGAGGAAGAAGAAGAAAGAGAAGGAGGAGGAGAAGAGGGAGAAGAAGAAGAGGGAAAAGAAGAAGAGGGAGAAGGGGAAGGAGAAAAAAAGAAGAACAAGAAGAAGGAGAAGGAGAAAAGAAGAAAAGAAGTAGAAGAAGGAGAAAGAGAAGAAGGAGGAGAATGAGGAGAGGGAGAAAGAGAAAAGAAGGAGAAGAAGAAAGAAAAAAAAGAAAAGAGTGAAGAAGAAAGAAGAAGATCTGCTGGTGCAGAGGAGGCAGATTTAACTTTCATTGCACTGCTTCCTGGCTAATACCTTCTCCAGCTGGACTGAGCCTAAAATTTCTCTAAACCCACCTGCCTATCTGACTCTCTGTACAGATAGAGAAAATGAAAAGCTATGCCACCCAGTGTGTCCTACAATAAGACCTGTGTCTGATTTTGTCCCTGCTCATAGCAGATTCTAAATCTCACGTGCCTGCTTCGTATCCATTTGTACTCTGAGAGTTGTAGTTTCTGAGTACAAAAGGGATTAGAGGACAATGATGGGAATTGCATTCTGGTTGCTTCTAACAGCAGAAGTCCATGTGATAAATGGATGACTATAACATGTTCAGTCATTGTGATTCTATGCCAAAGGCAGACTCAGAGGCAGGATAACAGCCATTGATCACTGTTTCCAACATGTCCCATTAACCTTATAGTTGATTCTAATCCCTTTTGATTCTGGCAATGTGGTGCCCATTCCTGTTTTCAGCATTATAGAAATATTTTTCCTCATCTGTTTCTTTATGCATTACTTCATGGTTTGGAATCAGAGGGATGGTTTGAATCCCAGTTCTATTATTACTAGTTATTTGAACTTCAGCAAATTACATCATCTTTCTGGATTCTGGTATCTTAATCTGGAGAACAGGGATACTGTTATCTGCCTGGGAGGGTGTTGTGTTGATTGGATAACACAGGCTGAGTGGATGATAAGCAAAGACTGGCATTTTTGTCTGCTCAGTACCTGATAGCAAACTCTTCTTCTGGTCCAGTGAGCTGGAAGACACTTTACACCAGAAGCCCCCAGAGAGCTAAATTTGATTAATTATAGTAAATTTAAAGAGATGACATCTTTTGTTGTGGAGTGCATTCCCTTTCTGCATAACTGTTAGTGCCATAGTCTGAGTCATTATTTCTAATCTTGAGTCATTCAAATCCTTTTAAAAATGGGAATATCAATCATTCAATCAGTGAATTATTGTTCAGTTATTTCATCTAGATTTTTTTTGAACTGTGAAAACCAGGCATGCAAATTCATTTGATTTTGTAAAGCATTGGAAGAATAGTTTGCCAATTATTGTAACTATGTGAATGACTACAGTTATTATTTAATATTTTAGAGTCAGTAATAGTCCATTCTTAGAAATTCAAATAAGTAAGAAAATTGAAGCTTTGAATCCATAACTAATGAGGAAAGAACTATTATGTTTAATTGCAGGTGGAGATTGATTTTTCAAATTACTTTTCAAGGTATTTAAAAATATCTACTTGCTGGGTGCTGTGGCTCACACCTGTAATCCCAGCACTTTGGGAGGCCAAAGCAGGTGGATCACCTGAAGTCAGGAGTTCAAGACCAGCCTGACCAACATGGCGAAAACCCATCTCTACTAAAAATACAAAATTAGCTGGGCATGGTGGTGCATGCCTGTAATCTCAGCTGCTTAGGAGGCTGAGGCAGGAGAACTGCTTGAACCTGGGAAGTGGAGGATACAGTGAGCCAAGATCACACCATTGCATTCCAGCCTGGGCAACAAGAGCAAAACGCTGTCTCAAAAAATAAATAAATAAAAATTAAAGTAAATAAAGAAAAATATCTGCTTTATTATATACATGAAATCATCAGAAACTGATATTGAAGCTTTCCTTCCAAGTAACAAATGTCCTGATGCATTGTTAAGAAAAACTGCCCATCAGTGAGCTCTGCAGACCACATTGTAAGCACAATGGCTCATCTCCTTTAAATTGAGAGCACGGTTTCCAGTTGCAAAGTGTATAGCAGCTTTTAATCTATCACCACGTGGCAGGAAGGCATTACTGCAATACTTTCATTCTAGTGAAATCACCCTGAAGTCACAAAATGTGCTCAGGGTAACAGTGGCTTGTGGCACTGCGATAGAAACCTGCATTGTTAGGTCATTCATTTTGGGGCAGGGTTCCTATACAAGGAAGTGGGTCTGGGCTGGGAATATCACCTCCTAGGAAATATGCAGTAAGATGGATTGTATGCCTGAAGGTTAAACTCTTTTTCCAACAGGTATTCAATGGCATTAGAAGTAACTCACCCCAGCTAGAGAAGCTGTGTAGTAGTGTGAACGTAAACAATGAGATTAAATCTTCAGGAAACACAATGAAAGTCATTTTTTTCACGGATGGATCCAGGCCATATGGTGGCTTCACTGCTTCCTATGCCTCCAGTGAAGATGCAGGTAATGTAGGATGTTGTAAATGCACCCCATTTTAATCAGGTGCACTGCAGATGCCCCCAGCTACTGCCAGTGGCAATAGAGCTATCCATTTTCCCTTTAGTGATACTTGGAATCTTTGACATAAGACAAACACACATAAGCAGATCAAAAACGCACTACAGACAGAAAAAAAGCTTTCCGATTTCAGGAAGAAACTGCTATAGTGAATTTAAAACTTTTAATGCTATTAGATGAGCTTCTAGCACAGTTTCAGGTCATGTTACCATGAGGGTTGGTGACCTGTTCCGTAGTCCCTGGTCAATTCTTTTGTGCTGAAAGAAACCATCTACCTCCTAGAGGGTAACTTAGTCTCAGAGAGTAATTAATTTTGCTGGCGACAGAACAGGCTTTATTGTTTCTAGTCATCTATCCACACACATATTTCCAGTGAAAATAAATGGGAGGTTTGATTTGAAGAGAATATTCCAAAATTAAGCAAGATATGGCCTCTAATTATAAATATCCTCCTATTTCCTGGATTGGTGCTATTATCTAAGGGTTTTAAAATTTAGAAGTGGGAGTGAATATTAAAAGAAAAACACTAAGTTATTTCATTGGTACCAGAAGCATCTGTTCCTTTATTAAAAGGGGGCAAATTCATTGGCAAATTAATGTCCTATTATCTGTTTGATTTAAAATAATTTATTAGATCAAGTGGAGAATTGCTAATCAAGCCATTAGGACCTGCCACCATTATATTTATGTATTCCTCTAAATTAAATATTAATGAACAGTAGGCCTCAATATTTGGACCTATTGATACAGAGCCAAACCCCCACCACTTAATCTACAGCAACAGGAAAATAGAGAAGTTGTTGATTTTTGCACATCTTTCCTTTATAAACTTGCAGAAACTTCCATAATTTGCATGCCTTTTACTCATAACTCTGACTGCATCTAGAAAAACAAATCAAAGCAGTAATGTTGATGTTTTAGTTACTGTTCCTGTATTGTTTATCTCTTCTGTTGTGGCCTGAATCTTACTACTACTTTCTCTGTTGCCTTCTGTTTTCTTAGTGTGTGGTGGGTCTCTTCCAAATACTCCTGAAGGAAACTTTACTTCTCCTGGCTATGATGGAGTCAGGAATTACTCAAGAAACCTGAACTGCGAATGGACTCTTAGCAATCCAAATCAGGAAAATTCATCCATTTCCATTCATTTTGAAAATTTTTACCTAGAAAGTCACCAGGACTGTCAATTTGATGTCCTCGAGTTTCGAGTGGGTGAGTTCTATCTAAGAACACATTCTCCCATTTATCTACAATATTCTTTTTATCTTTTTTATTGTTGTTGCTGCTGTTGTTGTTGTTTTGAGACAGAAGCTTGCTCTCTTGCCCAGAATGGAGTTCAGTCGTGTGATCATAACTCACTGCAGCCTCAACCTCCCAGGCTCAGGTGAACCTCTTGCCTCTGTCTCCCAAGTGGCTTGGACTACAGGTGTACATCACCACATATAACTAATTTTAAAAATTTTTTGTAGAGATGGGGTCTCCCTATGTTGTCCAGGATGGTCTCAAACTCCTGGCCTCAAGTGATCCTCCCTACTTGCCCTCCCAAAATGCTGGGGTGACAGGCGTGAGCCACCACGCCTGGCCTACAATATTCTTCTTATGCTTGGAGACTACTAACAATGAAGGGAGTCAAATGGTTCTAACATAGGTACACACGATCCAAAAGAGCTCTGTTCAGAGCCATAATTCTGTGGGTGCCCAGCTGAGGAAAATGAACGCCAGGAACAGTGAGTGAGGTGGATCACTGTACAACTAGACTCTGTGTTACAGTCACTTCGTTTCCTGGCATGTGACTTTTGCCAAAGGGAGTGTCCACTACTATCAAAACTCCTTTCCAAGGAGACTGGGACTTAGCATGCTCAGCATGTGTTGGCAGTTTCCTGAACTTCCAGGATTTATGAAGGGGCTGCGAAATTCTCCTGAGGCCTTAGGAGTTAAAAGAAGTTTTGCAGTACACCAGATGGAGAGACACATGGAAGCTATTTGGGGAAATAACCCCAAAGCAGTCATTTGTCTTGGTTTTCGTGATGGAAAAGGATTGCGGTGTACTCAATAAACCATAATTCTCTTAAGAATTTTTAAAACTCTGTGTTCAAAGAGGATGAATCAATTTTCTTTCTTTCCTATAGTCAAGATGTAGGTTATTCATTAGGTTGCTTCCATAATTATGCTGACACTTTTTTCTCAGTAAATAAACAAGTAGATAGAGGAAGACAATAATATTGTAAATAGTACGTAATCATCCATACTGTCAAAGTTTTGCTGAGTTCTGTGTAATCCCAAAATTTAAAGAAAAGGAGGCTGAAAGCAGCAGAAGCTCATCAGTTAGTTGGTGGAGAAGTCCTTGCGAAACTGAGAAGTCAATGTTAGTTACCTTTGAGAACATGAGCAACAGAATTTTCAAGAAGGAGAATTTGATAGAGGATGTGCCCACGGACCAAGGGCCTCAGCCAGAGAGTCCTCCAACCTCTCTGAGGCTGAAGAGTCTAAAAAGGCTTATGAGGGAAAGGGAAGTTGTGGTTTGAGGATGTTCTCCATGGAATTCTGATAAACCCTCACCCCCTCTACCTGGTTCAAAACCACAGGCTTGTGGTGGTAAGCAGAACAGAGGTATCTCAAATTTCAGTCAGCTAAATGCTGTCTTCTCTTTATTTGCTCAGGTTTAGAGGCAGTTAAAATACTATATGTCATTGATTTAGAAGACCAGTGATGTTTATCTGACAGAATAAAAAGAAAGCAGATAAATGAGAGCTCTGTTGGTGCTCTGTACATGTTCATCAAACCCATGAAAAGTAATCTTCATGAAAAATATTAGGCTCAGATCTGACAGCTCTTGGCCTGAATGCCGAATATTGAGTCCACTTCAGTTGATTGAATATAGTGAAGAAATCTTTCACATTTTAGGCAATGATCACTTTATCTTGAGGATATATTTTATCACTGTTGGTATTATATTTCTTACACCCTACAAAAGGTGTGTCCAAAAGTGCTATTTTAATTCATTGTATCTCTATTTAGATATGCTGAAATAACTATGAAAACACAAGTTGGAAAAAAATGGTGTCCATCATAGAGGTTCTTTTCAAAATTGCTTTGATTTTTTGTGTTTGTTTTACCCCCTTGGAGGGACTTTCTTTTGCAGTTAACAGAGACAGAGAAACGTTGTGCAACGTCTGCTACTAAATCAGAATTTAAATGTGTGTCAATGAATATCTTGAAATTTGCTTTTACCAAATTCATTGAATGTATTTCTCAAAAGATGTATCAATGATGGCACTTGGTATATTATTTTGTTCAGGTGATGCTGATGGGCCCCTGATGTGGAGACTTTGTGGTCCTTCAAAGCCTACATTGCCATTGGTTATACCTTATTCTCAGGTATGGATTCACTTTGTCACCAACGAACGTGTAGAACACATTGGATTCCATGCAAAGTATTCCTTTACAGGTAAGAATTATAATTAAGATCTTGATAAAATTACTTATAAAGATTAATGATTTTTTTCCATAAAGGTTTCTTTTATATTTTGTTAGACTTATTTCTACATAGCTATTAGTTTTGTTAATATTATCAATGAGATTTTCTAAATTACATTTTTTAATTGGTTGTGGCTGATATCTAGAAATTTTATAATTTGCATACATGTAACTTTAGTCCAAAGATCTAGGTATCCTCATTAGTTTTAATATGTTGTCTATAGATTCTCTTTGATCTTTCTGTGTAAACAATCATGTCTTCTGCAAATGTTAGTTCTTTTTGCTTTCAGTCATAATACTTAATTTCATTTTCTTGCATCCTTTTGCTAGCTAGGGCCACCATCAGAATATTGAACAGAAGGAATGATAGCATCTTGTTTCTGACCTGGATGTGACTGTCTATGACATTTTATTATTAAATATATTGGTTGCTCTTAAGTTTCCAATAAATGTCTTTTGTTAAAGAAAGTCCCTTCCATCCTTAGTGTGCAAAAGCTGTTTTAAAATGTAAACGGGCATAAGATTTTATCAGATGATTTTCTGCATCCGTTGAGATGATTCGACTTTTTCTCCTTTCATAAGTTAATGTGACAAATTATATGAAAGATTTATTTCTCTTGGTAAACCATCATTGCATTTCTGGGATAAATCCTATTTTGTCATGATGTGTGTTTTTTACATGTAATGGGTATTATTTGCTAGTGTTTTGTGTTGGATTTGCATATGCAACATTCAGAGTTTGTGCTGGAAAACCCAGCCCTACTCTTGACTGCTTCCCTTGGCTATGGGAGGTTTTCTAGTCCCTTTTCACGAGCATGCCAGTTTGTTTAGATTCCCAACTTCATGTAAAAGTCTCAATTCCAGTCCACCCAGAGCCCTATCTTCTCCTCCTACCCAGTCACCAAAACATCAGAGCCCAACCCTGGGACCCAAACCTGCATTCTTTACCCTCTCAGACTTCACTCTTTCAGTTTCACTCCTCTCACTTTGAGTACACTTACTGCTGATAGATTTTGGAGAGCTGCTTTTCTTTCCATTGAGTTGGCTATGAATCAAAATATGTTTTAGTTATGGTTTTATCTAACATTCCTTTGTGTTATAACCAAATGGCTGGTTGAAGAAGGAGTGAAATTGATTATCTACTCACTCAACCATCTTGCTAGTTGATTTTCCTTCATCAGATTCAAAGAAAACAGTCAGGTTTCAGTAAGCAGTATTATTTGTATTGAACATCAGACCTTATTATGCTTCAGAAACGTATTTGTTTTTCAATTTTCAATTTTCTATGCTAATACCTTATGGAATTTTGTTATTCCTAAACTTCTACCCAATTTTACTTTTCTTCTATGTAATTTCATTTATTTTATACATACATATACAAAATATAAGTATACAAAAAATATGCAAAATATATATACATAAATATATATATATATATGCAATATATATATATATATGTATATGGTTTTTTTTTTGGGATGGAGTCTTGTTCTGTCACCCTGACTGGAGTGCAGTGCCACGATCTCGGTTCACTATAGCCTCCACCTTCTGGTTCAAGCGATTCTCCTGCCTCAGCCTCCTGAATACCTGGGACTGCAGGCAGACACCACCACGCCCAACTAATTTTTGTATTTTCAGTTGAGATGGGGTTTCACCATGTTGGCCAGGCTCACCTCATGTGATTTCCCCACTTCGGCCTCCCAAAGTGCTGGTATTACTGGCGTGAGCCACCATGCCTGGCCTTACTATGTTTTTAATCACAAAATCTGATGGCTATGATTACTACTTACTTTGGCATTATCGGTTCTTTTTTTTACTTCTGTTTTATTGAGAGGGTTACCAATCTCATTTCAGATTGTGGCGGAATACAGATAGGTGAGAGTGGAGTGATCACAAGCCCCAACTATCCAAATGCTTATGACAGCCTGACCCACTGCTCTTGGCTGTTGGAGGCCCCACAAGGGCACACCATCACTGTGAGTGCTAATGACTGGGTGAAATGCTTCTGAGACAATAGAACCACAATAGCCTGTCCTGCATGAAAATGGAGCTCTTTTAGTAAGCAAGTGATTAGAGAAGGCTTTGATTCTGCAATGAGATCACTGTTTTTCCCTAACATTTTCTCACTGGAGCACATACATGGGCATTTATTATTAATGAAGAGTGAAATCTCTTTTTTAAGCATAGGGAAAGATACACATAGAAGATAATTCTGCATCTTAGAGAGAAGTGTATTCAGTTTCTTAATATGAGTTGCCATCCCAAACTAGGGAAATGTCTTTTCTCAAAATTTCCAAGAGAACCTTCAATAAGGAAAAAAAAATAGAGGGGAAAGGAGAATTAAATAAGAGACAAAAATACAAAGTATAAAAATTAAAACAAAATTAAAGGATTTGTAAGGGCCTTATCTACGTAAAGGTTGATAAAAGCTCACTGACAACCATTTTCTTTTTTCTCCTGCAGCTCACATTTAGTGACTTTGATATTGAACCCCATACAACTTGTGCTTGGGACTCCGTCACTGTCAGGAATGGTGGGTCCCCTGAATCACCCATCATAGGACAATACTGTGGAAATTCAAACCCCAGGACAATACAGTCGGGTTCCAATCAGCTGGTCATGACTTTTAACTCAGACCATTCATTGCAAGGTGGTGGATTTTATGCTATGTGGAACACACAAACTTTAGGTAAAAGAAATGTTTGCTGCACTTGATTTTCTTTTTAGTGACGTATATTATGAACTCATAATATGTACATTTTGTACCTACTTTACATCAGGCTTAATTCTAAATATTTGCACATGTCATCTCATGCAGCAACCCTGGTGGGATAACACAATATCAATACCTGGCATCTCTATTTTGCATGGGCAGAGACTGAGGAAGCATGGGTTGATCATTTGCCCAGATACATAGCTGATAATTGGTAGGGTCGGGATTTGAATAAAGGCAATTCAGTCCAGAAACTTTGATCTCAACACTTCATGATTCTGCCTTCATCGGCAAAAGGGTATGGCACAGCCTGGGAATCTCAAGTAATAGAAGCATGAGTTGGAATCCCAATTGCTTGAAAATATCTGGAGCCTAAAAGCAGAATGCTGAATGGTGAGCTGGGGGCAGGAAAATAAGTCCACAACATAAAGAGCCTTGGTTTATATGTTATCCCTTGAGCAATGGGAAACTATTGAAGAGTTTTGAAAAGGAAGGTGACAAGATGAGATTTGTAATTTAGAACAAATGCTGTAGTGAATGGGTCCTGAGTCAAAATGTGACAGATTTCATTTTAAAAGAATAGTTTTTGTGCATAGAAAGTATAAACATTGTGAAAATTCTCAGAAAATACAAGGACTTGTATCAGATACTTTATTAGGGATTTCTGTAAATCTTGATATATCACACAAGGCAATTCTTTCTGGTAGAGTCACAGTTATTATGAAGCTCTTTGTTGACTGAGTCAGACTTCCCTGGTTAACAACCACTGGCTGTTGTTGAAGTCCGAAGGGAGTTTTAGGTGAATCCCTGATTTCCAGGGGTTTCTCAGCAAGAGATTCAGAGAATGCCTCTTTAACTTCATTTTGTTTTGAGTTCATATTTTTCTTTGCCATCTCTTAATTACATGTTTTAAAAGTATGAAAATTCTAGATTTTTCTTCCTTTGAATCTACATAATTAATTTTGATCCATCAGTCAGTTTCAATATGAATGAGCCAAATTGCTTAATAAAAGGATTTTCCCCAACTCAAAATCACTTTCTCTAGTCCAGTTAGAGTAAAGTTGCAAATGGAGTGTAGAGTGATATTCCCATGTGTGAATGGTAATAAAATACAGAACTTAGCATTGCCAGGTTACATATGCTACATAGGCTCAAAGTAGCATTGCCAGGTTACATACACTACATAGGCTCAAATAAAAATACAGCTCTTGTTTGAAGACAGGATGGAAATCTATCCTCTCTATGGCAAGGATTAGTGTTCTTGGTTGAATTCAATATCATTGTAACACAACTGTAACAGCTGAAATTTTCTCTCAATTTAACTCACCTTTCCATTTATGGAGAGAGCTTGCTGTGCACCTGACTGGAAGATGATCACTTGTAAAAAATGATGAATTGAAATCTCACATTTAGAAATGTTCCTTCTGTGGCAGTCTTGAGTTTCCAAAATTACTTTCCTTGCCAATTGATGGCTTTTTACATGGCAATATTTCAGGTTGTGGTGGAATATTTCATTCCGATAATGGTACAATCAGATCCCCTCACTGGCCTCAGAATTTTCCCGAAAACAGCAGATGTTCCTGGACGGCCATTACTCACAAAAGTAAACACTTGGAGATCAGCTTTGACAACAACTTCCTAATCCCCAGCGGTGATGGACAATGTCAGAATAGCTTCGTGAAGGTTAGTACGCTTGTTCATTTAATTGGAGCCAAGTTGATTTTGTGAACATTAGTGTTTAAGCTAGAAGTGATTCATTGTCTCTCAAAGAAAGAAAATTTTGCTGCCTGGATTCCTTGGATGAAAAGTGAGAAAGTGAGAAACCTCGACTGTTAGGAAGTAGAATTTCTTTTCTTTCTTACTTTTCTAATAGATCCTAAAGGGAAAATGCCCTTTATGATGTAGGGCACTGCCACAGGCAAAATTTAAAGCATGCCACAAAAATTACGGATCGTTGAAGAAGCAGCTAATGCCAGCCTTCACCTTGGGCCTTAAGACCCCACAGTCTGAAAAAACCATGAGAAACCCTTGTAAAAATGATGGGAATGGGGCATCAGGAGAGCAAGACTCTTTCAAAATCTAAAGTTATAAATGCTGCTCGTGTGGCAGTGGCTTGTCACTTTCCACTGACTTGTGACTATGATAACTGTCTTAGAAATTCATTTCATCTGTACTGTTTTACATCTTCCAAGTTATATCTCTAAAAGTTTGTGCCTTTTAGAGAAAGAGTGCCTTATTTCCACTGTGCCTTTCCAGTGGAAATAACACTGGTCATGTTAGCCCCTCCATTCATGTCTCTCATACCTACCACCTGCATGTTCTTCTCTGAGCTACTTAAACAATTGGCCTTTAAGTTATTCAACTGTAAAATGAAGAGCATGATTCCTTCTTTAGTAGGGCTGTTTTAAGCGTTGGAGGTAATACGATGTAATAACATAGGTAGTGCTAAGTACTTGGAATTTAAAGTCACTTGATGAGTCAAAGTGGCTTTTATTGTCAGTGTTATTACTTCCTATCAACTCTCAAATGATGTTTTATATCTCATTGACCCATGCTTACTGTTTAAATGAAAATCTCATATGTGTATAACATATGTATATAATAAAATACATTTAATATACACTTTTCTTAATGGCTTTTTCCATGAACTAAATGAACTCTCTTCTCATGAAATGAATCAATATCAAGTATTCAGACTTAAGTAAAACTTTCAAGTGCTCCAGTTGTAAAACTGGAATGTGGAAAATGGCCTAGGCTCATTCCTCCTCTGTATTGAATGGGGGTCCCTCTGACAACATCAGACAAGCCCAACGCTGCTGGCGCGTGGGATGGATTAGGAACCCTGCCAAAAATAAGTGGCCATGGGAAGCACTCGTCTTTTCCTAATGGGCCTGAGATGCTTGTTTCTGCCAAGAAATGCTGTGTGGGTGGACGGAACCAGTAAAGTGACCCAGCTTCAGCAAGCAGCCCCTGCAGGAAGCCACTTAACACCTGTAAAGCTGAGATTCTCTTTACCCACCCAGAGACACCAGGGTAGGTGGGACTGGAAAAATGGGTCCCAGTCACAGAAAGGGGCCCAGTCTGGGAAGCGTCTTTGTCCCCACAGGCCAGACATGCTCCTCTTCCACCCAGAGACATTGAGGTACCCAGGAGGTATTGGTAGGGGAAAATTACTATACCCTTTGCGTCCAATTGAGAAACACACAGAGCCCCTCAGGTAGCACCAGCAAGAACCAGTGAGAGCCCTGGTAGTACCGTGTAAACCAAGCAGACCAGAATTCCACCACACAGATTCTGAATATTGAAGAGCAACTGGAACTGTAGCCCACAAAATGTGCAAGGCCACATGGTAAACATAAACAGGGTGACAGCCTGCTAAAATAAAAGATTTGAATAGGACCCAAAGATTCCTAACATAATAAATAACATGTCCTGGGTACAATCAGAAAGAACACGTCGTATCAGGAATCAAGAACATCACAACTTGAAAGAGAAAAGAATCAAGTGATGTCAACAGTGAGATAAATCAGATGTTCAAATATATGACAAGGATGTTGAAGTAGCTTCCATAAACATGCTTCAACAATCACTGACGAGTTCTCTTGAAACAAATAGAAAATATCAGCAAAGAAATAGTGGTTACAATAAAGAACTAAATAGAAATTATAGAACTGAAAAATACAATAACATAAATAAAGAACATGCTGAATAGGCTCAATAGTAGCATGGAGATGACAGAGAATAGAATGAGTGAACTTGAGGATAGAACAATAGAATTCACCCAATCTGCACAACGAAGAGAAAATAGACTGAAAAAACAAACAAACTAGATCAACACAGACTTAGGGACTCATGGACAATAACAAAAGATTCAACATTCTCTCAAACGGAGAGGAGAGAGTGCAGCTGAAAGAACAGTCAAAGAACTAGTGGCTGTAAACTTTCCCAAATTTGGCAAAAGAAACACACCTATAGGTTCAAGAAGCTGAGTGAACCTAAACCAAGATAAACACAAAGAAATGTAAGTTCAGACATATCTTAATTAAACTTCTGAACACTGAAGGCAAACAAAAAGTCTTGAAAGCAGTCAGAGAGAATTGTGACATTACCTAGAGAGGAAGACCAGTTAGAACAAAAGCAGATTTCTTGTCTGAAACCATGGAGGTCCTAATGAATTGACACTATATTTTTCAAGTGCTGAAACAAAGGAATTGTCAACCATACATTTTATATCTGGAAAACTATCTTTCAGGAGTAAAGAGAAAATAAAAACTTCTCATAGGAAGGAAAACTAAACAAAATTATCACTAGGAGACCTACTGTTAAAGATGGTCAAACAGAAGTTCTTCAAACAAAAATGAAATTATTAAAGAACCATGGAGCATGAGAAAAGAAAAAGGAATGTGGAAAAAGCAAAAATATGTATACATATAATAGAATATCCTTTTCCCCATAAAGCTTGTGAATCATATTTAATAAAACAAGAAATTATAATGCCCTCTGATACTCAGTATAATGATATGGAAAAGTTGAAAGGGGACCTATATGGAAATCACATTTCCACAAGTGGTCAGATGTGGATGCTGGTAGACTTTTATAATCACATAGGCATATTGTCACACCCAGAACAACCACTACCAAAACTGTGTGAAGAAATTTACAGAAAAACGCTAATATCAATCAAAATGGAATCCCCAAGACATAAAGAAAAGAGAAATAGAGGACCAAAAAGCAGATAAAGTAAGCAGAATTTATATAATAAAATGTAGACACAGAACTGATATATATCAGTATAATTGTAAATAGTTTAGTTAGACCAATCACAATAGAGGTTATCAAGCCAAAACATGATCTAAGTGATAACAAACTGATTTCAAATTCAACCACATAGGTACATGAAAAGTAAAAGGATGGAAAAGGATGTCGTGCAAAGGTTAACCAAAAAAAGCAGGAGTGGATATATTTATATCTGATGAAGTAGACTTTAGAGTACAGAAAATTACAACAGAAAAGGAGGAATCTTACATAATGATAAAAGGATCAATCCACCAGGAAGACATAATGATCCTCCTAAATGTGTATGCACCAAACAACAGAGACACAAAATACATAAAGCAATAACTGATAGAACTAAGAAGAGACGTAGACAAATCTTCGGTTATAGCTGAGGACTTCAACACTCTCCTCTCAGTAATTGATAGAACAACTAGACAGATAATTGACAAGGATATAGAAGAACTCTACAAAACCATCAGTCAACAGGATCTGACTGACATATATATGTGTGTGTATATATATATATATGTGTGTGTGTGTGTATATATATAAATATATATATGTAAAATATACCACACAGCAACATCAGAATACACAATTTTTTAGGAACTCTTGTAACATTCCAAGGTAGATCATATCCTGAGACATCAAAAAACCTCAACCAAGTCAAGGAATTGAAATACAGAGTGTGTTCTTTGACTATATTAAAACTGAACTAAAAAACAATAACAGAAAGAATACCTTACTAAGCACTGAGCTGAGCTGGAGAGAACTGAGCTGCCAAGTGTTGGAGCAGCTAATTAAAACAACAGGCCAAAATGTAAGTAACAGTCCTGTCTTTCATCATTTTCTGCTGTGGTGTAAGAGGCCAAACAGGAGAAAGCTCTGTCTCCCTCAATCGTCCATTCTTTCCCATGGGAAGTGCCTGGTAATGATCAGATGGATCAGTGTAGATGTAGAAATGGTCTCATTGCCAAGTAAGCCCCAAACAAATATGTGCAGGATCTGGGTGCTAAAAATAATGAAATGCTGGCATAGACCTAAATCAAAGAGACAATTATATTTATGAATTGGAAGACTCAACATAGTAAAGATGTCCCTTCTCCCCAAAATGATGGATAGGTTTAATGCAATTCCTATCAAAATTTCTCCAAAGTCTTTTGTAGGTATAGACAACTTTTTCCACAACTTATATGAAGGCACAGACCCTTCAATGGCTAAAAGAATCTTGAAAAAGAAGAATAAAATGGGAGGAAGAATTCTACCTTACTATTTACCTAGGCTTACTTATCTTAGTTACAGTAATCAAAACAATGTGGTATTGGTTGAAAACCCAGATGAAAACAGAGAACCTAGAAATACACTCACACAAACATCCTCAATTGATTTTTGACAAAGGTGCAAAAACATTCCAATGTAGGAAGAATGGTTTTTTCAACAAATGGTACTACAGCAATTGAACATCCACAGGCAAAAAATATGAATCTCAACCTAAACCTCATATTTTGTAGAAAACCTCACTCAAAATAGATGATAGACGGAAAAGTAAAATATAAAACTTCTAGAGAAAAAAATGTAGCAGATGTCTTCAGGACCTGGAGATAGGCAAAGAGGTCTTAGATGAAACAGCAAAAGAATGATTCATAAGAGAAAAAAGAAAATGATAAATTTTACCTCATTTAAATTAAAAATCTTATGCCATGTGAAATATTTTCATCCAGTGTGTAGCCGGTCTGTTCATTTTCTTCACATAGGCAATGTACTACTATGTAAAATATATAAAGAACTCTCAAACTCAGGAGTAAAATACAAACAATTCTATTAGAATATGGGAAAAAGACATGGGCAGATATTCCACCAAAGAGACTATACAGATGATAAATACCAGAAAAGATGTTCAACATCATTAACTTCTGGAGAAGTATGAATTAAAACCACAGTGAGCTATCACTACACACCTATTCGAAGACCAATATTTACCAATTGCACTCTGGGCATTTATCCAAGAGAAATGAAAACTGTGTTTACACAAAAACTTGTTTACGAATCTATATAAATAGCACCTTTATTTGTAATAGTTGAAACCAACACTAAGGCCTTTCAACAGGTGAATGGTTAAACAAATTGTGGTACTTGCTTACCGTGGAATATAACTCCTGAATGAAAACAAACTATTCATAGATTAACAATCTGGACAAATCACTGAGGGATTATGCCAAGTGAAAAAAGGCAACCTCCAAAGGTTACATACTCTGCTGTTCCATTTATATAATATTTTGAAATGATAGTGTTTTAGAAATGGAAAACAGAGAGCCAGAGATTAGAGAGAAGGCAATGTAGGAGTAAATTGTGTGTGATTATAAATAACAAGAGCAACCTAGGGATTCCTGTGGTATTGGAATTTCAGTATCTTGAATGCAATTGTGTACAACTTGTATATAACTTAATACACACACACACACACACACGAGTTCAAGTAAAACTAGGAAACTGAGTAAAATTGGTGAGTTATATCAATGCCAGTAACCTGGTTGTGATAGTATACTACAGTTTTGCAAGATGTCAGTATTGGAGGAACTCAGAAATGTGTACAAGGAATTTCTCCATATTATATCTTACAAATCTATGTGAATCTGCAATTATGTCAGTAAACATTTGTTTAAAAAAATAGTTGAATGATAAAATACAACCTACAACCTGACTGAATTGTATGGAACACTAAGAAAAATCAGAAAGTTTTTGACCTGATGACAATTAAGTAACATTTTGTAGGTTCAATATAATTTTGATGAGTCCTCTGTCATATAGCCAATGAAATGAGTTCTTGATAGGCAAGGCAGAAATGAATATTGAATAACTCTTTACCATCGTCATCACCATTATCATCATTATTATTAAACTTATGTTCCTAGGCCAAAAGGTAGAGATGTCAGATCTATAATTAATGACTTCAGAAAAGCATAAGCACTTAAGCATTCTTGGATTCCTTCATTAAAGAACTTGAGGCTCTTTACTAAGTTTTAGCCCTTCTTACTTTGCCTGTTTAGTAATGTTTGTAAAAATATAGTATATGGCCCAGGCATGGTGGCTTATGCCTGTAATCCCAGCACTTTTGGAGGCCAAGGCAGGCAGACCACTTGAGTCCAGGAGTTTGAGACCAGCCTGGGCAACACGGTAAAACCCCATCTCTACAAAAAAATACAAAAAACTAGCCAGACATGGTTACATGCACCTGTAGTCCCAGCTACTTGGGAGGCTGAGGTGGGAAGATCACCTGAGTCCAGAAGGTCGAGGCTGCAGTGAGCTGTGATTGTGCCACTGTGCTCCAGCCTGAGTGAGAGTGAGACCCCGTCTCAAAAAATATATATATATAAAATATATATACAGATTATCTATTAATAAATTGTGTTTATAATTTTATGAAATGTGGATAAAAAACTGCCATATACTGTTTCCTTGGATAGATTATTAGGGGGAAATCTAATTAGAGGTCATTAAGTAAAATTGAGTTGTGCATTTTTTTCCTGACATTTTTATTGATCTTAGGCATTTGGCAGAATATCTGCAATTTTGTTCTCAGTAGGTCCAGCGCCAGGAACCTCCCTTATCTAATAAATGGCTAATATAATTTGTCTTCAGTAGGTTGACTAGCAGCTGGATACCCAGTGCTTAAAAATCAATTGAAACGATATGGCTTTAAAGAGCTGAGAATTATTAAACCAATGCTATGAATCAGTGCTATTTCACATCTCTTCCTATGGACTGATTTCCCAATAGAAATGTTTTTAATGACTTGGTGTTTTATTGCTCTGAGTGAGGAATATCCTTGAAAAAAGATGTATTTGGAATGAGTAATTTTGTATCATTCCATGTGAAAAAAATGTTGAATAGTCAAGTAAGATTAATACACACCCAATTACATCCTTGACTGAGATAATTCTCTGTTGGGAGAGAGGTTGTCTTGTGCACTGTAGGATGGTTAGGAATAGTCCTGGCCCCTGCCCACTAGATACTACCCATCACACCAAATGTGACAATAGAAAAATGACTCCAAACCTTGCCAGAGGTCCCTGCTCCTAGTTGAGACCTCTGAACTAGGATGAGCTTCTCTGGTTAATATGTTTAATGTTTTTTTTTCCCCAAGTTATGTATATTCATTACCTAATATGCATACTTTCCTTGAGTGACTCAATATTGTAGATAACCATGATCTCTCAACTGAACTAGGGCAAAACCTACCTGACTGTTTTCCGGCATCCCTTCTGACTCCTATTTTCCAAATTGTAATGTTTTCCAAAAACCAAGCTGCCTGGTGTCTCCTTGCTGTATTCAGGACAGTGGACCGAGTCTCTAACGTGTCCTGCAGCCCCTTCTGCAGCCTTCCTCACCCCTTCCTCCTTGGTTTTCTCTCTGTTCTCTGAACTAGCTGTGGCCCTTCCTGCAATCAGGGTTCCCTTGGCACAGGCTCACTTCTCCCAATTAGGTAAAGCCACCAATTATATATTCTCAACAGCCCCATCATAATGCCTTGTTTATAGCTGGAATTTTGCATGTAAATTTATGATTCTGTGATTCATGTCTCTGTTTTTCCCTGGACTGATAAGAATTGGTTTGATTTGGAATTTTGGTGCTCACCATTTATTTCCCAGCAACTGTTTTTTTGCATGAGTATATAAATTCAGTCATTCGAGGTGGCCAGACCAATTAAGTGACAGCCTAGGTCTACTTGGAAGTTGCCAACCGAATCTTTGGTGAATAGCACACACTGACTGGATGTCAGCTTTTCATCAAAATGGACCCTACAATTCCACACAGCCAAGAAGTGTTCTGATTTATTCCAGTTCATGCTGATTATACGTATACTTGGAATTCATGCTCGCTTTCTTCATGCACCACAATGTGCCTCTTGCTTGCTGGTGTTGTCCAGCTGCGACCACAATTTGCTATCTTCCCAGGAGCAGGGCTGAGTTCCACCTGGCTGCTCCGTCTCCCTCAGCACCCGGGAAGCTCAGCTAGGTCAGGGCAACTAGAAGTTATGAGGAAACCGAACAGTGATCCAGGAAGCTGTATTTTTAAAAAATCATCACCCAGCTATGCAAAAAGGAACGCCATCTCCTTAGAGAACTCAAGAATGGGACATGCTATTTTAAAAGCAGCTTTAAAAAAATTATCCTCAAAAGAAAATACTACAGATTTGTCCGTGTTTTGTTTACTCTTATGCTTAGTTCTGTATACGTGTGAGTGCCATTATTCTGAAACCTAAGTGCCTTAAAATATTGATGGGAAACCGTTGAGCATTAAAGTTCTGTGTATGTCCCTGCTAGGTGTGGGCAGGAACTGAGGAGGTCGACAAAGCCCTGCTAGCCACCGGCTGTGGGAACGTGGCTCCGGGTCCCGTTATCACACCAAGTAACACATTCACTGCCGTCTTCCAGTCTCAGGAGGCGCCAGCTCAGGGCTTCTCCGCGTCCTTTGTTAGCCGTAAGTAGCCCTAAGAACCAAACCCAGAGGTCTTTGAGGGAGTGTGGTTGTCACAGGCAGGCAGGGTTGGCTAAACCTGGGGGTCTAGGGGAGGAGCATGGGGGTCTACGGGGAGGATGAGTCACCTAATCCCGAGAAGACACCTTTCTTCCAAATAGCAGCGAGAACAGAACTGAATTGAGAAGTGATATAAAAGCCATGCGGGGCACTAGCCAATGTCTAGAAATAAGCCTGGCACCCAGAGTGGGCTGATATCGGGCAGAAGCGCAGGTGGCTAGTTCGTTAGCAAACAACCAGTGTGGCTGGCCTGTGGCACCTTGACCACAAAATCCCTTGGGGGGCTTGAAACACATGCAGATTCCTGAGCCTCACTCCAGGCCCGTCTGAATTCAGAATTTCCATGAGCGAGGTCTTTCATGTTTTTTTTTTTTGAGACGGAGTCTCACTCTGTTGCCAGGCTGGAGTGCAGTGGTGCAATCTCGGCTCACTGCAACCTCTACCTCCTGGGTTCATGCCATTCTCCTGCAACGTCCACCTCCTGGGTTCAAGCTATTCTCCTGCCTTAGCCTGCTGAGTAGCTGGGACTACAGGCGTGCGCCACCATGCCCAGCTAATTTTTTTTTTTTTTTTGTATTTTTAGTAGAGACGGGGTTTCACCATGTTGGCCAGGATGGTCTCGATCTCTTGACCTCATGAACCGCCCGCCTCGGCCTCCCAAAGTGCTGGCATAAGCCACCGTGCCCGGCCGGTCTTGCATGTTTTAACTGTCATCCAGAGGGTTCTCATGCTCAGCCAACTTTGGGAGCCAGTTTCTTTGGGAATGTTCTTTCCTAATTTTGATTAGGAAGGATGGATCTCCTTTTCTAGCTACTGTACACTATTAGATTCTTGGGAAATGTAGCAGTATTCAAGTCAGAGAAGCAATGGTGTGTGCCTGTTGGCTGAGTTAAATCAAGTGTAGCCACTCATGGCAAACCACTGTTTAGGGAAAAGTTTGAGGAAAGGAATTAGAGGAAGTAATACAATAGACAGGTTTTTCAGACTGAATCAGAGAGTGCTGGAAAGGAATTAGAGGAAGTAATACAATAGACAGGTTTTTCAGACTGAATCAGAGAGTGCTGGAAAGGAAGTACTGAACGGCAACCCCAGACCAAATCTTAGGTCTGCATGTGGTCCACTGTGTAATTGTACACGTGTGTACTTCTGTGTGTTTTAATGTCAATTTAAAAGGGTAGAGATATTTTCATGCTTGGTAGATCAGAGAGTGAAGTGGATTAACTAGTCAATGGTTATATGAAAACAAATCATTTTAGTGGTGAAAAGATATTTCTTTTTGTTTCAAAAAACAGGTATGCATGTAAGAATTTGATAAGAGTTGGGATTAATAAATCCAGCTAGTTTTAAAAAGCAACCATTGTTTTGGCTAGATTACAATGGTAATGAAAATAGCAGTTTTCTAATAATAAGACATTTTAAAAACATTAATTGTGTAAAGTACTAATCAGGTGCAAATTATTTTTCATCCATTTTATTTCTTTATCTACATGAACCATATTCGATCTTTGCTCATTTGTCCTTTCTTAATATCTTAATATTAAGGGATTTGCAGTAGATTTGTGGTAATATTTTGAGGACTCAGTCCATAAAACTCTGCAGCATTTTCTAAAAATATATAATGTTCTTATTATGCACATATGTATGTTTTTAAATCAGAGCTTTATTCTCTTCGTTCTTGATTCTTCCATTTGGAATATCTCAGGGAACTATGTCTATAGATAATTTAGGAAAATGCCCCTTTCCTTCACTGACAAAATAGATACATGAGAAAAAAGTGGTCTGATGATGACTTTTTGTTCCCACATAGGATGTGGAAGTAATTTCACTGGCCCTTCAGGTTACATCATTTCTCCAAATTACCCAAAACAATATGACAACAACATGAATTGTGCCTATGTCATAGAGGCTAATCCTCTGTCAGTGGTCCTCTTGACTTTTGTGTCCTTCCACTTAGAAGGTAAGTTTATTCTTTTCAAAAAATTACGTTTAGTTGACAAACAAAAATTGTATATTTATGGTGTACAACATGTTTTGACATATGTACATGTTGTAGAGTGGCTAAATCCAGTTAATTAACATGTCCACTCACTCACATATGTACCACTTTTTGTGGGGAGAGCATTTAAAATCTCTCTTAGCAATTTTTAAGTATTCGGCAAGTAATCAAGTATTTCAGGTATTCAACCTTGTTATTAGCTATTGGCACCATGTTGTACAGCAGGTCTCCTGAACTTATTCCTCCTAGCTGAAATTTTGTATCCTGTGACCAGCATATCCTAAATCTCCACTCCCACATACCCTACCAGCCTCTGATAACCAACATTCTACTCTCTGCTTCTATGAGTTCAACATTTTTAGAGTCCACATGCGAGTGAGATCATGCAATATTTGCCTTTCTGTGTGTAGCTTATTTCACTTAGCGTAATGTCCTCCAGGTTCATCCATGTTGTCACGAATGACAAGATTTTATTCTTTTGTAAGGCCAAAGAGTATTCCATTGTGAATATCTACCACATTTTCTTTATCCATTCATTCACTGATGGACACTCAGGTCCATTCCATGTCTTGGCCATTATGAATCATGCTGCAATGAACACGACAGTACAGATAATCTCTTGGACATGCTGA
Organism: Pongo pygmaeus; assembly: GCF_028885625.2. Lineage (NCBI taxonomy): Eukaryota > Metazoa > Chordata > Mammalia > Primates > Hominidae > Pongo > Pongo pygmaeus. The sequence goes on along the minus strand of NC_072381.2, from coordinate 17,010,511 downwards.
TTTGATTTCCTTTGGATCTATGCCCAGAAGTGAACTTGCTGGATCATATGGTAGTTCTATTTTTAATGTTTTGGGAAACTGCCATGCATTTTTCCATAACGGCTGCACTAATTTACATTCCCATCAAGAGTGTACAAGGAAGAGTTCCCTTTTCTCCACATCCTTGCCAAAACTTATCTCTTGTCTTTTGGTAATAGCCTTGGAAGATAAGTTTATTCTTAAGTAAACTCTAATTGGTCCTTCAGAAATGAATGAGGAGTAAGTAGAGGCAGAAGTCTAAAACTCATCATTTAAAGAAAATATTGAAAATATGTTACAGAGTAGATTTAATGTAAACGTGATTAAAATTTCATCCAATTTTTAAAGAATACAAGTATTATTCTATGTATTCCATCTAGATGTAAAACAATAGTGAAAGAACTTTAACAACACAAATATTGCATAAATTGCTTAAAGAAAATAAGTCTGAAACGTTTCATGTTAACATAGTTTTTAATTAATCCACTTGCATTTCAAGTTTATACACATACATGTGCACACGCACACCCACATTCATGCACACACCATTAACCAAACCAGTGAGAGAAACTGTCTTATTGAGTCAACACAGGTGTTCGACAAATATTGAATGAGTGAGTAAATTAAAATTAATATAGGCCGGGCGCAGTGGCTCATGCCTGTAATCCCAGCACTTTGGGAGGCCAAGGTGGGCAGATCACCTGAGGTCGGGATTTCGAAACCAGCCTGACCAACATGGAGAAACCCTGTCCCTACTAAAAATACAAAATTAGCCAGGTGTGGTGGCACATCAGCTACTCGGGAGGCTGAGGCAGGAGAATCGCTTGAACCCAGGAGGCAGAAGTTGCAGTGAGCCAAGATCACGCCATTTCACCCCAGCCTGGCCAGCAAGAGCGAAACTCTGTCTCAAAAAATAATAATAATAATATATGTGCCCTGCTTTTAGTAAATACTACCATTGGGTGTTCTTTCTTCTGCTCCATCTCGGTCATCTTCATCTTCTCAGTCCTGACTCTTCAGTGCCTGACTTCCTGGCCACAAGTGCCCGCTGTGTTCATTCTCCCACTCTAGGGAATGGGCCGTTGGCAGAGGGAGCAGTAGAGATGCCAATTTGGGCTGGGCTTTGACTGACAATAGACACAACTTGGTGTTTAATGGAGGCTTTGACACAGTGGAAAGGAAATTCCTTCAAATAGACGGATATTTTCAACCACTCATAACCATATTAATTTTCTTTTTACGTATCAGCTTTCTATTTCTAAACCACAATTTATCTGCAGATTTGTCAAGCTACCTCGGTATATTCGAAGTTTCTTACTCTTGGGTTAGTCTCTCATGGCAGTGAAAAGTTACACTTTGCAAAATGTTCTATAGCATTCAACATCTGGGAAATGTGTGGTTTATAAAAATGACATGTCAGAACTCATAAATGGATAAATTTAACAAAGCTTGTCTCATTTAATCCTTTTTCCTATGACCTCACTACCTTTTCATACATCTCTGCAGTTGTAATTTTTAGCACATGTGTTTGCTTAAAACAATGCCAAGTGTAAATCAATGTATGTCACTGTAAAAACGGAATATAAAGTAAAGTGTCATCTTTTCAGCATTTGCTAGCACAAAATCCCAGTACCATAAAAAGATGCCCATGATATATGAAGGCTTGAGGGAGGGTAAAATATTTTGTATAAGATGATCCAATTTTCTTTTTAAAATAACATGTTTGTGAATAAAATCTATAAGGCTATTAACCAGTACATTAAGAGTTGTCACCACTGTGTGATAGATTTATTCGAGATGCTTATTTTCTTCTTTATGACTTTTATGTTATTTTTATAATTAGGACAATTATTTTAATAGCAGGGGAACAACATGTGGCTTGGATTTTGTGTTTGTGGTCATTAAGTTAAATAAACAGTGCATCTCACAAGACCATATCATTCAGACTAAGAAAGGAGACTCTAGTAATTGTACTATAAAGCCACAGAAAGCACTGCTGATACCAGTGGTATATGTATTATTATAAGAGACTATATAGTGACCTGAGACAGCTCCCTGAGTTCAGTTGATCAGGTGAGATAAAGGGGAGCAACTCTGGAATATCTCAGTGTAGTACAGGGAAAGTGAGCACAGCATTTAGGATGGATCTTAATGCCAGTTCAGCCACTTACTGCTATTGAAGTGGCTTTGTGCAAATTACTTCACTTTTATTTCTGATACTTACTTATATATATAGCACTTTGCTATATGTGTGTGTGTGTCTAATATATATATGTATATATGTATAATAGTAGTTCTGAAAGTCAGATAATGTTAGATTGATTTCTGCTTCCGCTAATGGAATCAGTCTTCACTCAGTTGAAGACTGATTCTTTTCTAAGATGATATCCTTATGACAATGCCTTCGTCATTTCCAGTGTTTAAGTGTTCAGCATTTTCAAACTGCTGCCTGAGTAATTTCTGGCTACAGATTCATCGAATTATGATGATTCCCCAAAACGGTGACATTAATCAAATTTATTTTATAATTAGGTCCTTATCCTTAACCATATCAATGCTGACATTTATTGAATACCGTCACCAAGCTAGGGATTCTCTAGCTACAGTAAAAGTAACCTTTCACCAGCCCTTCTAAAGCGAACCTGAGGGATTCACGTGCAATATATCGTGATGAAACTGAGAATTGCTCTCAAGGAAGGTCATAGCTTTATTGAAGGAGCCTTGGCCTTTCTAGCTGCTATAGGCACTTGGAACTGTTTCTGAGAGACTCTGTTCAAATGGCTAAGCATTTCTGAGCCCAGGATCCCAGCAGAGCCAGTGTTGACTTAGGTGGTGATGAAGGTTCTAGATCTGTCATCTTGGTGGGCCATTAGCACAGAAGGTGGGACTGGCAAGGAAAAGATGTGGTATCCCAGACTACAAAATACTGTGAGGAAACATACTTGTCCCTATATGGCGTCTACTAAACATTGACAACTGCTTAGGGAAGGTTTTACTATGAAGGGAAAAATACAGATTGTTGAACCACACGCAACTCTTAGGTTACAAAGGCTCAGTGACCTACTTTCTGCTTACCACAAAGTAAGTTGCTCCAAGTTTAATGTTGGTCTAAATTTCTCTAACTTTCTCATTATTTTTACATTTCCAATACTAGACATTCCATGAACTACAGACCATTGATGTTTGTCCTCATTTTGGAATCTGGTATTATTAAGTAACTGCTTATTTTATTTTCCCAAATATTAAACAGTCCAAAATTTTGTGTTCTCATTATTCATGTGGCCAACTAGATGCCCTCAATCTGCTACAAAAAAGAAAAAAATTATAGATCCAGTTTTCTTACTTCATAGATAAAGAACTTCATGAGGCAAAATGAAGCAAGCCAGTGCCTTCTAAACCTTGATTATTCTTTCATTAAAATTGGATAGTAGGCCGGGCATGGTGGCTCACGCCTGTAATCCCAGCACTTTGGGAGGCCGAGGTGGGAGGATCACGAGGTCAGGGGGTCGAGAACATCCTGGCTAACACGGTGAAACCCCGTCTCTACTAAACAAAATACAAAAAATTAGCCAGGCATGGTGGCGGGCGCCTGTAGTCCCAGCTACTTGGGAAGCTGAGGCAGGAGAATGGCGTGAACCTGGGAGGCGGAGCTTGCAGTGAGCCAAGATTGCATCACTGCCCTCCGGCCTGGACAACAGAGCAAGACTCTGTCTCAAAATAAATAAATAAATAAATAAAATTTTAAAAATAAAAAAAAAATTGGATAGTAACATTAATTCACCTTGGTGATAATGAGGAATTTAGAAATTCTCAATTTAAAAATTCTACATGCAGTAAACTGTAAACTCAGTGTTTCTCAGATCTAGTAATTCTTGACAAGCATTGGAGGGTGGAGCAGCACTTAGCTCATGAGATGGAAGCACCAAAGGGACAAATGACTTTGCTTGTTGTCCTCTAGAGATGGCTTCAAAGCCCCAACAGAAGTGGGCCCAGATTCACACCTAATATTTGACTAAATTCTCTTGGATTAACTGAAGTCCCAGTTTATGGGTTATACCTAATAGAAAGCTTAAAGAAAAAAAGTAAAAAAAAAATTTACTGTTAGATTTTTCTTTTTGACTTTTTTTCGCCATCAAGAAGCACAATAAATGAGCTTTGTCAGTTTTCTTTATTTCCTTCTATTTAAATTTTTTAAAAACTGATATTGCTCAACTACTGTTTCTTCTCTTTGCTTTCTCAGTTGTTTCTAAAGAACTCAGAATGTGGTCGCATTCCACATTACTTTAGAAAAAAGTGGGCAGTGGTCCTTTTGAAATGTTTCCTATTGATATTTTATTCAATTGGCAAAGCCCTGGAGCAGATGGTGTCGTTTCTGTGAAATCCCTTGTTTGCCTGTGTTACACTCCAATTTGCTTTAATTTGTTTGGCCTTCGTGCACAATGGAACTTAGCTGTGTACTAGTACATGCTTCCTCCTCCTCTGAAGCATGCCTCCATAGAGAAGACCAGTCTCCCAGCTACTCAGGGTAAAGTTAACAAGACAGATGACAGGTCTCAGTCACTGCTGCCTGGTAATTCGTGTGTCTCTGCCTAGAACCCATTTCTTTCTTCCTTCTTTCCTTCCTTCCTTCCTTCTTCTCTTCCTTCCTTCCTTTCTCTTTCTTTCTTCCTCCTTTCTTTTCCTTTCCTTTCCTTTCCTTTCCTTTCTTTCCTTTTCCTTCCTTCTCTTCTTTTCTTCACAGAGGCTTGCCCTGTTGCCCAGGCTGGACTACAGTGGTGCAATCTCGGCTCACTGCAACCTCTGCTTCTCAGGTTCAGGCAATTCTCGTGGCTCAGCCTCCCAAGTAGCTGGGATTACAGGCACCAGACACCATACCCAGCTAATTATTGCATTTTTACTAGAGATGGGGTTTCACCTTGTTGGCCAGGCTGGTCTCAAACTCCTGACCTCAAGTGATCTGGCTGCCTCAGCCTCCCAAAGTGTTGGCATTACAGGCATGAGCCACTGTGCCTGGCCCCTAGAACCCATTTCTATTTCCTGAAAATACTTGATCTTATCTACAACATGGAAATATCCCAAACAAAGGGTCTTCCCCTCATCTCTAGTCGTCTTTAGTGTCTCTGCCCATGCCCTCCCCCCACTTTGGAGAAAAATTGTGTTCCGACTCTAAATCCCACAAGTTAATTCTATTTGTGGAATTTCTCATCCTTAGTTTTCCTTCAGTTCTCTCATAGTTCTTAGAACTATGATGAAGTTTGGAATTAGACGTTGCCCAGTAATAAATCCCGGAAAAATAGAACAAAAAATTAAATTTTACCGCATGGCATAGAGCCTTGCCCATTTCAAACAATGAATATGTTTTAAACTTTTTAGGAAGGATGGAAAATAGTCATAAAAACAAATAATAGGGGACAGTTTTGCAGCTCAGAGATTTCAGTAGTAAATGTCTGTCAAGTCACTTGTTGAAAATAGAGTTAACAATTACTGAGCTCCCGATCCCATGATGTGGACTCTAGTCCACAGAGAAAGTATTGTTCAATTTCAGGGTGCTTCTCTTCCTCACAAGTTTGCATACGTCTGATCAAATGCTGCCTCTTGGTCATAAACTTTGATATCCATCTTGCTCCTTGAAGAAGTTTTTCCAAACCTCAACTAAGTTTCCTTCTCTCCCTAGAAGACAATCACCCCGATTATGAGAGTTTTGTGTATGTTTTGATTATACATGCAACTGGCTCTTCCAATAATGATGAGAAAGTGTTTAATATAATTATTTCCTGATGCCTTTAGTCTGTCACCAAGCACCTTCTTACTGAAGTATCAGGCTGATATTTTTGATCTAATGCAGTGATGGGATATATAAAACTTTACAATATGATATATGTGTGTAAAGTACTTAATGCCTAGTGACACACATGTCCATTTTCTTGCATATTACTTTGTTCATGTTAATTTTTGATATTTTCTTAGACTTTAGCTAATTTTACCAGCTTCTAATATTATGTACATGTTTGATTTCTTTTGGAGAGAATTTGAAAGGGCATAACATCCTACCTTAAAGAAATTACTACTAGAAAGGATACAAGAATGTTTTAATCCATGAAATAAGTTGCCAGATATTATAACTTCTACATTTTACTGAATTAGGCTTTGAGAAGCAGACTGTCTTACATAATTTGTTTAGTTAGTTGATATTCTATTGCCATCTACAAAAAATCTAAAATCCCTTCTCAACTTCCTCTGCATTTCCCCAACAAACTTCCTTGTTGTTCAATGTAGACATTTAATAAATTGTTGATGAGTTTTGATTATGTCTCGTACCACTGCCATTTCATGAATGAACTTTCTGTATTTCAACTAGTTCCTTTAATCAACTATTTGTCAACATAATCAAGTATAAGTGACACTATACGTTATGTTTCACAGCCTTTTCACTGTTTTCTAAGACAACTGCCACTGTGATCATCTATATCATTAACCCACAACTTAACAACTAACTCTTTAATACTTAACACATGCATAGCAGCCTATTTGATCAAATGTGGGACCAAGATTTCAATCCAGCATCAGCAATTTTTCCCTACATTCTGTGATTTTGGTTTTATAACTTGAAATATTGTTGCTAAATAATTTCTATAACTAATGCACAATTGTTTTACTCTCAAACCCATCTACTTTGAATTTTTTTAAATTCCATTGGAGATTTTGATGTCTTAAAGACAAATACTGAGGTTATAACTAAGGTACATAATTTGGCAATATTCAAACCATGAATCTGAGTTTAATTTATTTCTTTTTTTGTCCTCTTTTTCCACATCATACTGCTTCTAATTACATGAAAAGGCCATTGAAGTTCAGTCTTTCACTCTTTCAACTTATAGATTTGTGCCCAATTAGAAATATTTCTATTCCAGCATTTTCAAAATAAGGGAATTCTTTGAGATTAATTTAAAAATGTATATCTTGAATTGATACCTCAAGATTTCTGCAGGCTGAATAGAAACTTAGCGAAGGAGCTGAATGTATTCTTAAAATGATTTAAGAATGTGTGGTAACTCTTTAATGCACAGATATACTTTTTAAAAGTATTTGTCAAGATTCTTTGAATGGCAAATTATCTTCAAAAGTTAGCTTAGATACAAAGTAGGGTTTATAAGAAGGATACTGGGTGATTTCATCTCATCAAAGGAAGGGCTTCTAGAACAAAGGAAACCAGGGACAAGAATCTGTCAGCATACTCTCTCTTCCCCACTCTTTTTGCTGCTTTCTGCACAACAACTTCTTTTTCCCTTATGGCAGCCTGGCTTCCTTAATGTGTCAGGAAACATGGCTGCAGACATTTTTTAAGTTTAGTATCTTTGGCTCCTACCATTGACTCTTACTCAGTTGCAGTTTGGACACATCTGATTGGCCTGGATTGGGTCTGATGCCATGCCTTGCCATTGATTGACTGGAATTATCAATCAATCAATCAATCAATCAACCGTGGTCAGGATGGTGGGGTTGTATAAACAATAGCAACGGTGACTCTAATCATAAAAATATCTACCATATCTATTAGGAGGTTTTATGGCGCAATTAACAGGAAATGTGATTCAACCTGGTTTAAACACAAAGGAGCAATTCGTTGGTTTTTAATTCTGGAAGGTTTCAAAGTTAGGTGTGCCTCAAATCTCTCAATTCAGCATTTTAATTATGTCATCAAATATTCAACTGTTTCTGTTTTTACTTTGTGTTACTCCAGTGTGAGCCTCATCCTAAGGCTGGCTCCTCTCATTGCTGTAGGGGTGCTGCTCTCACAGTGGGTACTCCTCACCCACATCAGAAAGAGAGATGGCTTCTACCCCGTGGTATGCTAGAGTTGGGTTGCACCATCTTGCAAGAGTCAATTTTGCTCATCTATTCCTATTCTGCATTTAATGACTTGTTGTTAATAGCTTGAAATTGGCTATCGTGGGAGTATTTATATGATAGAAATTGGCAAATGCCACAAATCTCTCAGAGAGTTGGTTGTTATATTTACCAGCATACTACTGCCTCTATTCCAACTTCCAAATGTCAAACAAGGGTGTTGAAATTCACCTTTATTGGATTGGATTGGGTCACACACTCACCTTTGAACCAAGGTCTATGGCCAGGGGACTTGAAATTATAAAGTAAGTGTGCATAATGATTTTGTCAGCATGCTCTTATAGGAAGAGTATTCTAACAGCAAACAGCAAACAGGATGTCTGATTTCAGAGTCCACTGTGCCATAGTATGTGCTTACATAAAATAATATAGTTTTGGTCATTCCCAATGGGGCATTTGTAAGTAAGTAAATTTTGTGTGTTGGGGTAATGTGGATCATTAGATATATTTTCAAGTTAGCATCGCCGTGAAATAAAAGTATTTTGTTCTTGTGGTTTGTAAATGAAAATGGGAAAATATTTCACATTGTTAATCATCAGAGCAATTAAAATTAAATATCACAATGAAGTTTCATTTCACATGCACCAGAATGGCTAAAATTAAAAAGACTGACAATGTCAAATGTTGGCATCCCTGCAGAGCACTGGAAGTCACACACATCCCTGGTGAGAATGTATACTGATGTAACTACTATGAGATATAGTTTGGCAGTTTCTTATAAAATTAAATACATACCTAATTTGGGGGCTAATAATTTCACTCCCAGTTATATACCCAAAGGAACTGAAAGCATATGCCCACACAAAATCTCATACATGAATGTTCATAGCAGCATTATCCATAATAGCCAAAAGGTGGAAATAAACCAAATGTCTGTCAACTGATGAACAGATAAACAAAATATGCTATCGCTATAAAAAGGAATATATTCAGCCATAAAGAGGGATGACATACTGACACATGCTAAACATGGATGGTCCTCAAAAACTTACATTAAGTGAAAGAAGCCAGCCACAAAAGGTCACATATTGCATGATTTTATTTATGTGAAATGTCCAGCATAGACAAATCCATAGAGGCAGAAAGTAGTTTAGTAATTGTGTAGGGTGGGAGACCATATATAGAAAGAATGATACTGGAGTGATTGTTAATGGGCATACCATTTGCCTATGGGCAATGAAAACGTAGAATTGGGAAGAATGTCAGATGCCAAAGATGCTGTGGGAGAGTAAGTCGGCAACACTCGTCTAGGGATCATTTGATAACCTGAAAAAGAATCTTACCTTAGTGCCAGTATCTAACTTCTAAAAACTTATTCTGATGAAATGATGAAAAACTTCCTCAAATATTTGTGTACAGGAATGTTTGTTTCAGCAATATTTTTATTTACAGAAAAGTGGAGAATATAGAATTTCAAGCAATAGGGGATTGATGGAACGTGGGATGGCACATCTATATGTTGGAATTTGATATAGGCATTAATATATTATGTTGGTGCAAAAGTTATTGCGTTTTTGTTTTTTTTCCTTTCCTTTCATAATAATATAATGTTTTATTTTATTTGAGATGGAGTCTTGCTCTGTCGCCCAGGCTGGAGTGAAGTGGCGCAATCTCAGCTCACTGTAACCTCTGCCTTCCAGGTTCAAGCGATTCTGCCTCAGCCTCCTGAGTAGCTGGGACTACAGGCACGCACCACCACATCTGACTAATTTTTGTATTTTTAGTAGAGACAGGGTTTTGCCATGTTGCCCAGACTGGCCTCGAATTCCTGAACTCAGGTGATCCGCCCGCCTCGGCCTCCCAAAGTGCTGGGATTATAGGCATGAGCCACCATGCCTGGCCCTAATATAATGTTTTAGAAGAATATTTAATCACATACAAATGCACGATGGATGTAATTTCATATTGATACAAATTAGATTACCATATGGGTGTCATTTCATATTAATACAAATTAGGTATGATCCAAGTTAATATTTTAACAGTATGTGTTCACCTACAAAAATCACTGGATATGTTGTAGTGGACAAATATATTTTTAATTTCTTGTTTATTTTGTTTTATATTTTTCTTTGGGGGATGGTAGGCTGGTGCATATATTCACATTATAATTAGCAAATGAAACAACAATATATATTTTATAGTCCTTAAACACTAATAGTGTTTGTGTGAACATCTAAAATGGTTGTTCAATGAACATTAAGGAGTTTCTAATGATATCTCCATGATAGGAGTCCCTTATCTGGACATAAGCTTGGAGCAAGTTTTCTCAGTAGCAGCGCTATTGACATGTTGGGCTAGGTAGTTTTTTGTGGGTCCCAGAGGGTCCGGGGTGTAGGGGCTGCCCTGTGTATAGCAGCATCTTCAGCAGCATCCCTGTTCTCCACTCCACTCTACAGTGTGACAGCAAAAATGCCTTCAGATAGTGCCAGGTGTTCTTGGGGAGGCAACACGGTCCCCAGTTTACAGTCACTGAGTTAAAGGAACCATTATCTAAAGAAAGGAAATTCTGAATTGTTTCAAGGTGGAATGTGTCTATTGTGAAGTCCTACCTGTTTTCTCATACCTGTGCTTGTTTTGTAGTTAGAGTAAACATCGTTTCAACAGGAAACTAAGTTAAATATCTCTGGTTTCTCATTTTAATTTTTATAGCAATTGCATTAATCATCATCACATTTTTGTTTTTACGTTTATGGCATTAATTGTTTGTGTTGGTTCTGATCATAATGTGGTTGTTCCATGCCTTTTCCAGCTCGTTCTGCTGTGACGGGAAGCTGTGTCAACGATGGCGTGCACATTATCAGAGGTTACAGCGTCGCCTCCACCCCATTTGCTACTGTGTGTGGGGATGAGATGCCAGCTCCTCTCACCATCGCCGGGCCGGTTCTGCTTAACTTCTACTCCAACGAGCAAATCACAGACTTCGGATTCAAGTTTTCCTATAGGATAATCTGTGAGTAGCCATAATGACAGAGTTTGGAATTTTCTTCTTTTCTGAGTAATGTATACAAGGAGTTTTCACTGTGATTCATACAGCACTAACTTGAAGATTCAGAGAATTTAAGGGACAAAAATTGTCAATGAGGTTCGTGGTTAAAAATATATATATACACATTTTTTCTTAAAAAGAAGAGGACCTTTTTCAGGAACTTTGACTAGAACTACTCTGAAAATCAAATGAAGAATTGACATTTGTTTTGTGATTTAATTTAAATAAATACTACTGCTATTTTTTTGTTTTTCTTACCTTACCCAAGGTTGCCTGTTAGTCCAAATTATCCAGATGCCTGTTTTGTTTCCCCAAGTCATTTTGCTAATACAAAAATTAATATTTTATATATTTAGAAGAAATATAAGAGAATGTCTTTACAATCTGATAGGAAAGACTTTTTTAAAACACTATGCACAAAGCACAAGCCCTAATGGAAAAGACTGATATATTCAATTATGCTATAATTTACAACTTCTCTGCATCAAAGGCAAAGAGAAAAGAGGAGCAACAGACTGGACAGAGGTATTTGTTGCTACCCAGAAAATTCTAAGCTTGCATTTCCCGATCTTGAATAGTCTTTTCCCCTCCTGCCTGGTTAGTTTGCTGACAATATTTATGCACTATCTAATAGACATCTCAGCTACAGTCAAACTGGCACACAAATCTTGTAAAATCTTTCTTGAGTCTGTTTCATCTTTGCTCCACCAAACCCATTGCTAAAGGTAGAAAGTTAAATAGTTTCCCTTGGAATAAATTAGTTTCCATCCCCAGAGAAGACTAAAAACATGTATTTACTTCTGAAAAGGGCCTCCATAATTTGTTCACATTAACTGCTATCTGCATCCTGACTCCCACAGTTTGTAAAGTATGATTACGTATGGCTGTGTAGCTCTGTTGGCTCAAGCAGAATAGAACCACACAATTAACATTTCCTCTCCTGTCGTCTTGTTGAATAAAGAGAAGGATGGATTTGTTTTATTCTTTTGGCACAACTGCTGCTTTGGAGAGGTAAACTCCTGCTTTATATTCTTCTTCTCTTTAATCTCTCATTTTCCTACAAGGAAGTAGTCAAGATTCAATATATTCTAGTATAAGAGTCCCACTTAAAGAGTGTCGTTGATGTTAAGACTTCAAATGCTGATATTGTGCAAAGATGGGAGTTATTTAGGCCTTGATAAACTTCCAGAGACCGCGTAATTGTGTATCAAGTGAAAAGGAGGGATTGCTACCCTTATCTGACATGTAATTCACTTTTACAGATGGACCCGGGGGTCTGAACACACAAGTACTTACAGGCACATAGAGAAGAGTGCTCCCTGCAAGGTGGGCTCAGCTGAGGCAAAAACAGTAAAGAAATAAAGAGCCTGACATGGCAGCCCCAATTTGTGCCTCATTTCTGAGGATGTAAAGTGGAACGTGTCCATTGATAGTGTATAAACCATGGAAATACTTCAAAATGCGTTAACCCCATTATAATTTTAGAATCATAAATATACATAGATAGGTCTTTCCACTGCAGTGAGAGTGATCATCAGGAGGTACAATCTGATCCTCATATGTAAACCCAAGCAAAAACAATCATTTTATATTGTGGATAAGAGGGCTTTATTACATTTTTATGTCTGTTGTTTTATTGACTAATTGGTCTAGCTCAAGGCTCTAAGCTGTTAATTGCTGGAATCCTGGAGAGGAATGGGCCTGGCCTCCTCCTGCTTGTTGAGGATTGAGGATCAGTGATATTAATACAAACTGGGGCAAGTTTAGTCCTTACCAGTCTCACAACTGACTGCAAATCCACCAGACTGGAGAGCTATGCATTTGAGCCCACAGAAGGAACTAAACTGGAAAGTTCCAAAAATGATTTCCGGTAGTTTACCTTATAATATTCTATCCCTGACAGAAGAGACATGGATCTCTATTATTTCAGATTTCCATATCACAATCTTTCCTAGATCTGTATGCCCAGAACATCATTCTGGCCACCTTTTCCATACTTCGTTACTGTTGTCATCCCTCTCTCAACCTGTCAATGAAATACAGCGAAGTGATGGTGAAATGTTCCTTCTCGTCATTCTCACTCTGGCCATTAAGTTGACTCAGACTGACTCCTTTCCAAGATGTGCCTTTAAATATTCTTCCCTATTTCTACCCTCTTGCTGTCTTTCATTTTCCTTCCTAGTGGAAAAATCAGAATTATGTGTAAACACAATGAAGGGAGATGTAAGTCACTTTAAGAAAAATAATTATTACCTCTCTTAGGGAAAAATATACAATAGTATAGAATCTCTTAAAATCATTTTTCCATGCTGGGACTAATCATTGTTCTCTTCATATTCCCTTGTCTTCTGTTGCAGCCTGTGGTGGTGTGTTCAATTTCTCTTCTGGAATCATCACGAGTCCTGCCTATTCATACACGGACTACCCAAATGATATGCACTGTCTGTATACCATCACCGTTAGTGATGACAAAGTGATCGAGCTCAAGTACGTAAGACAAATTGGCTTTGTTAAGAAAATCCTTTCAGCATTATTTATAGAAGAGCCATTCCTTTATTGATGGAGAGCACTCATTCTCATCGGCAGTCTGAAGGGAAATCTACACGGAGGAGTGACATTCCTAGATGATAGTTCAACCTGGGAAAGGACACTCCCCTTCTCCACACAAGCCGGTAGTAACTAAGGGCGAAAAACAAGCACTCACCAGTTAAAACAGTCGTTATAGTTTTCCAACAATTGTGAAGGAGCATCATAAAATGGATTGTCAAGGTATAATAAGCCCATCTTGAAATCAAAGGAGAGAGGAAGGGCAAAAGAAAGCAGTTGCCGTGTGTTGGGTATTTATTATACACAAAGAACTTTGATTCACACTTGCCATAATTATCTCATTGTATTCTTAAAACAGTCATATGAGGTACATATAGATTCTAGATTGGGAATTGTATAGATTATTCCCATTTCACTGATGGCGAAACTGAGGCTCAGAAGGATCCAATCGCTTTCCAAAAGTAACACACACATAAAGAGTCGAAATGTGTATTCATGCCAGGCTTCCTCCAAACACGACGTCCTCAATGTTTCCCAATACTGTCTCTCAAAGGATACCTTTTCTTTTTTCTTTTTCTTTTTTTTTTTTGAGAGAAGGTCTCACTTTGTCACCCAGGCTGGAGTGTAGTGGCACAACCTTGGCTCACTGCAACCTCTGCCTCCCAAGTTCAAGAGATTCTCCTACCTCAGCCTCCCAAGTAGCTGGGATTACAGGCAGGCACCACCATGCCCTGCTCAGTTTTGTATTTCTGGTAGTGACGGGGTTTCACCATGTTGGCCAGGCTGGTCTCAAACTCCTGACCTCAAGTGATCCTCCCACCTCGGCCTCCCAAAGTGCTGGGATTACAGGCATGAGCCACCGCACCCAGCCTCAAAGGACACATTTTCTAACTACTTAAGAAATCTATTTTTATTTCTGTGTCAGAACACCTCTAAACTGATGCTATGAGAGATGGCTTGCGTCAATGGTCAATTTTCACCCCAGTCTTACCTATTCCCAACAAGACTGATGAGGGCGATGCAACCTCCCACTCTCCAGAATGATAAAGTTCAAGACTGTGTTCACCTGACAGCCTATTTCAGTGATATACGTACAGCATGTGGTGGGAAACTCTGAACGGTAATATAGTTTATGGTCATGTAGGACTTTCCATATAGAAGCCTGATGGGCTAAGACCACACCTACCTACCTACCTACCTCCCCTCTATTTGTCTGTGATCGTTTTCTACCCTAAAGATTCTTTACTCCCTGCAGTTTACTTCCAGAGGCCTCATGTATCAGTTGGCTCTCCAAGTGAACAAGCGATGTCTTGATAAAAGACATCTCTCATCAAGCCTGATTTGGTTCCTGTATCAGGCGTTCTATAGGCTGGACCTCGAAGAAAACTGCAGCTCTTACCTGGACTATTTGTAGGAAAACAGAGTGTCCTTTAGGTCCTGGGGACAAAAGAACAGAAACTGTCAGACGGCCAGGAGCAGGAGGTCTGTGAAGTATGCCTGCACAGGCGTGGAAGTGTAAGGGGGAGCCTTTTGCTACTGTGACTCACTATTTGTTTCTCATATGTGTAGGGTTGATTATTGCCTTGTTCTGTTCAGGTTGCTTTAACAAATACCATAAACTGGATGGCTTATAAACAACAAAAGGCTGCAAAAGTCCAAGGTCAACACAGATTCGTTGTCTGGTGAGCTCCTGTTTTCTGGCTCATAGAAGGCACCTTCTTGCTGTGTCTTCATGAGCTGGAAGGGCCTCTTGTAAAACACTAATCCCATTTGTGAGGGGTCCTCCCCCATGATCTAATCACCTCCCATAGGCCCCACTTCCTATACCATTAGCTTAGGGAACATATGAATTTAGGGGAACACAAACATTCCAACCATGGTATACATACCAACTCATAGAGGTATGTTATATATTCTCTCTCTCTTCTCTATCTCTACCTATATATGTATGTATATAATCTAAATATATGTTTTCGGTTTTCAGCCTGGATCCTGGAGCTCACCATAATCAAATTTACATCTGCATGTTTATTTTATTTTATTTTACTTATTTATTTATTTGAGACTAGCTCTCACTCTGTCACCCAGGCTGGAGTGCAGTGGCGTGATCTCAACTCACTGCAACCTCTACCTCCTGGGTTCAAGTGATTCTCCCACCTTAGCCTCCCGAGTAGCTGGGACTACAGGTGTGTGCCACCAGCCTGGGTAATTTTTTTTTGTGTGTATATATATATATATATATATTTAGTAGAGATGGAGTTTTGCCATGTTGGCCGGGCTGATCTTGAATCCCTGACCTCAAGTGGTCCATCTGACTCGGCCTCCCAAAGTGCTGGGATTACAGGTGTGAGCCGCCGCACCCAGCCTACATCTGCAGGTTTAGAAAATTATTTATTGTGCACTAAGAGCCTACATTCTATGAAACAGATAGGATTCTAGGTGTGGTAGAAGATGCAGACATTAATAAAAGGCTCTCAAAAGATTCTGGCTACACAAGCTTTTCTGTCAATGGGCTTTTCAGATCTCTTCTGTGCTCTCCTGGGAAAATGATGTAAAATAAAATGCCAAAGCAGATTTAAGTCCTCTTAGAAACTCAGATTTTATCTCTCTTTGTGGATTCTTGTTGTGGAAAATAAATGTGTTGTCTGTAGAGAATTAAAATGAATACAGTGTTGTTGGAAATTATCTAGCTATTGTTCTTCCCTGATCTTTTACAATAACATTAAATGTTAAATGTGGTAAAAGAAAATCAATACGGTTTTCATCTCGTTCCTCATCATCAGTCTGAAAACCTTCAACCAACCAAAACCTTTTAGAAAAAAAATTAACAATTTTTTTTCTCAAGGCTGTTAAAAGGAAGCATTTATTATATATTTTATATATAAATATATATTATTTACTATATATTTTCAAAATTATTCCATATTATGAGTTGTTTGTTAGAGCTACTGCCAAAATAAATTGAAAATGCAGGCTGGGCATGGTGTCCCATGCCTGTAATCCCAGCACAGGGAGGCCGGGGCAGGCGGGTCACCTGAGGTCAGAAGTTCAAGACCAGCCTGGCCAACTGGCAGAAACCTCATCTCTACTAAAAAA
Organism: Pongo pygmaeus; assembly: GCF_028885625.2. Classification (NCBI taxonomy): domain Eukaryota; kingdom Metazoa; phylum Chordata; class Mammalia; order Primates; family Hominidae; genus Pongo; species Pongo pygmaeus. Next base: position 16,993,953 of record NC_072381.2, on the reverse strand, counting down.
TACATATATAATTTAAAAAAGTAGCCAGGCATGGTGGTGGACACCTGTAACCCCAGCTACTCGGGAGGCTGAGGCAAGAGAATCACTTGAACCAGGGAGGCGGAGGTTGCAGTGAGCTGAGACTGCACCACTGCACTCCAGCCTGGGCGACAGAGTGAGACTCTGTCTCAAAAAAAAAGAAAAAAAGAAAAAGCAGAAGAACCTACAAAAATGAGGACAGGATATCAAATATTATTTTTTTAAACAAGTTGTAAAAATAAGCTATAATAAACCCACCATAAAACTCTAAAGTAAATCCATGTAAGAAGCCTTGCTTGTTCAGGAACTCTAGAAATCGTTATTTAAAATCACAAAGAATAAGGCCTAAATTAAACACTGTATAAGACAGAGAAAAGTTAGGGATGCATCTGTCAGGATAGGTTATGCTCATAGTAACAAACAACTCCACCTCACAGCAGCTTAACTCAACAAGTTTATTTCTCTTTCTAACGAGCATGTTCAGTGTGGCCTGGCATGGAAGCTGTGCTCATCGTGGTCATCCAACAACCCAGGCTGATGGAAGCTTCATTTTTACATTTGCTTCCATGATCATCACTGCAGTGAGAAGGCAGTGGGCAAAGCAAGTAGTCGTTTGTAAAACTTCTTCCATAAAGTAGTTATGTATCCCTTCTGCTTACATTTCTGTGGTCAAAGCAACTCCTAGGAGCCATGTCAAGCCTCAAAGTGTGCACCTAGGGCAATCCTACCAGTGCTGGGGAGGCAGAGAGCTGGGACCATGTGCAGGAGTGTCAGCCACCACCTCAGAGATCTTAAATGTGAATTTCCTGTTCTTCACCTGACCTTAATATAAACTTCATTTTAAAAGAGGAAAATGAGACGGTGAGGAGAATGGAGCTGTGATTCTAAAACCAGCATTTCTTCTATTATATTAACATGCTTCCCGTAAGTTCTACTTCGTCTCATAAAATAACAAGGGAAGAGTAAATATGGTATTTTTAATGAGACCTAAAAAACTAAAGTATTGCTGGGATAATCAATATCAGTTCAACTTGTCAAAAGTTGATCTCAGATGGACTTTAATATGCCCTAGACTGTGAATTCCTTGAAATGTAAGACTGTATCTTACTCACCTTGACATCCCCAGCTGCTGTCACAGTTTTTGGTATATTGTAATTACTAAAAACAAATTTGGCTAAACTTTTGAACTGATCAGTAAAGTACTGTTTGATTTCTAATATTTCCTATCAAGTGAGTTTTGAATGCTCTACTGGTAGTTTTTTCCTTTTCATTTTTTGCAAGAGCTAAAGCTACAATTTAATAGAAGTCCAGATGGAAACATCAGTATTAACAAGGTACATTTCACAGGTTCAGTGATTTTGATGTGGTTCCCTCCACCTCCTGCTCCCATGATTACCTGGCAATTTACGATGGTGCCAATACCAGCGATCCCCTTCTTGGCAAATTCTGCGGTTCCAAGCGCCCACCAAATGTGAAGAGCAGCAGTAACAGTATGCTCCTGGTGTTCAAGACAGATTCATTTCAGACAGCAAAAGGCTGGAAGGTATCTTTCCGGCAGACATTGGGTAAGAATTCTGGACTTGTAAATCTATTTTTCAGGACTGTTACCTTTCTGCTTTATTTAATTCCTCCCCGCCCCCCAACCTGACTATGGTTGCTTTTCCTTGAAGCTTAGAAGAATATGGCATGTAAGGGCTTGGTTTTAAAAATTATGTATGACATATTTTAATGTTGTAAAAAAATCACTCAACAAATGTACCCAGCACTTTGGGAGGTCGAGGCGGGTGGATCACCTGAGGTCAGCAGTTCAAGACCAGCCTGGCCAACATGGTGAAACCCCATCTCTACAAAAATACAAAAATTAGCTGGGCATGGTGGTGTGTGCCCGTAATCCCAGCTACGCAGGAGGCTGAGGTGGGAGAATTGCTTGAACCCAGGAGATGGAGGTTGCAGTGAGCCAAAATCATACCATTGCACTCTAGCCTGGGTGACAGAGTGAGGCTCTGTCTCAAAAAAAAAAAAAAAAAAAAAAAAAAGGATCACTTTGGTAGCACAGTGGAGGAAGGCTAGAAGAACCTACAACATGGGAAGGAAGAAGCTTATGATAGAAATCTGGATGGGAAGTGTCAAAGCCTTGAACGGACCCAGAGGGGAAAGAGATAAAGGGAAGGGCAGAAATCTGAGAGATGGAAGGCAGAATACGTTGGAAGCGCAGTGTTTGGACTCTGATGATATTTTAATGAGGACATGAATTGAGGATGACTTTCTATAGGTAATTTGTTGGATGGTGGTGGCTTAGGAGACTAAGATTTAAGGGAGAAATGTTATATTTAATTTGGAGTATTTTAAGTTGGAAGACCTGTCTAAATGGAGCTGTCTAGTTGGAAGCTGATGCTTTAGAAGGAATTTGGACTGGAGAGGGTGATGTGGGGGGGGTAGGTAAAGTTAGGTGAGAGGATAAACTGAAAATATGCCCCAGATTACTCCCACTGCATGTGAGAAATAAATTATCCACATCAAACACTGCCTGTGAGAAATACCCAGATCAAATTAACTCAGAACTTTGAATAATTTAAAATAAAAGGTAGTTAATCAATTACCTGTTTGACTATTCTAACAGCATCAGTGACACAGTCTAAGATCATTAATATTCGACTCTGGAAACTGTTTTGATCCTTTTCCTTTTGAATATAGATGTGATTAATGTTCTAAAAATGCACAACTCTCCAAACAAATCTCATACTCTGTGAAGACTCAGAAAAATCCAGGCAGTTTTCTGTAATAATAACCCTGATTCACTTTTCAAACTTTCTCTTTCTCCTATAGTATGGATAAACTTCATTTCTCTGATGCAAAACAGAGTTTACCTTCAACTTCTTGATATTGGGCATGTGAATTTTTCCATGCAGTACTTGAGGAAAGCAATTAGACATTGTGTTTTGAAGGCTTCCCGGTAAACCACACACCCCAAGACAAATTGTATCAGAAAATCCCTTTGCCACCTCCCCTACTCAGCTGTCTCAACAGTAACTTGAAGGCAAGTCTCACGGGCAGTCAGAGAGTGTTGCCCTAACAGAACTGTGTAAGTGAAGTAGCATACAAAAGCCAGAAGGCTATTTTGAAAGAAAAATTAATTTTCCTGTGGAGATTTTTTTTGCACAAAAAAGGGATATATTCTTGCCTTTAGCACAGACTTTGGACCAAATGTCCTATGTCTGCATTTGCTTTGCTACCTTTCAAGTTGTTTTTCTTTTTCCTAATATATTCTCCCAAGAAAATGGTAATTGTTGTGTTAACACTCTCCTCACTGCTATTATCTGCATGAAGCTTCTCAAGTGAGCCAGGGTTCCCTAGCCTCATTAAATTACTATGTCTTTCCAAGTCACAAAGAAGACATTTTTAGACCTATTGTGATTTAACAGAAGGAAAAGTCTTACACTGTCAGAAGCATTGTCTACGCGTGAGTCATTGAACTATTACAGTCACTTACTGTTTTCCTCTGGCTACAGTTAGAGAAAAGGTTTAAGTGGAAAATGTAGAAACGGAATTCCTTGCCAGCATTGTGTTACCCCTGTATTTCATGAAGATGATTTTTACCTCTTTTTCATCTGCATAAATGCCATCAGCCACTTGGAAATACTTTAAAAGTCATTGTAACTACTCTTTGGTGGTAATGTTTAAATGAAAACCTAAGTATTATGATTTTGCATTTTGGTTTTTGTTGTTTGTAGTGAGGAGACGGGGAAGCAACAATAAGAATAGCTTTGACTGTAAGGTTTATAGAGTCTTTTAGTTATAGCTCTGGATGGAAACAAACTTGGCTAATAGGATGCCCCTTTTACCTCCAACTCATTTATGTCAAACAACCCTGTCTTTCCCCTGAAGAGAGGGAAAGCAACTTTGTGGACCAGATAGTGGATTTTCATTTACAAAGCTGTTTGTTCAGCCTGGAAAACAATATCTTCACTTGGTAATTAATTGATGTGAAGAGAAGACCATTTTAGTCTATGACATTTCTGTTTCGATCTTAACTAAAACACTAAGTAAGGTTTTGCAGATTTGCTATTTAGATTATACGCTTGGCAATGTTTTACGTACATCTGCTTCAATTTTTCAGGATGAAGAGATTGGCTTATATAATTATGTGACTATTAGGTTAATTTCACCTTGTGCATTTGTTATATTTGTATTGCTAGTGAGTCACAGCAAATTTGGGGGAACTATCCCTAGTTGCTGTTTACTAAATATGTAGTGAAATTGGGTCTCCTTTCTCCTCGGAACGTCTGCTGCTGGAGGCCCATGTGCACGGATGTGGGGTAAGGAGAAAGCATATTTGGCAAGCAGGAGCAGATCTCTAACTGCAATGGAAATGTGCCTGCTTGTCTCCCCCATGTGCTCCAACGCTATATGAATAATTGATCCTGAATGGCTGACAACCAGCAAAATGATCACACTGGGCTGCAGCAATCTGTGAAACTGAAATAATCTGCAAATCAGAGCATTTTTCTTAACCGAGTTCATAGTTTGCATCAGATTGTCAATGGCTTCTATGCTCCTATAAAGTTTAAAAAGCTGTTGGTTCTGTGGATTTGGCTAAGTGGGCATGGCCTGTAGGCAGAACGGATGCTTTTAAGTACCTTCTGTTCTGTTAACTTCGGCTAGTTTTGTTGCTGCCCCTTCCTTTACCAGCAGGGTCAGCTCCAGCCTTGACTCTGCTTATGTGTGTCCCGCACAAAGCACTTCACACTTGCAAACGTGTTTTTAACCATCAGAGCCTCCAGTTCTTCTTCCTGAGGAGGTCTCATACCAGAGAGTTGCTTGGTCTATTCACAATATGCACGTCACACTACACACCAAACTTCTACACACAGGGTTAGATCAGGAGCTTTCAGTAAACTTATTTATTTACTGTGCAGTACCATCGTTGTTTCATTTTTTTTTTCTAAAATGATGTATTCTATAACACTTCAGCAAAACTTCAGTGTAGAAAATGGAACTTGGCTCTATTAGATGGGAGGTCTGGAGGCATTTCAATTAGTGAGTCGCCAAGGAGAGACTGAGGGGTGTCCCCTGCAAGACAGCAGGGGGACAGCACAGGAAGACAGATGGGGAAGATGCACCCTCAGGGACAAGCGGTGGCAGTGCCTTTGTGTCTGGAGTTGGTTCCTTCCGGTGGGTTCATGGTCTCGCTGACTTCAAGAATGAAGCCACGGACCTTCATGGTGAGTGTTACTGCTCTTAAAGTTGGCATGGACCCAAAGAGTGAGCGGTAGCAAGGTTTATTGTAAAGAGTGAAAGAACAAAGCTTCCACAGCATGGAATGGGGCCCGAGAGGGTTGCTGCTGCTGGCTGGGGTGGTCAGCTTTTATTCCCTTATTGCCTCCTCCCATGTTCCATTTTTGTCCTATCAGAGTGCCCTTTTTTCAATCCTCCCTGCGATTGGGTAGTTTTAGGGTCCTGCTGATTGGTGCATTTTACAGAGCGCTGATTGGTGCATTTTACAATCCTCTTGCTAGCTACAGAGTGCTGACTGGTGCATTTTACAATCCTCTTCTAAGACAGAAAAGTTCTCCAAGTCCCCACTTGATCCAGGAAGTCCAGCTGGCTTCACCTCTCACCTGGACCCAAAGCTCCCAGCCAGCCCCTGTTGCCCAGAGCACACATGCTGACGATGAGGGCCACTGTCTGCCTTCCTCCACCTAGGATATTTGTCACATGAAGAATGAATCAGGTTGCATTAAGGTCAGTTCAGAGACCTTTGCTAAGAGACCAAGCAAAAATACCCAAGCACATATATAACAAGGACAGAATGAATTAGTCCAACAAATGTAGAAATATGGTCAGGTAGGCTGGGCGTGGTGGCTCACGCCTGTAATGCTGGCACTTTGGGAGGCCGAGGCAGGCAGATCACTTGAGGTCAGGAGTTCAAGACCAGCCTGGCCAACATGGTGAAACCCCGTCTGTACTAAAAATACAAAAAATTAGCCAGGCATGGTGGTGCATGCTTGCAAACCCAGCTACTTGGGAGGCTGAGGCAGGAGAATTGCTTGAACCCAGTAGGCAGAGGTTGCAGTGACCCGAGATCGCACCATTGCACTCCAGCCAGGGCAACAAGAGCATAACACCGTCTCAAAAAAAAAAAAGTCCGGGCATGGTGGCTCACACCTGTAATCCCAGCACTTTGGGAGGCCGAGGTGGGTGAATCACCTGAGGTTGGGAGTTCGAGGCCAGCCTGACCAACATGGAGAAACCCCGTCTCTACTAAAAATACAAAATTAGTCAGGCATGGTGGTACATGCCTTTAATCCCAGCTACTCGGGAGGCTGAGGCAGGAGAACTGCTTGAACCTGGGAGGTGGAGGTTGTGGTGAGCCGAGATTGTGCCCGGCCTGAGCAACAAGAACAAAAAACTCCATCTTAAAAAAAAAAAAAAAAAAAGAAATATGGCCAGATGGAAAGAGCTGATTGATGCATAATATCATTGCTTGGTGATATGGCTTTAGAAAAGCCCTATAATGTTTTGGAACTCAATTTTTATCTACTAAAAAACTGATCAGTTTGAAATATTACAACTGTTTATCTTTTAAGAATGTGATGGGGATAAAGCAGATAATTTCTAGAAAGCACCTTAGCTGTCAGAGTGAAAGACTCTATGTATTAGAAAGTAATATTGAAATCTCAAATTTTCAAGCCCCCTCGACCCTATTTCCAAGGTTGGGGGGTGGCTGAGGGTGGGGTGGGCAGGGATCATCATTCTCAACAGGACCACATCATGCTACAATGATTTCTTGTTCTTTCCTACCCACTTTGCAGTGATACCTAACTGTCAAATCCTAAAGTACATTTCATAACCTAAATCTGAAATCAAAAGCTACATTCTGATTAAATCCTCAGGCCTTGCAGAGGCCTGGTGCACAATTGTTACTCCATCGATATTGTCCATATGAGTGATTTACAGAATAAATGGATAAATTGTGCCTACTTCAAAATCATATTTTATAATGAGATATAATAATATACCATATAGAACCCATTAGATTTTATCTAGATTCAACTCATTCTCAAAATTCAATCCTGGTTTATATAATTGTTGGGTAAGCTCTAAACAGGGAGGTAAATTGAATCACTTTCATCCTCAGAGAATTAGGAATACCAGATCACACTCAATATTTAGGTCATCTGTGTTTCTCGCCTGTGGGTTTTCGCCTGTTACCTTAACATCTGGAAAATGTCTCTCAAACACACTAAAGGAAGACAGTGGGAGTGGCAGGACGAAGTTGAGGGGGATGAAAAAGAAGGAAACAGAGAAGAAAGAAAGAAGGAGACGGAGAAAGCTGAAGAGAGTCTAGGGCCAGAAAGATGGAAAACATGGTCACAACAAATGGAAAAAAAAATCGAACATGTCCAATTCAGACTTCTGCTTCTAGTTATTTTTAAGTTTCCCAGTTTTGGTGTTAAATTTAAACTTTGTGAGGCATTCTAAAATAGCTAAACAATACAAGAATAAACTTAAAAATTCAATGGCATCAAAAATATATGTATGTGTCTCTAGGTACCTCTTGGCGGCCTGCTTGAAGTTGTCAGCTGACGTTACTGTTAGAAGTACAAATGTAATAAGGAAGTTGAATTATAACTGGAATAATTAGATAAATCACTGATCAAATAACTCTCAGTTTAGCAATAATGAGGGTATTGCTCGAAAGCAACCAAGGAATGTCATTTTTCTGGTTTCCTAATGTCATTTGCTCCCTGTGATGAAGTCAGAGAATGAGATGAGCTGAAACTGTAAACCCATTTAAAGAAAAACCCAACTAAGCTTATTTCCACCCTTTTTAAGCCCTGTACCTTTTACTGGTGATTAGACTTCCCTTGGGGGATGATATTAAAGACAAGGTTATCTTCAGGTTATTCTTTGTGGGTTTTATGGGGAAAGGTTTTTTGCTGAGCTGAGAATGTGGGAACGGGATAAAGAAACCAACAAATGCTTAGTTCACCAAAACTTTACAAAAGCAAGTACACAGGAGTTAAATGCCAAATCAGCAAGAAGAAAGGAAAGGTTCTTATTAAATATATTTCAACACTGGAGTCTTTGCCCCCACCGATGACTAGATTGCCACTCCTGGTCTTGAAGGGTGGGGCTGTCCTTGTGAAAATAAAACCAGATGGTATTGTGGAGACCAAACTAAGTGATAAAATTGAGTTAATGGTAAATTATAGGGTAACATTTTGAAAAACACTGAACGGAACAGGTGCTGGGAAGAAGCACTTATTCTGTGTAATCTAAAACACAAGACGCAACCTAGTTTTGTCGCAGGTAACTGGTTATTTTGGGTTAAATTATTTGTACCCATAAATTCCCTATAATAATCATCATCCTTACTCAGATCAGCCTGGCTTTGTTATAGCATTCCCAGGAACATAAAAACAAAATATATGCAGTCAGCAATAAAAATTTTAAAACATTCTTTTGTTATAAATAAATTGTTAGGAAATGTAATAGCGGGACCGTGTTCTTCTCTTCATTCTAATGTGTGAAAAGTCTGTTAACATTACATGGTAGCTGTACATTTTGCTCGCTCACAAGTAAAGACTTGTCAGAAAATCCCAGGGCATCGTGAAAATCACTGCCTGTCCCTGAGCCTGTGCCCTACCAGATGTAGCATGAGCTGCTTGATGTATATTACTTTATCTAATCCTCAGAGCTACCAGATGAGACAGGAATTATCCCATTTTACAAAGGAAGAAAGAAGAATTTAAGAGATTAAGTAATTTTTCTGTGGTCCAAAGGGTTTGTAAGAGGTAAAGCCAAGCTTTGAACTAGGTTTGACTGTCCCCTAAACTCAACTCATGATTTTCTTAGTAAGCCTTCATTGCCTCTGTGGCAATTGATAAATATACCCAAGGATGTGATGTGTGTGTGTGTGTGTGTGTGTGTGTGTGTGTGTGTGTGAGAGAGAGGGAGAGAGAGAGAGAGAGAGAGAGAGACGGAGTCTCCCTCTGTCACCAGGCTGGAGTGCAATGGCGCGATCTTGGCTCGCTGCAACCTCCTCCTCCCAGGTTCAAGCGATTCTCCTGCCTTAGCCCCCTGAGTAGCTGGGATTACAGGTGCATGCAACCACGCCCGGCTAATTTTTGTATTTTTTGTAGAGATGGGCTTTCACCATGTTGGTCAAGCTAGTCTCGAACTCCTGACCTCATGATCCACCTGCCTCGGTCTCCCAAAGTGCTGGGATTACAGGCTTGAGCCATTGCGCCTGGCCCCCTGGGATGCTTTTTAACAGAAGTGTATGCAAAAGGGCACTGGAAGCACAAAAGAAGGGATCTATGGTACTTGGATGTTCAGTGGAAGAAAGGACACAGGATTGTTAGAGGATGCACCTCAGAGAATGTGAGTCCTGAATTATGGTGCAGTGGGTAAGAGGGTAAACGTGGAGTATCACATCCCAGATTCAAACTCAGTTTGTACATCTCAATGAGGTTGATCTTGGACAATTTACTTATCCACTCTGTGTCTTGATTTTTTTTTTATCTGTAAAAACAGTACACTAATGATAATGACCTTATAGGGTTCAGTGATTACATTAGAAAATACTTGTCACTCATTTCACATGCAAGAATTTTTAGCTATAAATAGTATTATTTTGGAAGGATAAGAAGGCATTCATTGGCCAGGCATGCTGGCTCACTCCTGTAATCCCAGCGCTTGGGAGGCTGAGGCGGGCTGATTACCTGAGGTCAGGAGTTCGAGACCAGCCTGGCCAACATGGTGAAACCCCATCTCTACTAAAGAATACAAAAATTAGCTGGGCATGGTGGCACGCACCTGTAGTCCCAGCTACTGGGGCAGCTGAAGCAGGAGAATCACTTGAACCTGGGAGGTGGAGGTTGCAGTGAGTGGAGATCACACCACTGCACTCCAGCCTGGGTGACAGAGTGAAACTCTATCTCAAAAAAAAAAAAAAAAAAAAAAAAAAGGCATTCATTGGGAAAATGGATAATCTATGGAGAAATAAAACACATGCACAAAGTTACAGGTGCATCCCATTTCAATGGATGCTGGCTAACATGAACACTGCTAATGCTTCGGGGCATAAGGCAGAGAACAATAGGTACTGAGAGAGGAGAGATATGCAAAGGCCAGACATGGAGGGCTCTGTATCATGTGCAAAGAGGAGCCAGTAATTGTTTTGAGCTGGAGAGTGCTATCATCTAGTCAAATTTATTTTAGAAAGCACATCCCAGCACCTGTAGGGATGATGCTTTGAAGCAGCATTTCAGGGAAAAAGTTTGAAAAGTATTGCAATAGTTTAGGCGTGGGATGATAAGAGCAGTGGTACCATGAAAATAAAGAGACTGAAAGGAAAAATCCTCAAGACAATGAATCAATAACACAGTGTTCCATTTGAGAGAAGTGGCTTGGGAAAAAGAAATAATAATGCTCCTAAGGTTTCTGGACAATATCTTGTGACACCACTATTCAAATAGAAAATTACTAAGAGAGGACAGTGCTTTGCAGAATGAAATAATAAAAATTTTGGGTTTTGTCTGGAGAATTTGGTGCCTTTAGGATATCCAGCTAGTGTTCAATAGGTAGTCAGATAAGAGAGAAGCTCGGTAGAAACATCTTGGCTAGAGTTTTGCTCTTTTTTATTTTGAAGCCATGTAATGTGGCACATATACGTCTATAATTATTATATCTTTCTGGTGGATTGACTCATACCATTATGTAACAACGTTTTTAAATGTTTTTTGCCTTAATTTCTACTTGTTCTGATTTAGTGTAACTTCCATAGCTTTCTTTTGGTTCATATTTGCGTGATATATTTTTAAACCCTTTTATTTTCAACTTTTCTCTATCCTGAAGAATATATTTGGCTTTTGTTTGGCTGTGTCTTTCTGTTGGAGAATTTAATGTGTTTATATCTGATAAAATTACTAACATTATTAGTTTTAAATAGACCTTTGTACTATTTGTGTTTTGTTTGTCCCACCTCTTTTTATTTTCCTTTAACTATTTTTCTTTTTAAAATTAATCCCTTTTTTATTACTCCCCTTTCGAAAGTATTATTTATAGATCCTGTTACTCCTGTTTCAGTAGTTACCTTAAAGATTACAGTATTCAACCTTAATATGTTAGAATCTAATTTAAAATTGATACTTTTATCGTGTTATAATCAATAATCAATCCAAGGACCTTGGAACATTTTAAACCCATTTACCCACTTCCTGTCTTTTATGCTATATATGCCAAGCATTTTAATTCTACACACATAATAGGTATACAAAACATTTTTATTATTTTACACGATTATTAATAATGTAAAATTACCATTGCTATTATTTTTCTTTTCTTCCTGAAATTCTATGCTTCCATATGGGATTAATGTATTTCTTTTAGAAGACCTCTCTTCTGTGTTTCTTTTAATGGAGATCTTCTGGTAAAAAGTGTTCTTTGTTTTGTTTTTCAAAAATGACTTGATTTTCTTAAATTTTGTGGGATTCTTTCTCTGAATATAGAGTTCTAGTTTGGCATTTATTTTCATTCAGGACTTTACGATGCTATTCCATCATGCTCTGGCTTGTATTATTTTGATTAGGAAGTCATGGCATTCTGTAACTGGGGACCCCCATCCCTCCTCTGGACATCTCACTGTAGAGTACTGTTATTGTTGCTGTTGTTGTTATTTAATTTTATTTTAGCCATGCTGGTAGGTGTGTATTAATATCTCATGTGGTTTTAATTTGCCTTTCCCTAATGGTGAACAATTTTCATGTGCTTTTTGTCATCTATATATCTATTCTCTGGTGAAATATCTATTTATATCTTTTGCCCATTTTCTAATTAAATTGTTTATTTTTCTACTGTTGGGTTTTGAGAGCTTTTTATCTATTCTCAATTGATGATCCTTTGTCAGTATGTGGTTTGCAAATGTTATTTCCCAGTCTATATCTTGCCTTTTAATTTTCTTGCCTTATATTGGCCTTTGACTGAACAAAAGTTTTTAATTTTGAAGTTCAATTTATTGACTTTTTCTTTTATAGATCATGTTTTTGGTACCAAATCTAAGAATTCTTTGCCTACCCCAAGGTCACAGAGATTATTCTGCTGTTTTCTTTTAAAAGTTTTATGATATTACATTTTTCATTTGTGTCTATGATCCATTTTGAGCTCATTTTGGTTTAGATATGAGATTTAGGTGGAAGTCAGTTTTTTGCCTCTGGATGTCCAATTGCTCTAGCACCATTGGTTGAAAAGGCTGTCCTTCCTTCATTGAATTGCATTGGCACATTTGAAAAAAATCAGTTGGGCATATTTGTATGGGTCTGTTTCTGGGTTCTGTATTCTATTCCATTGATTATGTGTCTAACTCCTCACCAATATCACACTGTCTTGCTTACTATAGCTACATGGTAAGCCTTAATATCAGGTGGCATGATTCCTCCCACTTCATTTTTCTTTGTGAAGTTGTTTTAGCTATTTCAAGGCCTGTGCCTTTCCATATAAATTTTAAAATAAAGGCTGGGTGCAGTGTCTCATGCCTGTAATCCCAGAGATTTGGGAGACCAAGGTGGGAGGATATCTTGAGGCCAGGAGTTCAAGACTGGCCCGGCCAATATAGCAAGACCCTGTCTTCACCAAAAATAACAAAATTAGTCAGGCATGGTGGCATTTGCCTGTGGTCCTAGCTAACTGGGAGGCTGAGGTAGGGGGATCCCTTGAGTCCAGGAGTTCAAAGTTGCAGTGAGCTGTGTTCACACCACTGCACTCCAGTCTGGGTGACAGAGCAAGACTCTATCCTAAAAAAAATAAATGAAAAAAAATAAAAATAAAAATAAGTTAAGCTTTCTGATGTTTGCAGAAAAACCTTGCTGAGATTTTTATAGGAATTGCATTAAATCTATGCATCAATTTGGGGAAAACTGATGTCTTTACTATGTTGAGTTTTCCAATCCATGAATATATATGTACCTAGACTTATTTAGGCCTTCTTTTATTTATTTCATTATTTTGTAATTTTCATCACATAAGCCTGTATATGCTTCATTAAGTATATACCTAAATATTTCATTTTTTTGGAATGATTATAAATGGTATTTTTAAATTTTGGTCTCCACATGTTAATGGTTAGTATATTAAAATTTGATTGATTTTTGTGTATTGCTCCTTTTTCCTGAGTTCTTGCTGAACTCACATATTAGTTGTAAGAATGTTTTTCTATATTACTTGGGATTTTCTGCAGCTAATAGTTACTTGCAAAAGTGGCAATTTTGTTTCTTCCTTTCCAGTCTCTCTCTCTATTTTTTTCTTGCTTTGTTCTGGCAAGAATTCTAATACTATGCTGAGTTAGAGGGGTGTGTGAAATCAATATCGTTGCCTTGTTCCTGATCTTAGGGAGAAAGCATTTAGTATTTCACCATTAGTTATGCTGTGAGCTGTAGGTTTTTGCAGATGGTTTTTATCAAGTCAAGAAATTTCTCCTCTATTCCTAGTTTGCCAAGAGTTTTTATGATGAATGTGTGTTGGATTTTGTCAAATCCTTTTTCAGCATCAACTGACATGATCATGTCATTTTGCTTAGTAAATTATTTTTTTAATTTCCAAGTTGGAAAGAATGATTCTCATAAAATGCCCTGGGGCTAATGATGTATACATAGAGCATTTTCAGTGATATCTAAATAATGCAAGATAAATTAAAAGAGAATGATAAAATTTTCCTTCTCCTAAGTTCTTTATACAAGTATTGCTCTTTTTCTATTAACTATAGCTACTGATTAGCTTGCTGAAATTACCTTTCTTTTAGTAAATTACCATTCTTTTAGTTTTATGATTCCTAAATATTACCAGACTAAATACACATTTTAATTTAGATTAAGCTGGGTTTCAAATTAGGATAACTAAAGTGAGTCAAATTGAGTGAAGCTACTAAAAACAAACAAAACAATAAAAAACCTCATTACAAAAACTACTAATATTTTTTCTTGTATAACATAAATATTATACCTAAAGTATTATACACATTGGAGGTTAGGGAGTAAAATAATAAACACTGTTTACGTTTAGAGAACAAGACAAAACAGGTTCATCTGAAACCTAGTTGAATGTTTTTACATGAATACACTGCTTTGGGGCAATTGTGTATCTGCAGCTTTATAAATCACAGTAAGGCTGATTCCAAAAAAGGATAATGCATTTCTAGCCCTGCATCCCTGGGTGGTAGAAAGGAAGCTGTCTAGGTGTGCTCGCATTCCCCTAAGGCACCAGCTTTAAAGCTTCCTTCAGCTGCAGCCTAAAGCTACAGATGGCTTGCTGGAAACAGGAGAGCGCCTGAAGTCAAGCCAGTCTATCTGCTGCTACAGCACGCTGTGCACCTTCTCAGTAGTGGTCAACCAGAGACAACAGGCAGAGATACTATCCAGACAACCTCAAGAAAATGTCAGCCATATAGAATGTGAGCCACAAAAATGTCAATTCTCCAAATAACGATTTAAAAATCTATCTAACTCCACTGAAGCCTTCGAGATGTTTTATCTGAGAGAATGTAACTATTTTTTCCCTTATCAGATCGATCTTGGCTTAAGCTTCACTCTGAGGTTTAGTCACTGGAAGGTAATAATTCAGGATTCGGTTACTGACTTTTAATTAAGTAGATTTAGACTTGGATCTCATCCCTTATTATGGGGTTATATTTCCAATATTTCTTTAGCCAAAACATGTATTTTCTCTGAAGAAATGGCTCTTTTGTGTGAGAGAGATATTTCCAATTCAGGGAAGAAAGTTAGAGTGACATTTGTTCTTGGACACATGGTGTGTCATCAGAGAGTGACTAACACACCTGAATGATGAGGCAGGTGCTGATGGATGAGAGCTGTCTAGGTGGCCCAAAGATGTGTGGTAATGAGGAAATGATGGATTGGTGATGCTAAACATATCAAGGTTAAGATGGCTTATACATTAAAAAAATGCAATTTCAAAATATCAGTATGGTAAATATATATGACTTTCTGATGCGTGGGAGTCTATTTCATAGTCACAGAGGTCGCCCTTGTTTATATTCCTCCACCATTGAAACACAGAAAGAGCAATGTGGCAATAGCTCCTTTTGGGAAAGAACCCTTCTTTTGTTAATATTGATCATTACATTTCCTCAAAGACATATACACTTACATTTCATTTTGCATGGAGCAGTTTTGCTATATTTAAGCACTAAAGTGGGGGAATTAGAGCAATTGCTATTCCCTGCACTACACAAATACCTCTTCACTCATGTAATACTATATTCCCTTCAAATATTTGACTATTTTGGCCAGGATTATCTCATGATAATTTTTCTCCATGTTCTTTATTCTGCGTGTATATTGTATGAATTGAACAATGAGCTCTATTATAGTTTGATAGCTCAAACAAGCTATTAATATTAGTGTGTGTATTAGTCTGCTATTACCATGACAGTGCTACATAACAAACCATCCAAAATTCAGTGTCTTATAATGAAAGCATTTTTTTTTATCACTTATGGGTCCACGGACTAGCTTGCCTGCCTCCGTTCCAAGCTGCGGGTTGGCTGTAGTTGGCTGTAAAGTTGAGTCTGGGTTCAAGTCTGCTCCACATGAATCCACTTTTTCTTGGAACCAGCAGTTACTCAGCGCATGATATCTTAGTGGATCACAGGAGCACAAAGTCCTAGACAACAATAAAAACAAGAACAAAACATAAGCACGTTTAAGGCGTCTGCTGTTTCATGACCACGAACACTCATTCTAAAGCAAGTCGTAGGGCCAAGCCTAACATCAAGTGCATAGAAAAATATACTCTCCATTTTAGTGCAGTGCAAAGAGAGAGACTGAGGAATTAAAAATCAGCCAGTTAAGCAGGGCATGGTGGCATGCACCTGTAAGCTGAGCTATTCAAGAGGCTGAGGTGGAAGGATTTGCTTGACCCCAAGAATACGAGACCAGCCTGGTCATCATAGCAAGTCCTCATCTAGAAGGAAGGAAGGAAGGAAGGAAGGGAAGGAGGGAGGGAGGGGAGGGGAGGGGAGGAGAGAGGAGGGGAGGGGAGGAGAGAGGAGGGGAGGGGAGGGGAAGAGAGATAGAGAGAAAGAAGAGAGAAAGAGAGAGAGAGAGAGAGAAGGAAAGGAAAGGAAGAAAAAAGAAAGAAGAAGGAGTGAGGGAGGAAGAGAGGAAGGGAGGGAGGAAGGAAGGAAGGAAGGAAGGAAGGAAGGAAGGAAGGAAGGAAGGAAAGGAAGGAGGATGGATCACCCAATTTACCACTCAATCCATGGCAAACACATCAGTGATTTAAGGATGCTTGTTCTGGGGTTCCCTGGAATGTGGGTGCACTGCCTTATGGCATTAGTCATAGCAGTAGTACTACATAATAAGTGTGTGTAATGGCATTCACTGGGCCCAAGTACAATTGCCATCTTGCCCTTATGAACTTATTAGTAACAATTAATAAACAAGTAGTGATAAATATAGCTTGAATGTTTAAAAATAACATTTAGTTTTTGAAGCTGATGATTAATAGAATAATGCCCAGCAACAGCATTTTCCTGTCTACCCACCTCCAACCCTTCAGCGCTCCTACCTGCAGCCCTCGCCACAGCAATGTCCTTTCACCTGGTCTCATCCCCTTCAGTCCCATTCCCTTACATATAAAATGCTGGTTCTGGATCCATTTTTAGATAAGACTTGATTAGCAAGTGCATCCTGATTCTACCACTTCTTTGATTAAAAATCTTTCAGCTGGATCCCATTAGCCACAGAACACAGTCTGACAACCAAACTCTGCATAATCCAGCATTGAAGGCCCTCTATAGAAGACCCCATCCTGTTTTCCCAATCCTAGTTCTCATTATTCTCCTTCATGTGCCCTATTCTTTTCTCAGAGTTATGCTTGCCCATGCATATAATGTTAATTCTTGCCCATTTAGCCTTGGATCAAGAGATTCTTTCAGGCTGGAATTGCCAATGCCAATTCCATTTCTACATGGTTTTTATTCTATTTATGCTTCAAGACCCAGATCCAAATCACCTCCTCCTTGGAACAGTTGAGATCCTCATAGCCCAAAGTAATCTTCATCTTTTTGCAAAATTATAAGACTTTTCTGCCTCTTTTACTGAACCTATCATTTTCTAAATTGCGTCATCATTATTTATCTGTGTCTTACTACTAATGGACTATCATTTATCTTTTTCTACTTAAATACTAAATATACTTTCTTGAATATTAAAACAATATGTAATAAATAAATTTATCAATCCATTCATACCCTCAGTCATCGTTCTTCTGTACTATGCATGCCAATAAGCTTAAGTGGTTTCCTTAAGTAAGTCAATTCACACTGGAATCAAAGCTGCTCAAACTCCACAAACTCCAACCCTCTCTTTAGTTCGCAGGCCCATTTCAGATGAGCAGAATCATTAGCAACATGTGGTGAAGCACTGCGTATTGCTTACGTTTCAGAATAATTTTGTCGTAGATGCGTTCTGTGAATATATCAGGGACTGGGCCTTTGGAAGCATTTCAACTTTGGGAAATGTCTGACTGTGCAAATACTCTATAGTTTCGCCTGACTTAGAAGCTATGGACAGGCCAAGCCTGACCTACTAAGTAATGTGCCTGTAACAAAAATCACCCTGCACGTTTGCTATCCATTAGATTTACAGACAGAGTTCAGGAGAGCCACCATTGTTCATGTTTACTGCCAAGGTCCAAGTACAAAATATTAGCACCCCCTAATGTTGAAAACAGTCTTTTCACCGTGAGCAGAAAATGGAATGAGAAAAATAGAGTGAAGGCCAATCCCAGTGAAGTTTAACTTTGGAACTAGCCATGACCTATATTTGTGTAGAATGCAAACTTTACAGACATTAGTTTCAGCACCAATTTAATCCCTGTTCCTACTAGGGCTATTTTGAGCTTATTTCATCCTCACCATTTCTTTCAAAATTATCAATAAATTGTTCATCCCTTTATGCTCTTCTTAAATCATTTCTGAGCTATCTGCTTAAGCCATGGAGTAGACAAAACTAAATCTTATGTTCGGAGGATTTTTTTTTATATTCTTTTATGGTAGACCTTTTAATCGTCTTGAGATTATTCTTTATCTCTCCTTTGTATTTTTATTCTGAATTATAAAATTTTTATCACAAAGAAGGCCTTTTTCTTCTATAAAGATTTTTTCCTTTAGCTTCTCATGTTTTGGAAAAGAAAAAGTTAAATATAGAGTGTGGCTGAATATAAACTGGACTGCAGTGTTAAATGCCTCTCAGCCTCTTTCTCTCACACTATGTAAATAAAAGATTTGTTGGCAGCAATTTTCTTGGTTTGTTGGGTAAATTCTTCATAAATTCAGTTTTCAGTCTGACAGTGTTCATAAAAGTGGAACATAAAAGTAAAACATATGCACATTTTCCACCAGTTTTATTATGCAAAATACTTGATTTTATATAAAACTGGATTTTTCAAGGCTAGGAAAGTCTTAAATAAATCACATCAGCAATCCCAAAAACGTATATAGAACCCTATGTGTTTTCCCACTTCTTTCAGCAACTCTGTGAGTAAGAAGGAGACACCTGAAGGCTCTGTTATGGAAGCAAAGAGGGAGGGAGGGAAAGATAGAGTGAGGGAGGGAAAGATAGAGTGAGGGAGGGAAAGATAGAGGGAGGGAGGGAAAGATAGAGGGAGGGAGGGAAAGATGGAGGGAGGGAAAGATAGAGTGAGGAAGGGAAAGATAGAGGGAGGGAGGGAAAGATAGAGCAAGGGAGGGAAAGATAGAGTGAGGGAGAGAAAGATAGAAGGAGGGAGGGAAAGATTGAGGGAGGGAAAGATAGAGTGAGGGAGGGAAAGATAGAGTGAGGGAGGGAAAGATGGAGGGAGGGAGGGAAAGATAGAGGGAGGTTAGGGAAAGATGGAGGGAGGGAAAGATAGAGTGAGGGAGGGAAAGATAGAGGGAGGTAGGGAAAGATAGAGGTAGGGAGGGAAAGATAGAGGGAGGGAGGGAAAGATAGAGGGAGGGAGGGAAAGATGGAGGGAGGGAAAGATGGAGGGAGGGAAGGAGGGAGGGACGAGGCAGGGTGGGGGGAAGGAAGGAAGAAAAGAAATGAGGGAGGAAGGAAAGGCGGGAGCCCAGGAGGGAATGATCTGATCATGTTCTCAGAGTGTGACAGAAAATGGAATCTATGTTCTTTTTAAAAACCCTCCATGTACAATGTAAGGTTGGTTCTGTTTGGTCTGCATAGTGATGTGTCTTTGTTTTAATGCAGGGCCTCAGCAAGGATGTGGTGGTTATCTGACAGGCTCGAATAATACCTTTGCCTCTCCTGATTCTGATTCGAATGGAATGTATGACAAGAATTTAAACTGTGTATGGATCATAATTGCACCTGTAAACAAAGTAATTCACCTCACCTTCAATACATTTGCTCTGGAGGCAGCAAGTACTAGGCAAAGATGCCTTTATGATTATGTAAAGGTAAGGCTGTTTTATTTTTTTAACAGAGTCTACTCATCCCAGACTCTAATATAGTGTATTCCAGTTTATATCATTACAGGAAGTCCTGAAAATTGTGAGTACAGGTGCTACTTCTTTTTAAAATGACCTATTCTTCAGTGATGCTACCTTTAATATTATAGATGTTCTATCTTCATATCAAATTAATCTTTAATATGGGTGACTCAAATATTTTGTGTGACTAGCTTCCAACATCAGCATTTAAATCTCCTATTCATCAATGTCTTGCAAGAGACGATCTATAGGAAGGTCGGTTTTCTGGAGAGAGATATTCAAAGGACCTTTGGCAAATCCTAAAATAAACAATGTCAGTGACACAAATAATCACCTCTTAATTTGTCTATTTCTTAGGCTTATAGATTTGCTTATCACATTATGTTTAGATATTAAAATGGTTGTGAAATCCCATTAAAAGTAAATAAAGGCTGGGCACAGTGGCTCATGCCTGTAATTCCAGCAATTTGGGAGGCTGAGGTGGGAGGATCACTTGAGGCCAGGAGTTTGAGACCAGCCTGGCCAACATGGTGAAACCCTGTCTCTACTAAAGATACAAAAAATTAGCCGGGCGTGGCAGCGGGCGCCTGTAGTCCCAGCTCCTCTGGAGACTGAGGCAGGAGACTCGCTTGAACCCGGGAGGTGGAGGTTGCAGTGAGCTGAGATCTTGCCACTGCACTCCAGCCTGGGTGGCAGAGCAAGACTCCATCTCAAAAATAAATAAATAAATAAAATAAAAAAGTAAATCAAGAAACTTCTGTTCAATTTTTAATGACTCTTTAATATTAAATTATTATACCTATCAGGTTATATGGGTTCAGATTACAAGTGTTAAGTAGCATCAATCAATATTTGCTACTGCACTCTCAGGGGAAAAATAAAAAGTATGGCAAGATTTATATTTATGAGGAGCTTAAGTCTGATTAGAAAATTATGGGATGATACATGCAAACTAAGAATGCATAATTCAGGGTAGTCAGCATTTAAGCGCTAATGAATGCATTCGATGCAGGCTTGAAGCAATGAGCAAGCTTGAAAGGAAAGAAAGTTTGTGAAACTGGCATGATCAAGAAAGACTTCACAGAGCAAGGGAAAACTTACTCAGGACAGGAGAGAATTCAGGCAAGGTGAACATTTTCAAAAAGGCATAGAACTTGATATGTGCATGTTCTCGAAAGAGTAAAGAGGCTGGCTGTATTGAAGCAGAATAGTGCTAAAGAGTAGCAAGAAATAAGATGGCCTACATAGAGAAATACAGAGATTACAAAGGATCCTGAAAGTCAAACTAATGACTCTGTGTGGGTGAAAATAAGGAGTGGTTGAAGGTTTTCCAATGAGTGATGTGACAACAGCAGTAGCTAGGGAAGACTAACCTGAAATCAGCAGCTGTGGGAACTGGAAGGAGAGGAGGCTGGGAGGGCTCCAGAGAGAGGTCCCTCCTAGGTGAGAAGGTCAGTCTTAGACCTGGATCAGGTGTGCAGCCATGGCAGCGATGGCAAGAGGGGTGCAAGAGAAACTTAAGTTCTAGGATTGCAATAAACTTTAAAGAAAATTATTTTAAAAGAAAAGTAAGGAAAATCTGTGGAGGGAATACCCATTTGAGCACTTAATTATATGCTTATGTTTTTACTATGAAAAGGGCTAAGGCTTGGAGACCAGAAAAATAACAGTGTGGTTTTGGTGAAAGCAAGACAGACAAGTGAGACTGCAGTGGGCAGAGAATGGAATGGGGCTTCAGTGAGAAGACAGCTCCATGAATAGAGAGGACGCAGCAAAGAGCCTTCCTTCTATCAGGAGAAAGGATGCTTTCTTAGAGGGAGTCAGCATGGATTCCAGAGAGTCAGGCTCTCAGCTCCAGGAAAGGTACCCAGGGAGGCAGTTGGAGAAAGCAAAAGGGGCAGGAAAAGAACAGATGCGTCATGAAAAAATAAATGTGAAGCCCAGGAATAGTGTAGTATCCCTGAAGTCAAGGGGCAGGGGGATTCTTTTACAAAGCATGGGTGGTCAGTACTATTAAATTGTAAAGTAGAGGCCAAGAAGGGAAAGATGAAGAACAGCCTCATTGCACTGGATGACAACCATTTTAATAAAGTGTTGGCACAGAAGCTGGATCAGAGGAGTTCATGAAAGACTAAAGATAGCAAGGAATGTCAATTCCGGTTTAATTCTCCTTTCCTAAAATGAGACCTGGCCGGCCGGGTGCGGTGACTCACATCTGTAATCCCAGCACTTTGGGATGCAGCGGTAGGCAGATTGCTTGAGCTCAGGAGTTTGAGACAAGCCCTGGCAACATAGTGAGACCCCGTCTCTACAAAAAATACAAAAAAATTACCTGGGTGTGGTGGTGTGCACCTATGGTACCAGCTTCTCGGGAGACTGAGGTGGAACCCAGAAGGTATAAGCTGCAGTGAGTCGTGATTGCATCACTGCAAACCAGCCTGGGCAACAGAGTGAGATACTTTCGCCAAAAAAAAAAAAGAAAGGCTGGGAGAGACCAAAATGACTAGAGCAGTCCTAAAGCTGAATTCAAAACTGTTTGAGAGCTCCCCTGGCTTTTCAGAAAGGTAATAAGGTTTAGAGACAGACAGTATGGGGACTCTAACCCAATTTTGCTGTCAGACAAATTTCCTAATCTCCCCGACTCCTCATCATTTCATCAATTTTTCTTTAAATCACATAATAGTACCTACCGTGAAAGGCAGTTTTGAGGACTAGAGTGTTTAGCACTGTGCCTGATGTACATTGTAAACAAATTTACCTCCTTTTTTTCCCCCCTTGGAGTAATTCCAAATAGGCATGAGCACTACGGAATTTCTTTTTCTTAAAAACTAAAAATAATGGATTTGCATATAAAATTACAATTTTAAATTCTTATAGAATGTTTTGAGTATGACCCTGCTAGGAGAGTTGATTGGATTTACTCTCAAGATCCGTTTTTATGGAGTGTGACTTAATAATGTCATCAAAACAGCCTGTCATTGTCTGAATTTCCGCAATTCATTCAGGCCAGAAACCGCAATATCAAAAACAAGGAGTTATTTTCTTGCTTCAAAATAAAATACTGTTTTTTTCAAATAAATTCTGTTCAGAACTATTCTTGTTTTCCCCCTTGAAAAAGCAATTTCCTTCCATTGGCAACGTTTCCAACTACCAGTAAACTGGCAGATCAAAGAATAGCCCTTGGAATGTGGAGCTTGGTGCTTTCTTTATTAAAGAGATTTTTCTGTAATAGATGGGACATTTGATTCCTTTTAGATTTTTTTTTTTAGAGATTATAATCAAATGACTTTTTAGAAAAGCTAATTTAACTGAACTCTGTGGTAGATATACAAGTAAAATCATACCAATTCCATTATTCATTCATAATTCTATCATGATTGTTTGTGAAAGGGTTGGCTTGGGGAGTAATTACGGTAACTGAATCACCTAGTGAATTGTGCATGTCACTGAGCGGTCTCTGTTGAAATCCACATCGCATCCATTGCAGAAGGAGTTACTTGGCAAGGGTATGTGCCAGGTCCTGTACCAGCATCACTGGAGATGTAGAGAGTTAAAGACATATCTTGAAGAGTTCTAGCTTCTTGAAGAGCTGCTAGTAAAGTGTAGGAGACTGACATGTAAACAAAAAACATACATTTAAATAATTACATTTAAAGTACAAATAAATACATTTTTTTTTTGAGATGGAGTCTCGCTTTTTCGCCCAGGCTGGACTGCAGTGGTGCAATCTCGGCTCACTGCAAGCTCTGTCTCCCGGGTTCACGCCATTCTCCTGCCTCAGCCTCCTGAGTAGCTGGGACTACAGGTGCCCACCACCACGCCCAGCTAATTTTTTGTATTTTTAGTAGAGATGGAGTTTCACTGTGTTAGCCAAGATGGTCTCGATCTCCTGAACTTGTGATCCGCCCGCCTCAGCCTCCCAAAGTGCTGGGATTACAGGCATGAGCCACCGCGCCCGGCCAAAATACATTTAAATAATGGACATTTTTTTCACATTGTATAACATGTTGTATAACATGACAAAAATCATAAATAGAAACAACATAGAAGGGCAGAGCAGAAGAGGCTCTGATTGGCTTTGTTTTGGCTAGGAAAGCCTTTCTAGAGGGTGATGGCTGAGCTGGGATTTACAAAATGAACAGAAACTCACTCCCTTTTGTTATCCTTTACAAAACTGAGAGGAGCATGAACCTAGCTGACTTTTTCTGCCAGGAAGTATGGAACCAGCAGAGAGATGTCCTCATCCTAACATTGCCCAGTTTTTCCTCAACCCCATTGGTGCCCCTTTTCTTTTTGTTTTTCTTTCTTTTTTTTTTGAGACAGAGTTTCTCTCTTGTCACCCAGGCTTGAGTGCAATGGTGCGATATTGGCTCACTGCAACCTCTGCCTCCCGAGTTCAAGTGATTCTCCTCCTTCAGCCTCCCAAGTTGCTGGGATTACAGACATGCACCACCATGCCCAGCTAATTTTTGTATTTTTAGTAGAGACGGGGTTTCACCATGTTGGCCAGGCTGGTCTCGAACTCCTGACCTTAGGTGATCCACCTACCTTGGCCTCCCAAAGTGCTGGGATTACAGGTGTCACTGCCCCTTTTCATAGCCAATATTTTGTAATCCTTCCTTTCCCACCTGAAGTGAATGTCATCTATGCTATAACCTACCCATAATGTAATTTCAGAAAATCACTATACTATCCCAAAGGCAATGAAAAGGAGAAATAAAAGGAAAGTATATAAAATAGTGTGTCTTCGCATATGTAAGTACTCTAACACTGCTACACAAAGTCACATAATAAAATAGATTCCTTTTATATGTAGAATGGTGGTGAATAAAAGTATAAATGTAAACAAATACGGGTGGGTTGTATTTGCAACCCACATGCCAATAGCGGCATCACCATCTGCAACGTAAGTTCCCAAAACGGTGGAAAAACTCAAAACAAACATTTCTAAACCAAACAAAGTACAGTCTTCCCTCAGCTTACACAATAATTGCATTTCTGGAAATTTGGTGCATAACAAATCTGTACAAAAATATTTTTGTGTTTATATATAAAATGGACTTAGGTTCTGGGATCAAATAATTATAAGCAAGTTTTTTTTTTTACACAAATGTCTGACAGGACATTCAAAAGTTAGGTGGGACAAAAATCTTCACTTTGCAAAACTGTCCTGTGAATTACTAAATGCCAGTTATAGGCCCAAATTATAGTGATGACCCAAAAACCACCACACTTGTGCAAAACACTCCCTACAGGGTGGTACTGATCTCATTGAGAAGGTCTGACTTAATGCACCGGGCTTAACCATTCGGTCTGTGTCAGACACTGGAGCTGAGGACGGGCTGTCCATCTTTGGGGAGAGGATCAGCAGTCTATGGAAGACATCACGTTCCTATGCACATGAGGTCATATCTACTATTCATTCATTCTTTCATTCAATTCAGTGTTAATTAGCATACCTACTATATTCTAGGCATTGCTCCAAGAACTAGAAGAGAACATCGAGATTTTAGAAAACAATACTAGGAAAACTCCTGCTCTTGTAGAGCTGATTCTAATCATTGCTTCTTTGTGGCTTTTTCCCAGACATCTGAGACTAGTATAACTTTTTTCTCCAGAAGATTCTGAAATGGGTCAGAGTTTAGCCCCAAACCCGAAAAGTCACTCTATTCTTCTTCCCATACTAAATTATGCCCTGGCATGTTGCCCAGCAGACCTCATCAGAGGTTCTGCAATAAGATCAAAGAATTCATGAAGATACTCTAAGATTCTGCTCCCAGTAAGAATATCAAAATCCTCTTGTGATCAAATTCCCAGGAAAATATTAAAAGATAAAGTCCTAAGGATATTAATGTATGAAATTATTACATTTGAAAAGAATTATAGTCCAATATCAAAGTCTATTGCCCTTGTGCATTAAAAGTTCATAGAAATTAAAATCCCAAAATTTTCTTTCCCAGTTTTTCTAACTGCTCAAGTCAATAGCTGGGTGAAATGTGGGATTTTGCCGTGGTTGTAGCAGAGCCTGCCTGCCACTAAGTTATTTGTACAATGCCTTCAGGATCTTTAGCAGATTCTAAAACTATCAGATTTCTAAAAGTTGAGAAAATATAACATTCTTCTCAGCACTTACCCGCATCCACAAGACTTAGAACGTAATTCAAGCTCCAGGTCCATCGCAGTTGTGCCAGGAAATGTTTGCTCCCAGAATGTGGCCCATAGCTGCATATAATGGTGTAGATCCTAAAGGCACCATTTATATCCCAGTTTATATATGATCCCTCCTCATCATTGGATAGGGCACCCCCTGCAATGCACTGTAGGGCAACCTGGCAAAAGTCTGTAGTGAAGATTTAGTGTTATCAGACAATAAGAGAGCAGATAGAGATCTTGGGTTTGACGCAGAGGAGTTTAGAGCCTCCTATGTCAGTTATCCCGAGGCCACAAGCTATTTCAACTCACTTAGGAGAAATCTTACTGTGGCAATGAATGAACTAACATAAGACCAGCCTGGGGCCAGGCATGCATGTCATTTCCTTCCATCCAGCCCTGGCTTCTGCCTCCTACCTTCCTTCACATTTACCAGTTATCCATTTAAAACCCAAATCTGATCTTACATCACGGAGGATCGGATCCAGACTCCTTGGATGAAATGTATGGACCTTCACAGCTTTGTTTGTTGGACTTCATCATTTCTCCTGTTCTCTCACCCTAGCCTCCAGGGCCAATGAAGGGGGTCGGAAGTTGTTGACACGTGCCATGCATTTCACACTTTCGTGGCCTGGCATTTATGTCTGTCTGTCTGGGATACCCTTCCTGTTTTGTAGGTCTGGAAGGTCTTTTTTTTTTTTTTTGAGACAGAGTTTTGCTCTTGTTGCCCAGGCTGGAGTGCAGTGGTACGATCTCGGCTCACTGCAACCTCTGCCTCCCGGGTTCAAGCAGTTCTCCTGCCTCAGCCTCCCAAGTAGCTGGGATTACAGGCATGCGCCACCACGTCTGGCTAATTTTGTACTTTTAATAGAGATGGAGTTTCTCCATGTTGGTCAGGCTGGTCTCGAACTCCTGACCTTAGGCGATCCGCCCGCCTCAGCCTCCCAAAGTGCTAGGATTACAGGGATGAGCCACCACGCCCGGCAGGTCTGGAAGGTCTCTACTTCCATTTAAGGACCAACCCGAATGTCTGTCTCCGTCATGTGGGTTCTCATGATACACTCCCATTCTTTTATTGTAGCACTTATTTTTCTCTGTTTTGTATATAATTTATATACACACATATATTTATGTGTATGCATATATAGTGTACGTGCATATATACACAGATATATGTATTTGTATATTTAATTTGTAGGCCTTTACTCTCCTTTGTTCATGAGGGGGTCTTATGTCTTGAAGGTCTAGAAAGGGCTTTATACGTCCTTGTATGCATGGGATCTAGCACAGAGGCCTAGCACTCAGGTCCCAGAATAAAAATGCTTGCTAATATAAATGTGATCATAAAGACAGCAATGATTATCATGAAATTTTAACTTGTTTACTAGAAAAAGTGCATGACCTAAAACTTGGCAAATGTGCTCTTCCATGAAACAAAGGGGTGAAGATTAGAAAACTCGAGTTTCATCTGATTCTGAATTAACTAAAATCATGTTTAAGTTGGAAAGACAGTGCCATCTAGTGGTGCATTTCTTTTTCTTTGCCAATGACTGGTTTTAGGCATTCCTGTCTTACATAATCCTAGCACTTGAGAATAATGTCAGTGGTCATCGTCATGGCTGTTCTGAGGCCTTGAACACATCATAGCTCTGTTATGAATTTAATATTTGGAGTTAGATACACACAGACACTCATTTTAGAAACACAATGAAGATTACTCAGAAGAAAACGTTTCCTAGTTATTTGTTTCAGAGAAATCCAAGCACCCACTATTTCAATGGATGTTTCTAGAAGGGTGCCATGGTTGGGAATTGTTCTGGGTGCTGGCGACACCACAATGAAGAAGTCAGACAGAGTCTCTGTCTCCCCACCCGTGAGACTTACATCCTTTTTGGGAAAGAGACCGGACAAAGTAAATAAGCAATAAATAAGGTCAGTTTTGATTATAATAGGAAAATAAAACAGGATGATGCTATGGGAGGGCAACATTCAATAGCATTGGCTTCTCTGAGGAGGTGACATGTCAGGTGAGGGCCTATGACAGGGAGTCCTTAGCTGTGTGTGTTCAGCTTCACCTGAGGAAGGAAGAGCAGCAGGAACAGGGCTGTGGACAGGAGTCCTCCTGGGATGGAGGAAGTGCAGCTAGCAGTGAGATGTGGGCGGCCTGGGAAGGAGGCACAGGCCAGAGCAGCTGGGGCTTGCAGACCGTGGGAAGGAGCTGGAATTTTATTTTAGGTGCAACGGGGATCTGCCGGAGCATTTTAGACAGAGCAGGAGCGTCATCTCATTGGAGTTTGCAGACATGCAGGCAGTTCAGTGGAGAACACTATGGCTGCTCCAGAATTAGGTCTATTAAGAAGATGTTTCAGTGGGAACAGGTGAAGGACGATGGAGGTCACCTGGAGATGGAGCCCTCTGGGATATATTTTGAAGGTAGAATGGAGTGGTTGTGGAGTGAAGAGAGAGAGAGAGGAATCAGAGATGACTACATTTGTAGCCTTGAAACACTGAGGTAAAGATGGCTCGGGGAGAACAGTCTTGGGAGGGCTAGTGGGACAGAGGAATCAAAGCACTTGTTTATTTTTTTATTATATATTTATCGACAGCCTCTCTTGTGCAGACACTTTTCTAAAAACTGGGAACATGGCAGTGAGCAGAAAAGAAATCTGAGCATTCATGAACTTCTATTCTCTTCAGAGGGAAAGATAATGAAATAAGCAAGTTTAGCCTGGACAACATAACAAGACCCCATCTCTAAAAATTTTTTTTAATTAGCTAGGCATGGTGGCATGCACCTGTAGTCCCAGGTACTTGGGAGGCTGAGGTGGGAGGATCACTTGAGCCCAGAATTTCAAGGTTGCAGTGAGCTATGATTGCAGCACTGCACTCCAGCCTGGGCAACAGCGTGAGACCTTGTTTCAAAAAAAAAAAAAAAAAAAAAAAAAAAAAGCTAAATATGTAGTATATAGAAGAGGGTAACAGTTGCTGTGGAGAAAAATCAAGCAGGAAAGGAGATGGGAATGTTGGGAGAGTTTACATACGTAAGGTCTTATTGAGCTGGGGATATCTTTTTTTTTTTTTTTTTGAGACAGTCTTGCACTGTCACCCAGGCTGGAGTGCAGTGGCACCATCTCAGCTCACTGTAACCTCCACCTCCTAGATTCAAGTTATTCTCCTGCCTCAGCCTCCCAAGTAGCTGGGATTACAGGCGTGTACCACCACGCCCGGCCGAGTTGGGGATATGTGTGTAAAGACCTGAAGGAATGCCGGAGGACAAACTATGTGGATATACAGGGAAGAGCATTCCAGGCAAAGAGAACAGCAAATGCCATACCCAAGAAGCAGGAACACACCTGAAATTAGATCAGAAAGGTCAGGGGTGGGAGAGGAGAGAAGGCCATTGTGATGCCTTTGGCTGTTCTATTGAGTGGATGGGAAGCAGTTAGGACGATTTCAGCAGAGCGGTGACCTGGTCTGACTTAGGTTTTAACAGTATCCTCTCGATGACATTTTGAGAATTCACTAAAGAGGAACACGAGCAGAATCAGGGGCTTCATGGCTTCATGGGAGGCTGCAGTGATCATCTAGGGAAGAGATCAGAGCAGTTGGGGCCATAGTGTGAGTGGGTGCAGAGGTTAAGGTAGCAGTGGGTGAGCGGACTCTCATAACACCTTCTTTTAAAAATCATATATTTCCCAAAGAGGAAAAAAACGTTAAGCATCATAACAGGTCTTTCCTGAAAGTCATAATATAATCAATCCAATTATAATTCTGTTCCTAAATTAAGACTACCTCTAAGAACATCAATGGAAAAATGTTTAATCGTGACCTATTGTGACTTCACGTCCAGTTTAGTGTGAAATATGCAACTTTTTTGTAAGAAATGGAGAAGTAATGAATTGTTTTTCTTCTCAGTTATACGATGGGGATAGTGAAAATGCGAACTTGGCTGGCACGTTTTGTGGTTCCACAGTACCTGCTCCTTTTATCTCTTCTGGTAACTTCCTTACGGTTCAATTTATCAGTGACTTAACATTAGAAAGGGAAGGATTTAATGCTACATACACCGTCATGGACAGTGAGTAAATAGAAGCATTTTTATATGTTTATGAAATACACATGTGTTTATGCACTGAAAAGAATGCCCTGCTTATTATATCGAAATTTCAATGTTAATTACTAAACGCAATGTCAATTACTATCTGAACTCAATGTCAATTGCTAAACACCATGTTAATTACTGTATGTTTAATCTGTGGTACAAATTTGATACAATCTTTAGTCAAGGATATAAACCCTGAATTCTTAATAGAGTGATGAAAATATAGCTCCTCTGGGGTGGGAGGCAGGGAAGACAGAATTTTAAAGATTGCCTGAGATGAGACATGAATAAAATGTCTCCTGTGTTGCTTTTTCTTCCCTCCCCAGTGCCTTGTGGTGGAACATACAATGCAACTTGGACCCCACAAAATATTTCATCACCCAATTCATCAGACCCAGATGTCCCATTTTCCATCTGTACTTGGGTCATTGACGCCCCTCGGCATCAGCAGGTCAGGATAACTGTGTGGGCGTTACAGCTGACCTCGCAAGACTGCACGCAGAATTACTTACAGCTTCAGGACTCACCACAGGTGAAGTATAGGGTGAATGGCAGTCGCATCTAGTGACCTTTTCACCAGTATTTGCAAAACACTTGAAGTAATGAAGCCATGATGAAACAATTTTCTAAGTTACTTCCAGCTTAATGTGTTTTTCGTCCGTACACAAAGCCCTCCAATCAGGTGTGACGAGAAACTTGAACTTGGTCCTGTAGGTCCAGAGCTCTCAAAGCTTCATGTGCCTAAGAATGCATTAAGATGCATCTTAAAAGTGCATCCTCCCTGGCCCACCCTCAGAGACTGAATCCCCCATATAACACCCATTTATCTGAATTTTTGACAAACACCTCTGGTGTTTTGGTGCCAATACCAGAGCTCCATGGACCATGCTTGGAGAAATACCTCTAGTTAGTGGGATTTACCTATAGGTTGAATTGAAAGGGTCAATACAGAACACAAGAGAATCAGTGAAGAGGCCGTTTGGCACTAGTCTCATAGGTTTATATTCATGGTAATATAAGACAGATAAAAAGAAAAGGGTTGGGTGTGGTGGCTTATGCTTACAATCCCAGCACTTTAGGAGGCCAAGGCTGGTGGATTACCTGAGGTCAGGAGTTCAAGATCAGCCTGGCCAACGTGGTGAAACCCTGCCTCTACTGAAAATACAAAAAATTAGCTGGGTGCAGTGGTGCGCACCTGTAATCCCAGCTACTCAGGAGGCTGAGGTAGGAGAATCGCTTGAACCCAGGAGGCGGAGGTGGCGGTGAGCCAAGATCGTGCCACTACACTCCAACCTGGGCGACAGAGTGAGACTTCATCTCAACAACAACAACAAAATCCATTTTGAGCTTTAAAAAATGCTGAGTCTGAATTTCTTCTGGAATAAGATGTTGAGGATACAGTTGGACACAAAGTGGGATGTTGACCGAAGGCCCAAAGATTTTTGTGCATCATCATTATCATGATAAGTAATTGAAAAATGAGAAGAATGAGATTATCTGGGGAAAATATGTAAAGGGGTTGGCCATGAACTGAGGATGGATACCGGGAGAACATCTGAGAATACCTGGATTGTCTTTCTGCAGTTTGGGGAGCAACTAATCCTCCCCAGTTCATTCCAGTAAAATGTCATGGTCAAAGCCCCATATGCTGGACTAGTAGAATATCTGTTGTCTTCTGAGTTTTCGGGTCCCCTTCATTATAAATCTGGGGTCCCCTTCTTCTCACGTGGTCTTGCTGGGGAAAGAAAAGTCCAGTTTGTCTGACTCCAGTGTGGAGAGGCATGAGATGTCCTGGCAGCTGAATAGGCCCTGGACTTGCTGAATTTTGTGCAAAGCATAGATGCTGAGATGAGCTCCCAAGGTGGACAAGATGCTAGATTATCGTCATTCCATTGGTAATGGTTTTCAGGACAAAATCTCTATTACCCAGTGGTACCCTAGAGGACTTAGAGCCAAGTGGAACAAGGCCCTTTGGGTGAAAGCTCTTTCAATTTCCCCCGGCTTCATGAAGCTAAGATAATGGGGATCAGGGTGGACCACTCAGTGGGGTACAGAATGGCACTTTCAGGGCACAAGGCACCGGCTGGAACATAACAGCCACTGGAGCAGCCTCGAGTAAGACCCAGTGTTTGTCATGACTGAATAATATTTTCCACTGAATGAATACAGGAAACAATCAAGGGTTTCAGACTGGGTAGGTAGGGAGGAAAGACAAACATTGACGGATGAGCTGGGAGAAACTGGGATTCTTGGGGTATCCAAGAGTAGACAGAGCAGCCCTAATTGGCAGATCATGAAGGAATGATGTGTAGGGCAGTTACAGAGGATGCACAGTGGCTATCTGGCATTGGAGATGAGCAGAGATGCAGAGATGGAAGGCACTGGTGTTAAGAAATACAAAGTGAGGGTGTTTAATGTCTTGTCTATAAAAACACCGAAACCCCTAAAGGGTTCAGAAAGGAAATTGGGAGCAGGAGATGACTATGAGCTGAGACACCTCAAGTCCTTCATAAATGAAGGGAAGTAACTGGGAGAAAAGCAAATGAGAGTTATGAGAATGGTGAGAATATCTTTGGCCAGACATAGAGACTCTCAAAGGAGAACCAGCTTTGAGACGAGGATGGAAGCTGTAGTAGCAATGTGGAGCATCCCTCCCTTCCCCCAAGGCTGGCCCCCAACCCTTCCCACTCAATGAACTGTGGAGCATGGGGAAAGAACAGCCTCTACCAGGAGGCTGCTGGAGAACCAGGTTTTGCTAAGGCCACAGAGTGGAAAGGTGGGGAATGTATACGAAAATGACTGACAGTGTGGTTAAAGTTCACAGGATACAGCAAAGTTAGACAAGGACCAAGAGCAGGAGGTGGTGGGGAGGAGGAGTGGAAGCCCCAAGCAGTTACAGGAGTTTTGCAAGCAGAGATGGGTGGGGTCTTTCAGTAGGTTCCTAAGGACTGCAGATATTAGAGACATTCCTGTGACAGGGAGGCTGCAAATACCCTGACTTTGGTACAACTTGTTTTTACCCAAGAACTGATGGGCATTCGACTGCATTTACCCCAGGCTTTTGAGAGGTGATGAGGGCTGCCCTAGTGTTACAAAGGGAAACCAGTACCTCATGACAGGCCCCGGCTGGCTTGGGGGATGTACAGAGGAACCAAAGGATCTGATTAGATTTGCTAAGGGGTAGCAAGGGCTGGATCAGGGCAATGGTGGTTGTTAGTCCCATGGAGCTCAGGACAATGGCAAAAGGCCCAGGAGGCGAGATCCAGTGAGCTCTCAAACAGCCTAGCGATCCTCAGAGCAACGGCACAGGCCTCAGCTAGGAAGTCGCATAAGAGGCGAGGGATCTTGTTTTTAGCAGGGAAGTGTCTGTGGTTTCAGCAGAAGCTTTGCCTCCCTTCCCCCCCCGCCCTCTGGGAAGGTACAACTTGTGTCGATTCCAAGCCCAACGTGAGTCTTCTTGCAGAGCACTTCCAACAACAGAGTTAGTTTCCATGGTTAAATATTTAAGCCATACTTTTATATGCAGTGTAATTTCTGTTATGGCCTGTTCTCTTGTAAAACTAAATCTAACATGATTTGGCTCCCATTTCACTTCAGGGTCACAGAAATTCAAGAATTCAGTTCTGTGGCAGAAATGCTTCAGCTGTGCCAGTGTTTTATTCTTCTATGAGTACTGCAATTGTCATTTTCAAATCAGGAATTGTAAACAGAAACTCTAGAATGAGTTTCACCTATCAGATCGCAGGTGAGCCCTGGAACTTCATCTTTTATTCAGAAAAGCTGCCATCATTACAGTTATTCCTAGAATAATTACAATTATTTCTAGAATTGACTCCTGTGAGTAAATTTGGATTTGTTAACAAAAACCACACCCTTCTCTTAACTAGAACCCAGGCCCAATTTAGCAAATTACTAAAGTTGGTTTCTAAAGAGATAAAGAGAATATAATACTAACCAAGATGGTTAGAATGCTAGCATTTTCTTCAAAGTATATGTAGTTGATTTTAAAAATATACCGTTATCTTATTAATTATCCACTTAACCACATTGAATATACATTTTTATTTACAAGAAACATACATATTTATTTACAAAGCTTTATCAAAATATAATTCTCATATCATACAATTTACCCATTTAAAGTTTATATTTCAGAGGTTTTTAGTATTTTCACAAAATTGAAAATCTTAGAAAATTATTTTGTAAAAATCAAAGAGCCTTGAAAGAGTTACCTGATTACTATCACTAAGAAGTTTATTTTTGCAGAACACTTTATTTAGTACTTATTTTGAATTGACTCAAATGAAAGCTTCCTTTGGTTAAAACAAACAAAAGTACTTTTGGTATTTTTTTACCAAAAAAAAAAAAAAAAAAAAAAAGGTAAAGAACGATTTGCCACAAATAACAATGGATTTAAAATCCTTGTGCAAAACTCTGTCTTGGAGGTAGCGTCCTTGTCGAAAAGAGAGTCTGAATGCTACTTCCACCTCAGTGTGATCAGAAAAGTTCAAAGGATGCTCGAGTATTCGTCTTTAAAGGAGAAGCCTCCTGTGTCATGCTTCCCGTAGGGGTGTTTGTGTGAACGAGCTGTTGCGTTGCACCTGTGTGTGCTGCTTGAGCAATTCACTTTACTGCTCAGGGTCTCAATTATCTGAAAGGTAAATGACGAATCTGGATTACTTTTTTCTAAAGTTTATCAAATGTAATTATCTTTTTGAATGATTCCTGTGAAGTTGAAAGAGCACTAAATATTGGAATGCATACATTAATTATGCATATTTTTCCTCTAAGATTGCAATAGAGACTATCACAAGGCATTTGGCAACCTGAGGAGCCCTGGATGGCCAGACAACTATGATAATGACAAGGATTGCACCGTTACTCTCACGGCCCCCCAGAACCACACCATTTCCCTCTTTTTTCATTCATTTGGCATCGAGAACTCAGTTGAATGCAGAAATGATTTCTTGGAGGTAACATGCATTTGAATATCATTTGAATGAATTATTTAAAAGATGGTGGATCACTTCAGATTTTACACCTTTTCTCTAGTGCTGCTAATACTATATGATTCTTATTTGTTTCATTAATTTATTCATTACCCTTTCATTCCCTAAACATCTACAGAGCACCAGTCCAAACACCGGAAATTGGGAACCTCAGGGCCCTCAGGAGACTCCTAGTCTGGCAGGAAGGACAGATGGGGTATAGCCAATTACAGCACAATGTGGAAAGAACTAACTGGGTCCAGCATGGGTAGGGGTCCCTAACTCAATCTGGGAACTAGAAGGCTCAAGAGGGCAATATGTAAGTTGAGACCTAAAAGGATCAGAGGGAAGTCTAAGGACAACATGCTGGTTCTGTAAAGTGAAACTCAATGATACTAAATAGCTCACCTAATTTCCCTGACAGCTACAGTAAGTTTGGGGCATCGTCAACATCCTCTAAAGACAAGTGTTTCCTTGAATAAGTGCTTCCTGGTCTCAGGGGGTGTGCTCTGTTCTTTCTCCACCACAACTCCAGAGCTTGAATTTGGGCACAGAAGACACTTTGCTGTTTGCCCATCCTCCACCCACCCACCCTCCACTCCCACCCCAGGACACACTGAGAGAGAAGCCCCCTTGTGCCTGGAGCAGGCAGAGCCATGCGCCTTGTGGGCCTGAAACTTTGGGGTCCTCCAGTGCCCCCGATGAGCTCCCTCTGTGCTCTTTCTGCCCCATCGCCTGCATTGGGCATATGAGATGGAACAAGAACATCATCGCTCATAGGCAGGAGACAGTCTGAAAAAGCCTCATCTGATGTGGACCCAGTGTGTGGAACTCAGCCCCTGTGTTTTGCCAGAAAAACCCCAGAGCTCATGGGGTTGTGAGCTTTGCAAGCTCTGTCAAAAATGCATTCATCCTTAGGAAATATACTTAGGTGGAACCTAAAAACCAAGAGCATAAAGATGCTGAGTTCCTCTGTGAGTAGAGTTTAAATCTAAACCTCATCCTGACCTTCTCTAAACTGGCTTTGTACCACACAAGAGTCTTCAGTAAAGTTTCCAAAAAGTATGCTTGTTCCTCTACCCCTGATCTGGAGTTGTATTTTTTATTTTATTTTTTTCTCACTGCCTCTTTAATCAGGTCTTCATTCAAAATAAGCTGCCCAAGAGGATTTGACCTTTGTAGCATAAACAAATGTACTGGTGTATGCAGCGGGCTCCTTTCCTTCTGTGGGAGGATTCTTTCTAGCGGGCCTCTGCTCAGCTGATAGTTTCTTGGTAGCTTCAGCCTTTGTTCCCAACAAAACATCTTCTGCTTCTTAGCACCAAGGGCCTTCTTTCTTTCTTTTCTTTCTTCTTCTTTCTTTTCTCCCCTGCAACCCCCCTCATCTGATTTGGCTCCTAGGGCTGCTGGCACCTTCTGCCCGGCCTGGCCAGGAAGGGTGTTCCGGCATATGGTCTTTGCATATGGGTTTAGCTTCAACATGATGCCTGATGCGGAGTTTTATCATCCTGGAAAGCTCTCCCCTTTGGAATTCATCTAAATCCTTTATTAATCAATAGCCTTAACATACAGCGCCATAAATAACACTCAGAGGAAGCTCATGCCTTTTCTAAAGGAATACTCGCCACGACAGGAGACCGAAAGAGGTATATAGCAGGGAGGAAATGAAGAGGCAAATACAGTTATTCTTTGTGCCGGTCAGGTTATTCAACTTGGACCTGTGTACCTCCCCCACCATGGAGATCCAAATATTTATATGAAGTGTAAAGCAGAAAGAATGAGGGGAGTGGGATCTGGAGGAAAGATGGAATAATCCCGTTAGGTTGGAGTCACAGTGCAACTAACTCTTAACTCACTCCAGCGTGAATGGACCATTATTGAGCAGAGTCAACATTTGCCATTTGCCTGATAGATGCTGGGAAGCAAAGCCTTGCTTTCCAGCCTGGAGAGTGAGAATTCCTCCTCCTAGCTGTCCTTCATTACTCCACAGAATGGATCTGAAACTTCCTGTCCCATAAGCAAAGAAAGGAAACCACCGCTTAGGCCTGTAAAATGTAGCTCCATCTGGCTCTCAGTGGGAAGGCTGTGGGCATAGTTTCTTGGCAGCTGTACCAGGAAGCCTCAGCATTCCGTTCTTGTGAACTGCGGTGGGAACGGAAATGTCTGACTGAGGATTCTGACTGTGTTACTACCAAGCGAGGGCCGAGCTCTAGACCATGCTTGAAATCTGTTTTCATGCCTTCACCTCCCCTTTCAAGATCCTCTGATGTCCCAGAGATGCCCACTGCGCTAGGTGGCCCCATTCCTCCTAGGAGAGGAAAGTGAATAAGACAAGTTGTCAGCAGTGTCAGTGGAAATTAGTATCTCGCTGCTTCTCTCAGAGCAACGGCATTTTAAAAGAGGACCCTGAGGGAAAAACGCCCAAACTCAAGAGCGTGGTGCTGGCTATGGCAGCCCTCCCATCTACTAGTGGATGACTGGCTACTCTGTCATGGCAAAGTTACTTTGTTTAAACACTTAGCAGAATAATCCCCAAAGCACTAGAAAGGCATTATTCTCTCCCATGGGCTACTACATAGACCTAAAAGGAATCTCACCTGATCAACACAGCCCAGCAAGGCGTCTTAACTCTGTGACTTAAGATACCAGCAATTAACCAAAGTTTAAACCATGGAATTATAAAAGGAACAGAGGAACTTCCAGTATTTTGAATACATAGATCAGTAAAATCAGCATTTCCGCATGTCAGCTGGTTCCAACATACATTGCCTGTGTAACGTTTCCCTAAGAAGCATCAAGAGCCCTCCCGGAAGCAGGGCTGGTTGTGAATACAGGGTAGGAGCCAGGATGGGGGAGACAAAGGGGTTCAGTTCACAGTGTGGTTCTCTCTCCCCCTAAAACACTGACTCATCTCCTGTTTTTATATGTGTCTACTCAAAACTGAGTTGAAACAAAAAAGCAACAAGGCCTCAGAATGTGTTTGTAAAACACATTTAACAACAGACATTGTATAGATTTATAATTCTGTCCTTTGCCCATACAGAAATTCCTTTCGTTCTGAACTTTATTATACTTTGCATTGTATTTTTTCATAGCCTCTTTACAGCCAAGTAATTTTCAATGGGAAACATGTGCACAGACACACACACACACACACACACAAACACAATGAAAAACATATAATAGTTGACTGGAAACAGAGCAGGCAACATTGCCCCCAACCATCTCCACCTTTTAAAAATTCACTTTATCTACATTCTCCAAATTGTTTCCCCGGAAGCAAAGGCTGCAGGATCAGAGCACAAACTATGGTATAAAAAAGTTGCCTGGTGTTTTAATTGCTATAGGTTAATAGATATTTCTGAATCCAAATGCAAATGTTTTTTGATCTACACATGGAACGTTTTTCCCCCTTGCAAAAGTGAAGGTGACTTCTGCATGTATTTTCAGAAGACCCTTCATTCTTAACTGTATAAAAAGACAAAGCTTTTCCAAACAATGTCATCTTTCACATTGTCTCCCATTTTAATGTATATACCTTAGAGAAGAAAGTGTAAGGTTAATCATGAATGACTCCTTCCTGAAGGTGAGAAATGGAAGTAACAGCAATTCACCATTACTGGGCAAGTACTGTGGAGCTCTGCTGCCAAACCCTGTCTTCTCTCAAAATAATGAACTATACCTACGATTTAAGAGTGATAGTGTAACTTCTGATCGTGGATATGAAATCATCTGGACTTCATCACCCTCTGGTAAGACATTTGCACTTTGTACGGGAAAGCAGTGTGAGAAAAACATGAGGTGTCTAATAGAAAAAGGCAAAGTAACTTTATATTTTTACCTACCTGTGTACCTGATTAGTTTATGTTAAGAATAGAGATTTTTAACAATGAAAGTACAGATTACTTTTTTTTTTTTTTTTTTTTTGAAATGGAGTCTCGCTCTGTCACCCAGGCTGGAGTGCAGTGGCATGATCTTGGCTCACTGCAACCTCCACCTCCCGGGTTCAAGTGATTCTCCTACCTCAGCCTCCCAAGTAACTGAGATTACAGGCACGCACCACCACGCCCAGCTAATTTTTGTATTTTTAGTAGAGACGGGGTTTCCCCAAATTGGCCAGGCTGGTCTCAAACTCCTGAACTCAGGTGATCCGCCCATGTCAGCCTCCCAAAGTGCTGGGATTACAGGCATGAGCCACCGCGCCCAGCCAGATTACTTTAAATTCTACATTTATTCATTATTTCTGTTTATAAAAGAATATGTATTTATATATGAAGCATATATAAGGTAAGGTAGGAAGATTCAAAAATTCCTTGGGAAATTAAATTTTGTTAGACTTTTTGACTTTGGCTTGAACATCAAGGAAGTTCTTTGAGAATTTAAAGAAAAATTTTTACCAAAAATCCAACTTATGAACACATTCTGGCATATATATGAGTGGTTGTGCTTCTCGCAGGCCCTGACATTTCTTGGCAGTCCTGGAGAGAAATTGCTTTTTTTAGGGTAGTAAGTATCTTCTCACATTTTTCGTTGGCTATTTATCAAACAACTAAAGAAAATTTAAGTCATGTCAATACATTTAATTCAAGAGAGGAGGAATACCTTTATGAAACGTCCCAAAATACCAAAATACCTTCAAAATAAGAAAGATAAACAGAACTCACTTTAAATATCTTCAGAAAAGGGTTCTATTAAGACAATCATGGGTAACAGAATCTTGGCACCCAAAGGAAACTTAAAGATGGCCTCCAATGCTCAAATTTTATCAATGAGCAAATAAAACACCAAGATTAAGCTAGGCGCTGTAGCTCACGCTTCTATAATCCCTGGGAGACCAACGCAGGTGGATCACCTGAGGTCAGGAGTTCCAGACCAGTGTGGCCCACATGGTGAAACCCCATCTCCACTAAAAATACAAAAATTAACTGGGTGTAGTGGCACATGCCTGTAATCCCAGCTACTCGGGAGGCTGAGACTGGAGAATCACTTGAACTTGGGAGATGGAGGCTGTAGTGAGCCGAGATCACACCACTGCACTCCAGCCTGGGTGACGGAGCAAGACTGTCTCAAAACAAACAAACAAAAAATCCACCATGAACCCGGGAGGTGGAGCTTGTGGTGATCCAAGATCGTGCCACTGCACTCCATCCTGGGCGACAGAGCAAGACCCCATCTCAAAAAAAAAAAAAAAACAAAACCCACCAAGATTAATGAGTTGCCCAAAATGCTCCACTAGACTGAGGTGGAGGTGGGATTAGACCTCGGTGGTCAGAGGCCCAGCCACGTGCTCTGTAACTGTGCCAGCCAGCTTCTTCCTGTCCCAGAGATGACCTGGATCTCCACAGATATGTAGTCTAAATCATGACAGCCTTCGTATACAGATTAACAGATTGAACAAATTAACACCAAAACTTGAAGTATTTGACCTTAAGTATGTCAGTGATTAGCTTGGTAAAGTCACTTTTATAATGAAGTCATTCCTGCCATCACCTACAATAACACACTCCCTCTTGGTTTAGCACTGAAGTTTACTTCTAATTTTACTTCACTCACATCACTAGCGTCAACTCTGGGCATGCAAAGATCTCTACACCATTGAAAGCACACAGACAACAACTCAATTTTCTCCCACAGTTACTTTATCACGTTTTTTTTTTTTTTTTTTTTTTCCATTCTGCTCTCAACCCCCAGTTTTCAAAGTACAGTCCTGGAGGAAGTTGTCCCTGGGTTGTGATATGCAGGCAAAGGCACGTGTGTGGAGGATGGAAGAGGTGGAGGTGGCGATGGGAAGAGAGGGGAAGGGAGGAGAAAGGGTGTAGCCCAAAGAAGAGGAACACGAAAAGGGGTTTCTGCCTCCATTATTCTTGCAGAGTCTCAGCACCTTAAGAAAATAAAGTCTTATGGCCTAACAAGCCAGACTGGACGGCTTATATGTTGTTGAATCAAACTTCCTGTCCTGTTTTCCTTGCAGGATGTGGTGGAACTCTTTATGGAGACAGAGGCTCATTCACCAGCCCCGGCTATCCAGGCACGTACCCAAACAACACACACTGCGAGTGGGCCCTCGTTGCTCCTGCTGGAAGGCTTGTCACCGTCAACTTCTACTTCATCAGCATTGACGATCCAGGAGACTGTGTCCAGAACTATCTCACACTCTACGATGGGCCCAATGCCAGCTCTCCATCCTCTGGACCATACTGCGGAGGCGTGAGTAAAACAAACATTTTATATTCTCATTTGTTATTTTTAGACAATGATGAGTCACTTAGTGTAGAATTTTTTTTTGTTTGTTTGTTTTTTGAGACCGAATCTAACACTTGTTGCCCAGGCTGGAGTGCTGTGGTGCGCGAGATCTCGGCTTACTGCAACCTCCGCCTCCCGGGTTCAAGCAAAGCTCCTGTCTCTGCTTCCTGAGTAGCTGGGATTACAGGCACTCGCCACCACCACACCCAGCTAATTTTTGTACTTTTATTAGAAACGAGGTTTCGCCATTTTGACCAGGCTGGTCTCGAACTCCTGACCTCAGGTGGTCCGCCCGCTTCGGCCTCCGAAAGTGCTGGGATTACACGCGTGAGCCACGCGCCCGGCCTAGTGTAGACTTTTAAAGGCAGACACTTGCAGAGGTGGAAGCACAGCCTTTAACAAATTGAGCAGTTTTCCGACTTGCCTTTCTATTCTGGGAGCATGAGTGCCATCTGGTGGACATTGCATTAAATTACTATTAAGAGTTACCAAAGTCGGCTCTGAGTCAGAATCACCTGTGGAGTTACTTACATCAGACTTCCGGTTCCCACGGAAACCCACTGAATCGGGATTTCCCAGGGAGGAGTCCCAACATGCTGTTTTTTTAAAAAAGCTCCCTTTGTGACGTCAGTGCACTGCCTAAGGTTGAATACCCATGTTTATTTCTGCATAAATAGAACTATAGAAAATTTGGACACTTGGCTCTACTTTATCTACTTCTTGCTGAAAATTGCAGGAATTCTTTGAAGAAATGGTGACTGATAGTTTGTTTTTGTAAAGCTCTGATATCTTCCCTAAACAACAACTCAGAATCTGACGTTGATTAAATATTGCAGGCATCTGTGCTTACGATCCTCTCATTTGATGTGCAAGTAGATACTTAAAGAGAGTAAGGGCTCACAGCTGTAATCCCAACACTTTGGGAGGCCCAGGCAGGTGGATCACTTGAGGTCAGAAGTTTGAGACTAGACTGGCCAACATGGGGAAACTCCGTCTCTACTAAAAATACAAAAATTAGCTGGTATAGTGGCACACGCCTGTAATCCCAGCTACTCCGGAGGCTGAGGCAAAAGAATTGCTTGAGCCGGGAGGCGGAGGTTGCAGTGAGCCGAGATGGCGCCACTCCACTCCAGCCTGGGTGACAGAACCAGACTCCATCTCAAAAAACAAGAGAGTAAGTAAGGGAAAATTGGCTGTTGGCAAGCGGGTATCTGTTTCTGACTTTTCTGCCCTTTAATCACTTAGACTTTGTAATCAAACTAGACGGAGAACTGTATCAGCTGGAAATCCAGATGGTTTTTAAAATATAACTTACTATTTATAAAATGGATAAATGCTGTTTTCAGAAGTATCAGAAAATAGTCTAATTTTTCTAAAACCCTAGGCATTCTCATATATTCTTAACAACTTTCTTTGAATATATTTGCATGTATTTTTACATGTATATTTTTTACTGTTTGATGGTGTGTTTTTTCCACTTACCAATAAATCATTAGCATCTTATATCAATAAAAACACTGGTGCATCATATTTAAGTTTTGGAGAGTATTCCATTGCATAAGTGCGGCCTAATTTATTTAATGAAGCCCCTCTAAGTGGACATTTAGGTCTCTTGAACTTTTTGCAACTACAGACAACACTTAATAAACTTTTTGGTAGTGATATCTTTATACATACAGTCACATTACTTGGTGAGAAATGGTAATCACAGGACCAGCAGACACGGTATCACGGGGATGCACAGAAGGCCCACAGAGAGACAGACCCCAGTAAATGTACCACACATCAGATTTAGAAGCTAATCAGCTCTTAGACATTGAATCGAAATTTACAAACATTTCAAAAGGTAGGAAAAGAGACAATTTTAACAATACCGTGACTTTATATTGGTAGGGTTTTTTTTGTGGGCATGGTTTTCAGTGGCTTGCAAACATACAACCCCGTTTGATCCCCACAGTGACACTCCCATAAGGTGGAAAGAACAAGTATATCCTGGACTTGTATAAACCGAGTCCAGGTTTATACTGAACAAGTATAAACCGAGTTACTGAGAGAAGTGACGGCCATTTAATCCAATGCCATGTTAAGGTGAAGTATACAGTGAGGTACATCAATTTTTTTAACTGTTGGTGTTTATAGTATTTTCCTAGTTTTACATTTTCTTTTATAAATGTGGATATAATTTCATATGTAATTTTTTTCTTAAAGGTACCACTGATTTAACACTTTATAAATGTTAAACATAAATGAAAAAATATAAAACATAAGCATAAAACATGAAGTACAGAGGTAGCTCTTATTTTGCTAATATTTACATACTTACAACTTTTTGTAAGTGGTAATATTTTCCTAATATTTATATACATACAACTTTTACATGTTACATACATACATATTTACAAGCATATTTACATACATACAAAAGTTGTATACTTTTGTATGTATACTCCTTAAGTATACAATTCAACTTTTTATGTATGTAAATATGCATGTAAATGTTTGTTAAATTTGTAATATTTATATACATACAGTATTTAAATAAATACAACGTACATACAGAGGTAGCTCCTTATTTTGCTAATATAAACACAAACTCTGATTTGGAGATATTTTATATTATGGTAAATACCATTGTTCGCAGGGAAATCCTATATCCCTTGCAGCTACAGAAAATGAACATCTAGCAAATGAAAGAATAACGGGACAAACAAGGAGAATCAAAGGAGATTCTAAAACTTCTGTTGACTGTCTGTTGACGTACTAGTTTGTCAATATAAAAGAAGTTGTTGAAATTTGGAAGCAGATTAAAATGGAAGTAAAAAGTAGATGTGCATAGGAATAAAAATATTGTATATTCCTTGATGTACTTCTTACAGAAAAAAAAATCTACACTCACTTGAGTAAGTGAGTATCTTGGAAATAAGCCTGTGTTTTGATGACTTGGGGTGGGGCTGAGGGAGGAAAAGCCAGTCATGTAAGCCTCATGAGAGCAGGGCTTTTTGCCTATTTTGCTCATTTTTTAATGTCTTCTTAATACCTGCAGCATGGCAGTGCCTTGATCAATATTTGCCAAATGAGTGACTAGAAAGTGAGAGACAACGGGGACCCATCTATCCCTCCAACACACACACAAACACATACTGTTCCACAGAAGTATATGAAAATAAATCTCAAGAGGAAACTATAAACATTGAGAATGAAAATACTATATTTTACTTAATATCATTTTAATTATATACGTTTGTTTCAGAAAAATTAAATTTGCAG
The DNA here is from genome assembly GCF_028885625.2 of Pongo pygmaeus. Taxonomy (NCBI): domain Eukaryota; kingdom Metazoa; phylum Chordata; class Mammalia; order Primates; family Hominidae; genus Pongo; species Pongo pygmaeus. The sequence continues at coordinate 16,949,675 of NC_072381.2, read as the reverse complement.
TAAGAACTTGAATAAGAAGTTGAAGTTTTTTGATAACAGTTTTATTGAGATACAATTTACATACCATCCAATTCATCTCCTTAAAGTATACAATTCAGTGGTTTTTAGTAGATTCACAGAGCTGTGTGGCCATTATCAGCACAGCCAATTTTGGGACACTTTCATTACCCCCCAAAAGAAACCCTGTACCCATTAGCAGTCCTTCCCCATTTTCCCTCAACTCCCCATGCCCAGAAATATTCCTTTATAAAGCATTTGCATTCATTCTTTGCAAGGTTACTTCAATAAATATATGCAGGTTCACCATAAATTCTATAAAGTTTCTTTATGTGGTACTTTGTTACCAGGCTAACATTTCTAGAAAAACGTTAAAATATGTGAAATATATTAATTTGATACTTTTTTTTTCAATTTTAGGACACCAGCATAGCTCCCTTCATGGCTTCCTCAAATCAGGTCTTCATAAAGTTTCATGCTGATTATGCACGACATCCATCCGCATTCCGATTAACTTGGGACAGCTAAGTGGGTAACAACTTGTGTTCACTCAGCACTTTCCCTCTGCAGCACACTGGACAGAACTCTGCCATCTTTATACATGACCCCTGCTGATGCCACAGAGAATAAGCTGAACTTGTATGGTTTTTCACCAAACCATGGACAGAATCAATATTTGTAGGCCAGGCATGGTGGCTCACCCCCCTGTATTCTCAGCACTTTGGGAGGCCGAGGCAGGTGGATCACCTGAGGTCAGGAGTTTGAGACTAGCCTGGCCAACATGGTGAAACCCCATCTCTACTAAAAATATAAAAATTAGCCAGGCGTGGTGGCAGGTGCCTGTAATCCCAGCTACTCGAGAGGCTGAGGCAGGAGAATTGCTAGAAACCCAGGAGGCAGAGGTTGCAGTGAGCTGAGATCACACCACTGCAGTCCAGCCTGGGTGACAGAGTGAGACTCCATCTCAAAAAAGAAAAGAATCAATATTTGTACATTTTCTCAAACATAGAATATAGCTTCTTTAGTCTTGAGTGTGCATTTCATTCTAATATTTTGAGCTGAAATTTAAAAAAACTTTGAAAGAGTTGGAAATGATTATGGCATATGTGACATACATTTTTAAAAGTTAATAATAATAGCCAGGGGCAGTGGCTCATACCCGTAATCCCAGCACGTTGGGAGGCCATGGTGGGAGGACTGCTTGAACCTAGGAGTTCGAGACCAGCCTGGGCAACAAAGTGAGACCTTATTTCTACAAAAAATCAAAAAATTAGCCAGGCATGGTGGCATGCACCCGTGGTTCCAGCTACACAGGAGGTTGAAGCAGGAGGATCACTTGAGCCCAGTAGGTTAAGGCTGCAGTGAAACCCTGTGAATTAACCACTGTACTCCAGCCTGGGTGACAGACTGAGACCCTATCTCAAAAATGACAACAAGAACAACAAAAGTTAATGATAATATAGAAACATAAATTTCCTGTGAATGTTCAATTAGGCATAATAAACATTATTGAATTGTATACCATTATGCTGCATTAATTTTTTGACTTATTAAATCTCTGTCTTTCACTATGGGGCATGTATAAATTTTCAAGTTTAATTTTTACATTTTGGCAAAGAATTCAACATATGTATGAATCTTCCAGAGCTTCAGTTCTGGAGCCAAGCTGCCTGAGTTTGAATTTTAACTGTACTAGTTAAGTGCTTACACAATCTCTCTGTGCTCAGTTTCTTCATTTGTATAAGGGGATTATTTTACCTGTCTCACAGGGTTGCAATAATTAAGTATATATGTGTAAAGACTCAGAACAATACCTGGTGCATATTAAGTAATCGGTAAATGCTAGCTTCTATGTCAATTAGTAGTAGTATGACTCTCCTCCTTACCATACAGATGTACCTGCTTTTCCTATACTCCTCCAAAGCCAGGCCCAAGTCTCACCTATGTTTACCTTTTGCCATGCCCCTAGGTCAATCTGAGCTTCTCCAAAGACCTTACCTTAACTACAGAGAAATTTGCTGTAACCTCTGAATTCTCTATTTCCCTCCCATTTGCCTCAAACTTCTGTTTCTCCTGGCCATGCTGAACCTTTTCTTCATTTATCCCCAGGACCCTGTACTCTCCTGGTTATTTAATTTCTCTGAGTATTGTCCACTCTCTTGTAGAATGGTGGCGCTCTTCACACAGCTCCACTAGGCAGTGCCCCAGGAGGAACTCAGTGTGGGGCCTCCAACCCCGCATTTCCCTGCTTCACTGCCCTAGTAGAGGTTCTCTGTGTGGATTCTGCCCCTGGAGAAGGCTGCTTCCTGAAAACCCAGGCTCTTCCATACTGCCTCCAAAATCTAGGCAGAAGCTGCCAAGAATCTACCACTCTCGTACTCTGTGTGCCTGCAGGTTTAACACCCCGTGGAAGCTGCAAAGGCTTATGGCTTTCATTCTCCAAAGTGGCAGCCCAAGCTGTACCTGGGCCCCTTTGAGCCATAGCTGGAGCTGGAGTGACCAGGGTGTGGGGAGCCCTGTCTTGAGCCTGTGCAGGGAAGCAGGGCCCTGGGCCTGGCCCATGAAATCATTCTTTCCTCCTAGGCCTCTGGGCCTGTGATGGGAGGGGTTTCAGCAAAGGTTTCTGAAATGTCTTTGGGGCCTTTTCTCCATTATGTTGGATATTAGCAGTTGATTTTTAGTTACACAAATATCTCTAGCAAGTGGATGCTCCACAGCCTGCTTGAATTCCTCTCCTGAAAAAGCTTTTTCTTTATCTGCCATATGGCCAGGCTGTAAATTTTCCAAATTTTTACACTCTGCTTTCCTTTTTAATATAAATTCCAATTCGAAGTCATTTCTTTGCTTCCACACCTGAGTACATGCTATTAGAAGCAGCCAGCCCAAATCTTGAACACTATGCTGCTTAGAAATTTTTTCCACCAGGTACCCCAGGTTGCCACTCTTTAGTTCAAACTTCCACAGATCCCTAGGGCATGGACAGAATGCAGCCAAGCTCTTTGCTAAGGCATAATATGTGTCACCTTTGCTCCAGTTCCCATTAAGTTCCTCATTACCATCCAAGACCTTGGCAGCCTGGACTTCATTATCCATATCACTACCAGAGTTTTAGTCACAACTTTTAAACAGTCTCTAAGAAGTTCCAAATTTTCCCTCATCTTTCTGTCTTCTGAGCCTTCCAAACTCTCCCAACCTCTGCCCATTACCTTCTTCCAAAGTCAGTTCCACATTTTCAGGTATCTTTATAACAAAACCCTACTCCTGGTACCAATTTTCTGTATTAGATCATTCTTGCATTGCTATAAAGAAATACTTGAGACTGGGTAATTTATAAAGAAAAGAGGTTTAATCTGCTCACAGTTCTGCAGGCTTTATAGGAAACATGGTGCTGACATCTGCTTGGCTTCTGGGGCAGCCTCAGGAAGCTTATAATCATGGAAGAAGGCGAAGGGGAAACAGGCATGTCACATGGTGAAAGCAGGAGCAAGACAGCGAGAGTACGGGGCAGGTGCCACACACCTTTAAGTGACCAGATCTCATGTGAACTCAGAGCAAGAGCTCACTTATCACCAAGGTGATAGTCCAAGCCATTCATGAGGGATCCACCCCCACAATCTAAACACCTCCCACCAGGCCCATCTCCAGCATCGGGTATTATAACTCAACATGAGATCTGAGCAGGGACAAATATCCAAACTCTATTATATATTTATGCTCAAGAGTACAAAGTTTCCATAAGCACTACCATTGCCTATTCCTTAACACAATATGTTGTTATAAATCAACAATACGGTTTGCCATTTAACAAGAAGTAGAAAGTTAAGTAGCACAGCCTTATCTCCAATGCTGCCAGACATGTAACTGAGGTAGTTATTAGCTTCCTTTTCATAAGAAAATTCAATGCTTTTATAAAGTTTTTCAGTGCCTCTAGAAAAGCAGAAGCCTTTACAAAGGAGATTTGCTTTATGTTAATTATGCAAAATCAAGGGTCATTAACAAGAGACCATGTGAATGAAAGAAGCTGAGGAATGTATTACTTCATCTTACTCTAATACTCAAATGCCAGATAAATATTTCTGGACAGAGTATGGAGCCACATAAACAAAATACTCTCACCTTAAAAATTCAGCTACTCGGGAGGCTGAGGCAGGAGAATCGCTCGAACCTGGGATGCGGTTTCAGTGAGCCAACATTGCGCCACTGCACTCCAGCGTGGGTTACAGAGTGAGACTCCATCTCAAAAAAACAAACAACAAGAGCAAAAATTCCTGCTCTCTTTTTGTATTATGGATAGATATATCAACTTTATGGGTGACAATTATATTGGAAAGGGCGGTGAATGCGATACATAACACCATCAAATCCAAAAGGTCTTGATAAGCTAGAACAATGGGCCAATTGTAACAGACGAAATGTGACAGATATAAGATCTTCCTCTTTTATCAAAAAATGAATTGCAAAGGTACAGAATATAGGGAAAGTTTAACAATAACATGAAATGACATAGTACTTTTCTAAAAGCAAGATTAACATGATATCACTGTCAAAAAAATGATGCTTTGATTATGGACTGCATCATTAGAGTAATGGTATCATTTCCACTCAGAAGGGCATGCTTTTCTAGGAGGCATATTGGAATATCCGGAAGGTGTGTACCTGAAATTGAGGAAAGCATAGTTAATATTATTTTATAATTTTAAAATTAAAAATACAGGAAAAAAAAGAGACAAAATGAAGCTTTACAAAATCTTCCAGGCTGGGCATCTAGGAAATAAGCAGTGATTTTTTAGTGGGTTAGGGATGGTCAGGCTTGGGAGTATGACATTTTCATGTAGAGCAAAGGGAAGTAGTTATTGAGTAATTCAGTTTTTGAGTAATTCAGCTGGAAGAAGGAGAAAAGAGTCGACTCTACTCTCATTAGTAAGACCCATCATATATCGTCTGGTTCTGCTTTACATTTAATTCACTTGTTTCCAAATGTTTATTGAGCATCAGCTATGTGATATGTATGCAGCGCACTGAGGATAAAGCCGAGAACAAGACAGCCATACAAGACTATCAGCTGATGCCTCCCGACTTCACAAAGCACACTTCCCAGCTCCATCTTGCTTGATTTCCTGAGCCAGTCGCGAGGCAAAAACCTTAATATTCTTATCTGGTGAAACATACACTGAGCCAACTTCCCAGATCTAGTGGCCAAGGGATAAGTTTCCTGATTCCAAATTGTGTCACCATGAAGTTTCACTGCTAGCAATCAGGACCCTGGACAGGCTAACCATCATCCTAGCAAATTAATCAAACCTGAGAAGGGGGTGTGGGAACCCTGATTTATAGCTGGTCAGTCAGAAGTATAGGTGACAGTCAAACTAAAGTCTTGTGGAAATGAACCCTTAACTTGTGGGATTTGACTGTAAGTTGAGGTAGACAGGATCAGAATTAAGTTAAACTGTAAGACACCGAGCTGGTGTCTGCTGGAGAACTGTTTCATGTGTGGGGGATTCTCTGGTGTCAGAAGTGTTGAGCCAATGGAGAGTAGCAAAAACAGTTTGGTTTTTCCTATCTCAAATGGGAGTGAAAACAAATTCCTATGAAACAGGAGTGAATGGAGGCATGCAGCTCAAAATAACTTCGAGAGAGACATGCAGGAGGGCTGGGACTCTCTGTTCCAGGTGTTACCTGGATGTGGGGCTGGCAGGTGCACTGTGAGGGGCTAAAGCCAAAGTCAAGGAGTTGCCCTAACTGGCACTCACAATCCACCATTTCCCTCCACCTGCAAAGGTAGCCGGGTGATGACCTGCAGGCATAACACTGGGTTCTTGCCTCTAAAGAAACTCAACTATCAGTCTAGCGATCTAGGAAGAAAACAATACACGCAAACAAGAGACCACTCCAGCTATCTAGAAAAACCAGTTCCGATCTTCACACTTGAACTCAAAAGGACAACCAAGAATCAATCACCAGAGAGGGGAAGAATCTTTCTTTTCTAGGGGAAAGACTAGATAAGTACACATAAGAATGCACCCTTGAAGAAACATAATTGAGTGAACAGAAGAGAGGTTTAAAAACTATTATCCTCGGTGATACTTGAAGAGAGTACATTCATGAAACAAATGCAGGGTGTTATTATAGGCCGGCAGTCCAACAGGACTGGTGTCCTTAGAAGAAGAGACACCAAGGGTGTGACTGCGTAGAGAAAGTGCCCTGGAGGGACACCAAGAGAAGACAGTCATCCATAAGGCAGGGGAAAGGCCACAGGATAAATCAAATCTGCTGGCACCTTGATTTAGAACTTCCAGGATTGTGAGAAATTTCTGTCGTTTAAGTCATCCAGGCTGTGGCATATTGTTACAACAGCCCTAGCCAACTAACACAGGTACTATATGTCTTCAGCCTACATAGGCAAGATTCACTATTAGAAATGGATGGAATAAGAAAAATTCTGATTGCTTCAAAACAGGACTTTTGCTTTAAAAGAGTTAATGATTCAAGAAATAAATGTATTAGGAGATTACCAACTAATACGTATAGATGAAATTATGAAGTTAGAAAATCATCAAGTGGATGCTAAAACTTGTGGGTAAAAATTAGATGAGGAATGGGGTGTAATCAAGTAGCACCTCCCCCCCAGCATTATTTTTAATCATAAAGAAAAAAATAGTAACTTTATGGTGAAAGAACCTGGCAGACACTACCTTACCTTAGTGAATACCACCTATACTGGGAGAAACCGATGTCATCTGTACCTTGATATCATGCACTGGAAAAGACACATCGCTTTAGTGGTGTTTTTCCAAAAATTCATAACCTGAAAGGGAACATCAAATTTACTTTAAAGGATATTCCACACAATACCTGGTCTGTATTCTTAAATAATGTCTAGTTCAATAAACTTAAAAGCCAAGGACGGTTCCAGATCAAAGAAGACTAATGCAGGAATAACTCTTTCATCTAGAATGTTTTTCAAGCAAGAAGTACCTGCTTTAGAATCTAAGAGTGCAGATCCTTTTTTTACCCAATTGGTTCGGAGCTATAATTACATTATTTTACCACATCTCCTTAAGGCTTTGATCCCTGCTACAATCTACAATATATAAACGCATATGTGTGGTATCCGTCTATCATCAATTTAGGTGACCAATAGGAGAAAAGTGCCTGGTGCCAGTCTTTATTCCATAGTATGAAATAGTCTCTCAGGACAGGGTTTTTGGTGAGAGAAGCACAGGATATTGCTGGGTGACTGAGACTGGGTCAGGAAATAGGGAGGCAGAGGGCAGCAGTTTCGCTAGAATTTAAAATTTGGTTGCTTTTGGAAGAGAAAGCGGGAGATTCCTGGAAGCCAGAACGTCATGTTTCACAGATGTAAAAGTCCTAGTTGGGAAAGACACATCGCTTTAGTGGGGTTTTCAAATGACTTTTAAAATAGTATGGTTTTACTTGTAGCTTCTAGCCCTGAGGGTAGTTCCTGCTGCTCAAGAGCAAAAGGGTCAGGGCTAAAAGCCAGCCTTAGAAACCTGTCAAAAAAGATTTCCAGCGGGGCGCTGGGGAAACGCAGACCGCGCCGGAATCCCTGCCTGGAGAAGCTCTTAATAGGGCGGGAAGCTGCGTGCCCCACAAGGTCCCTCAGAGGCACATTGTGGAGACGGGCTCAGGGTAGCAGCTTCTGGCGAGTGGAGCGGCTATTACAGAAGCGAAACATTCGGAAGCAATTTACTTCCAGCTTTCGCAACACCCACCCTCAGCCACCACCCTCCCTTAAGAAGTCACGCCACAAACTTCCCCGCTTCCGCCCACAGCCCTCTGGGCTTCGACCCATCAACTGAGCTTGCGCCAAGTCTAGTGCGCACGCGCCAACGTCGGCCCAATCAGCGTCCCAAACCGTGGGGTGGACGCCACAGGGATAAACTATCCTCAGGGTGGGGCGGGGTCTCGAAGCCGAATGGCGAACGTGATTGGCCAGCCTCTTCCGCAGACTTTTAAGGGCGGAGCCTGGCCCTGGAGCCACGTCTAGAGAGCTGTTCTCCTAATATGGGTAGGGTCGGGCGTGGAGCTGGCAGCGGCGCTGTGTGCGCCTGCGCGGGGCGCGGAGACAGGGTGTGTTCGCTGTTCAGTGCCGGTGTTGCAGGGAGTGAGGGCACTCGGAGTGCGTCCTGCCGAAGCCTGTGGTTGCACGCCCACCCTCTTAGGGACTACCTTCCGTGGTGAGTGTGTGCGGCGTTGCACTTGGGGTTGTTTCTCGCTGCGTGGCCGCAGCGGGGCTGAACCCTTCCCACTCCCCTACCCTACCCCATCCCCTCCCCGCACCCGGACCAGCCCCTGGGACGCCCTCGAACGCCCACCCGCTCCAACCCTGGGGAAACCCCAGAGTGACAGCGAAGGCCCTTTCCTTTCCGCCCCTGCGCTTGCTGTCATCGCCCACGTGCTTTGTTGTTGTTTGGTGCAGACCATGTCCAAGTCTCTGAAGAAGTTGGTGGAGGAGAGCCGGGAGAAGAACCAGCCCGAAGTGGACATGAGTGACCGGGGCATCTCCAACATGCTGGATGTCAACGGCCTCTGTGAGTTCTCGGGCAGGACCCTCCCGTGAATGAGCTGGAAGGCTTTCTAAGTTTGCCAATTCACTGCTGGTCCTGCTGTGAGCCATTGTACTGGTTTAGACCCCAGCCCCTGCTTGTAAACATCACTTGTCAGGGGCTTCGCGCAGAGGGTTTGCAGTAGGATTTGTTCTGTTCCACCTGGAAAACGATCCTGAGAGTCCACGATGAGAATCACACAGACAGCTGTGCCTCATCGGTTGTCTCTGCTGTATGGCATTGAGGTGGATTTTCCACATAGTTTGCTTAATAGTCACTTTAATTATAAATTGAAAATTAATTTTGAGTCCTTCTTCCTGTCTCCTAATACAGTCTTTGTCCGTGAACAAATGACATAGAAAAGTTCCATGATTAATAAGCATTCTTGTGCCTGGAGCATTTTAAGCATTTCTTGAATCTTTACATTCTTCTGAGTATTTATTCTCCGAACTTGGTTCAGGCTTTTGTCACCTCCTCATGCTGTGGTGAAATCCTCCTAACTTGCCCTCTTGTCTTCAGTTTCACTGCCCAGTTTAATCACTGGGTCACTTTCAGTGTTATTTTCCTGTAACCCGCGTCTATGGTGTTACCCTCTCCCTTAAAATCAGGGATTGCAAATTAACGTGCCTCCAAGTGAGGGCGGCCTGGGGCGGTTATGAACTAGATGAGAGGTGTCCCACTTGAAGGGGCCAGCTGCTGCACCTGCTACTCAGACACATGTCACCATAGGAATGTTGGCCCAGTGTGCCAGATTATTTTCTTAAAGGAACCAAGATTCTATATTTTTATGTGAAATTTGCTCATTTTTAGATGTTGGCTACTAATTCTAATATTTGAAAAACCTGTGAAAAGTGAGCTAAAGCAGGTCTTCAGGCTGACGTGGCTTTGGTTTAAGCCCTCTCCGCACTTCTCCAGGTTGTCCATTATCGACGGTAATGCTCCACGTTTCTTGTCGTGATGTAAAAGGCCTTTCTGAATCTGAACACAACCTTACCCTTCCATGCAGTTGCCATTCCAGCCATTCTGAACCTATTGCCCTTCCTGGACCAGAGCCTACTCGTTCAGATCTTGGTGCCTTTACAAATTCTGTTTTCCCTCTTTCTCAGTCTTTTGCACCTGAAATCCTTTTACTTCTAAGAGTCAGCTTAGACATCACCACCTGTGTAAAACCTTATCCGTCTGCACCAAGCTCACATAGCCCTTCCCTCCTCTGTAAAGGTGGTCGTGTGTGTTGCTTTGTGACTCTTGTCACACAGGATTGTACTGATTTTTTCTTTTTTAATCTAGAAGTCTCTCTTCTCCGCTGGGACATTGGGAAGACAAAAGCTGTGCAATATTCATGCTTGCTTTTTTTAAAATAATAGTGCCTGGAGCACAGTAGATGCTCAAAAATAGTTGAGGAATGAAGAAAATGAAAGAAGGATGGATTAGGTCTGTGAGTTTGGGATATCAGGTCCAGGATGTGACAAGAGAGAAGAAGGGAGATGTTCAGGAGACCCTGAAAGGTGATGGATAGCCATTTAGGCATGGAGAGAACGGCAGAGTCAGGTTTACTGTGAATTCATGGTTTTCACGGTTTGAAAACCTGCCTGGGTCCAGAGGTTGGAGTTGATGCTATTGATATGTCTTGGCAGAAGGAAAAGGGAGGAAACGTAGATTTGCGTTTCATAGGCTTTATGAAAATACGTGCCATTAAACTTAGGTTGTGTACTAGGTAGCCTCTCAGGCTTGGTGTGTGTTGTTCTCTTGCATTCCGTAAGGGTCCTTGCTGTCAGCAACTGAGCAGATGCCTCTGGAATTGGGTATCTGAGTTTGCCCCTTGCTGCCACTGCCCGGCTCTGCCATGACCATGGTCATTATTGGGGGCCCTGTTGATACGGCAGAGAAAGAGAAGGGGATAGGGAAGATGATGCATAGCGGGACCCTTGGCCCCATGGCCTTCCTCCCAGCAGCACTCATTGTCACCGGGTAGAAGAGAGGCTGCTTTCAGCAGAGGAGCTTTATACCCTTCGGCTTTTGAAGAGGAGACTTTATGTAATATTTATAAATGGGGAGAATGGCTTAGCTATTTCGGTTCAGCTCCGTTATCTCTTTGAAGCCTTGGCTTTTATTAAGGAAGAAAAGATAGCCACTTGCTTCCTGAAATATATTTCCAGTATAACATTGGGTGGTGAAAAGCGAGATCATTCTTAAATTTTCCTAAAGAAGTAGCTACCAAAGGATAATAGTACTTTTTAGGAAGTTGGGTGAAAGTGAATTTGGAGATTTCCAGATTCCACATCCTCTGGCTTCTGTAGCATTGACCCAAGGCTGCTCTCTGCAAACTCCCTGACCTCGAGACTCCCCGGAGCCTAGGGGGTTCCAGGATGCTCTTCGGAGCCTCCACCAGGGCTCACTTCTCAGCAGTGCACACACAGTGACACAGTGCTTAATATACACAAGTATTAAAATACTTCACATGGCTACCTTAATTATAAGTGTCAGAATTTTTTTTTTTTTTACCCCTGAAAACAGGGTCTCGCTCTGTCACCCAGGCTGGAATGCAGTGGTGCAGTCACAGCTCACTGTGGCCTCAACCTCCCAGGCTCAAGCAGTCCTCCCACCTCAGCCTCCCGAGTAGCTGGGACTATAGGTACACACCACCACGCCTGGCTAATGGTTTTATTTTTCATTTTTTTGTAGAGATGGGGTCTTGCTGTGCTGCCCAGGCTGGCCTCAAACTCCTGGGCTCAAGGAGTGCCCCCGTCTTGGCCTCCTAAAGTGCGGCATTACAGATGTGAGCTACCACACCCAACCTCCATGTTTCTTTACTGATAAAATTTTAGCTGTACCCAGGAAGTTTTATATATTAGTATCCAGCTTAAACACAGGGAACAGTTAACTTGTATGTACAGAGAATAGCTGTTTCTTGCATCTCAAGCTTTCCCTTTATGATTCTTACTTTGTTTAATTTCTCAAGAGGTTAGAATTAAGCTTTGAAGGTAAAAGTAAGGTTTTGTACTACTAAGCATATGAGGTGCCTGTCTTTCTTCCTGGGAGAGTTGTATCTTCTTTTTATTTATTTATTTATTTATTTATTTATTTTTATTTATTTATTTTTCTTTTATTATTATTATTATTATTATTATACTTTAGGTTTTATGGTACATGTGCGCAATGTGCAGGTAAGTTACATATGTATACATGTGCCATGCTGGTGCGCTGCACCCACCAACTCGTCATCTAGCATTAGGTATATCTCCCAATGCTATCCCTCCCCCCTCCCCCCACCTTCTAACGCAGCCCTTCCTTAGAGACAGCAAATTACCTTTAAAAGATGTTTTGAGGAGTTTAGTTACCAAGAACTTTCTGATGGGAAAAACTTCTTAGGCTGGAGACAGATATCAGACAGGTTCTACAGTTTTCTAGTAGTCCAGCCAGATTCTAGAAATGCTCACTTCTTATCATGAGAGGCAGAGGAGTACAGCACATAGCAGGGGAACTTGGATTTGGATAGATGTGGATTCAAATTCTGCTACTTGGTACTGTGTAACCTTAGAGAAGCTACTTAACCTCTCTGATCTTCAAGTTCCTTAACAAATGGTAACCTAAGTAACCACTTCATAAGACTGGTTTAATGGTTTGCGTTAAATGCAATAATGCACATTAAATGTTAGTTATTAACTAGTTAGTGTTAGAGCCTATAATGTACATTAAATGTTAACTATTAATATGAATATCCAGCTATAGGCCCATATGCCTCAGACATACCGAGTTCCAACATAGTCAACAGCCTGAACCAAGAACTTTGCTTTGTTAACTCGACTGGGTAAGGCATTTGTATGAGGTGTTGGAATTTTTTGTGTGGCTTATTAGAACCTGTAGTATTTGGTACTTTTGCCTAAGGTTCTAATTGATTTAGATAGCTGTTTATTTAAAATTTGTCCTGATTTATTTCTTTTCCATCATTTTGTTTTAACATGGCATGTAATTTGCACACACATTCTCCTTAAAGCTTCCAAGAACACCAGTGTGGGCAATAGAGTGAGACCCCATCTCTACAAAAAATTAAAAAATGAGCTGAGGGTGAGGTGCAAGTCCCAGCTTTCAGGGAGGCTGTGGTGGGAGGATTGCTTGAGCCCAGGAGTTTGAGTTTGTAGTGAGCTATGATCGTGTTACTAGGTGACAGAACAAGACCTTGTCTCTTAAAAAAAAAAGCTTCCCAGCATAATCGTAATGCTGCTGATTTTATTCTTTTTATTAATGAGATTTCACTGCAGAAACTCTTTCCCAAGCAGCAGCTGTCTTCATCTGGTTGATAAAGTTGATTTTGAAGGGCCCTGTAATCAGCTTCCGTTTCCATGGAGACAGAATCCCAGCTGTAGCTGGAGGAACTTTCTTTCATTTCTCTTATTTAAGTGTTTCCTGATTTTTTAATCTCTTCAAGTGTATTGCCTTCTCTGGGTGGTCAAGCCTTTATCATTTTTTTTTCCAAGTTAGACTAAAATATTTTTCAGATAAATCTTGAAAACAACCTACTTTCAAAGGAGTGGTCTTTCTAAAGGACCAGGAAAAATAATAAACAAATATGATCATGGGTTATCTGGAAGAGCTATCTCAAAAGTCTTGTTAAACCTGGAACACATGCTATCCATGTCTACCTTCTTTGGGGGATAGATTAAAGAGCTGGGGAGGCCCTGTAATTTTAGCTATAATCTTTATTAAAATCTTTTTTTATTTTTTAATTTTTTTTTCATTTTTGAGATGGAGTCTTGCTCTGTTGCCCAGGCTGGAGTGCAGTGGCGTGATCTCTGCTCACTGCAGCCTCCACCTCTTGGGTTCAAGCGATTCTCCTGTCTCAGCCTCCCGAGTAGCTGGGATTACAGGGGTGCGCCACCACACCTGGCTAATTTTTGTATTTTTAGTAGAGACGGGGTTTCACCATATTGGCCAGGTTGGTCTTGAACCCCTGACCTCAAGTGATCCGCCCGCCTTGGCCTCCCAAAGTTCTGGGATTACAGGCGTGAGCCACCATGCCTGGCCTTAAAATTATTTATGTTTTCACTCCTCTAGGTTGTGTGTATATGCCCACCTTTCTATTTTTAAACACGCTGCATCTTGGCCTAGGGAGCCCTTTTCCTTTTTCTCTCTCCAGCTAGCCCTTGCCCCCTTGTCAGTTAGTGCTCGTTGAAAGAAGGAAGGACTTAACTGTTCCCATGACTCCATTTCCTGTCACCTCCTCCAGGAGGCCCCTTGAGAATACTCATTTCTGACCCACCATCCCATCCAGCCTAGCTGAAGCGTCTCTGCTTGGCATAGTGCTTGGGAAAAATTTGTTGAAGAAGGAATGTTACTGCTTTTAGTTAAGAGATTCAGGTTGGCTAAGGGAGAAAGCATAGCTCTGGAGAAAGAGCATGTACTCTGTCTCCTTCCTGTAGGCTTCTCCCCGGTTTCCGGAGGGAAGCAGTTTCCAGCTATCAGGAACAAGATGGAACTGATAACTTCTATTTTTGATTGTATGATAGGGTTAAAACTGGAAATGTTTCATTGAAACAAAGAAGAGTTGTAGCCCCTTTGGGATGACTGAATCAGTAGTGGCATTTGACTGTTTGTCAGTCCTCTGACATTCCGGCGCTAGTGGCCCTGGTGGCTTTTTTGTAAGCATCTTTTTTGTTTGCTACTAGCTGTGTATCCTTGGGCAAGTTGCTTGACCTCTCTGTGCCTCAGGTGCCTCATCTATAAAATGGGAATAATAAGAGCACCACATAGGGTCATTGTGAATATCTGTAAGGGCCTAGTGTACCACCTGGTACCTGATGGTCTTAATACTTGCTATTATTAGAACAGTCATGCATTACTTAATGGTGGGGATATGTTATGAGAAATGCATAATAAGATTTTGTCATTGTGTGATCATCCCAGAATGTCCCTACACATACCTGGGCTAGATGGTGTGCTTGTGACTCAGGCTTTTGCTTTTAGGCTACAAACCTGTATAGCATGTGATTGTATGGAATCCCATAGGGAATTGTAACACGGTGATGAGTATGTGTGTCTTTATAGAAAAGTACAGTCAAAATATAGTACATTATTGTTATCTCACGGGACCACTGTCATATTTGTGGTCCATTGTTTGTTTGTTTTTTTGAGACAAGGTCTCACTCTGTTGCCCAGGCTGGACTACAGTGGTGTGATCTTGCCTCACTGTAGCCTCAGCTTCCTGGGCTCAAGTGATCCTCCCACCTCAGCCTCCCAAGTAGTGTAGATTACAGGACATGCCACCACTGCCGGCAAATTTTTGTAATTTTTGTAGAGATGGGGTTTCGCCATTTCTCCCAGACTGGCGTTGAACTCCTGGACTCAAGCGATCTGCCTACCCCAGCCTCCCAGGTGGTCCATTGTTGAGTGAAACATCATTAAGCGGTGCATGACTATTGTAAAAACCATTTTATCTGTGACGGTGTAACAAATGCAAAACAATATCTTTGTTTCTTGGAAATCTTGGTGATGGTACTTCTCAGTGGTCTTTGCCCACCTGTCCCATGGTCTTGTCGAACCAGCACACCCACTGCCTTATTCCTCACCTGAGTCAGAATTCCCAGGAGAAGTTGGGTGGCTGGGCCCAGTGTGCTGGGGTCAAGAGGAACAGTCATGGCCACACACTGGAGAGTTCAGAGCTGTGCATAGCCCAGCGGGGGGCTGGGGGAACAGCAGCAGGATTTTCGTTGGGATGTGCTTGTGGCCAGGTTTCTGTTGAGAATGGCAGACATGCTTTGAAAACTGGGAATTTTTCCACTAATAATTAAAATACTCTGTGTCCTGCAGTAACTGTTTATTCAATGTAATTTTTTTATGATAGGCATTATGTAACCAGAGTTCGTTTGGGAGTTTATATTGAATTTTTTAATTTCTTTTTTTGTATTTTTTGAGACACAGTCTCTCTGTTGTCCAGGCTGGAGTGCAGTGGTGCAGTCTTGGCTCACTGCAGCCTCCGCCTCCCAGGTTCAAGTGATTCTCCTGCCTCGGCCTTCTGAGTAGTTGGGATTACAGGCGCCAGCCACCATGCTCAGCTAATTTTTGTATTTTTAGTAGAGACAGGGTTTTGCTGTGTTGGCCAGGCTGGTCTTGAACTCCTGACCTCAGGTGATCCACCCCCCCCCCCCCCCCCCCGCCTCCCAAATTGCTGGGATTACAGGCGTGAGCCACTGTGCCTGGACTTACATTGAATTTTAAAATTATCTAGTGATAAATTATTATTTGTTATGTTAAGATGACTATAAGGTGTCTATTACATGTGAAGTAGTTATATTTTCACCATAAGAAACTATAACACTCACTGCTTTGCCATTACAACCAGTGCTACAATTGGTATGGCTAATAATTGAAAACCATACCCTTTATTGTTTGTTCATAAATTCACATGAACCAAGTTGAAAGAAAACACAGTCTAGACACAGGAGATCCATTGTTAGAGAAAAGACTAGAGATGACTTTTTTTTTAATGCAGCATAAAGACCTCTTCTTTGGGTAGCAAGTTTGTGCAGGTGGATTAATTTTTTTATCTTTTAAACCAAAAGATAATGTAAAAATGTGGCCAAGGAGCAGTTGGTCTAGATCAAGTGTGTGACCAGCAGGGGTCAGTGTTGAGCCTCTGCGTTTTGCTCCTGGGCTTCTTGGGAGGCTGGACACAGCGCATCTCATCTCCACACAGACCTTTGCTGCCTCTACAGTTCTTCCACCTTCACTCGCCAGGTTCTATCTTTGGGTAGAGAGATGGAGTCTTAATGGCATTTCGTCTGTGTAGCTCACAGTGAAAGAAATCTCAAGTATGTTACAGTCAACCATAGAGCATCTTTGAGGTTGGCATGTTTCACAGCTGCATTGCATGTGGCCTCTGAATAGAGAAGTGCTGATCAGAGTTTGTTTCCAGTCAAAGGAAATGGAATTTGCAGTGTCCCCATTGAGCAGATTCCATCAGCGTGTGATGCTGAATGATGTAAAACAGTGTTTCAGGTTTGAGGTGCTAGCAAAGCCCAAAAGGCCAATAATAGGATTAATAGTACCTACTTCGTTAATGTCCTAGGGCTGCAAAACAAAACACCGCAGGCTGGGTGATTTCCGCAACAGAAATTTATTTCCCACAGTCCTGGAGGCTGGAAGTTCAAGATCACAGTGTCAGCAGGGCTGGCTGCTCCTGAGGCCTCTCTCCTGGGCTTGCAGGTGGCCGCCTTCTTGCTGTCCTCACGTGATCTTCCCCCTGCGTCCCTGGTGTCCCTCAGTCTGTTCAGTTTCCTCTTCTCATGAGGGCAATAGTCAGATTGGGATAGGGTCCACCTTAAGGACCTCATTTTAACTTAATCGCCTCTTTAAAGGCCCCATCTCCAAATATAGTCACATGTTGAGGTATTTGGGGTTAGGGCTTCAGCATATTAGTTTTGGAAGACATAGTTCATTCCGTAACATCTAGATTAGAGGTTCTCAAATGATACAGACCTGAGTGCCTACTCTGTGGTAAGTGCTTCTCACACTCATAACATCCCTCTTTGGTTCACCTGATTATCGTCAGCATTTTATAGATGAGAAAGTAGAGAGCTATTAAGGTTCCATAAAGTCCCCAGTGTCACTCAGGCAGTGGTGGAAACGGAGTGCACTTTTTTTTTTTTTTTGAAATGGAGTTTCACTCTTGTTGCCCAGGGTAGAGTGCAGTGGCATGATTACGGCTTACTGCAGCCTCCGCCTCCCAGGTTCGAGCGATTCTCCTGCCTTAGCCTCCCAAGTAGCTGGGATTACAGGCGCCTGCCACAATGCCTGGCTAATTTTTTTGTATTTTTAGTAGAGATGGGGTTGGGGTTTCGCCATGTTGACCACGCTGGTCTTGAAATCCTGGCCTCAGGTGATCCACCTGCCTTGGCCACTCAAAGTGTTGGGATTACAGGTGTGAGCCACTACACCCGGTTGGAGTTCACTCTTGAGTGTGTCTGAAAGGTTTGCTGTGTGATACTGTGCTATGTTGTATCCTAGCCCTGAAGGGCTCACCAGGGCCAGGCTTGGATGCCAAGGAGAGGTGACTCCTAGGGCCTGCCTTACCGTAAGGCATTCATTTTCAGAATTCTTTTTTTTTTTTGTTTGTTTGTTTGTTTGAGACAGAGTCTCACTGTGTTGCCCAGGCTGTAGTGCAGTGGCGTGATCTCGGCTCACAGCAAGCTCCGCCTCCCAGGTTCATGCTATTCTCCTGCCTCAGCTTCCCCAGTAGCTGGGACTACAGGCACCCACCACCACGCCCAGCTAATTTTTTGTATTTTTAGTAGAGACGGGGTTTCACCGTGTTAGCCAGGATGATCTCAATCTCCTGACGTTGTGATCCGCCCGCCCCAGCCTCCCACAGTGCTAGGATTACAGGCGTGAGCCACCATACCTGCTCTCAGAATTCTTTAAAACACTGTGTTAGGCAAATATAAAAAACGTGTTATTGGGCTAGCCCTGCCAGCTTGGAAACTTGGGTTTACAGGATGGCTGCAGAGCTTTGACTGTTGAAGAAAACATTAGAAGCAACTTAATCTCCATCTGATCAATATTAGCAGAACCCTCCCCACTTTCTTTATAGTTTCCTGAAAAACTATTAATCCCAACAGAATAGAATGATCAGATGTGATATCTTTGTATACCGTATATTAATTCATTTTCTTTTGTCTTGAAACTTAGAACATTAGCTTAAAACACTACAAAGTATGGGGCTGGAAAAGATTGTTTTGGGGAAATATTGGTTCATGTATCACATAGAATAAACCTGAAGTACATTAAATGGTAGTTTTAGTTATAGTATCCATACCTCATAAAGATCCTTCTTATTTCATCAATTTCTCTGCATATCCATTAATTATTCCTTTGGACTCTGTGTAGCTTATAATTTTAGGGTGAGGCCAAATGAAAGGCACACATCAGAACAAGCAATTACTTGCAAGAAGGTTTCGCCTCTTAGTTTTTCAGGACACAGTGCAGACCAGAGAATGGTAATGTGGTTTGCAATCTCAGTGTTTGAATGGTGGTCTATGTAACTTGGTTTTCTTAACAGCTGTAAGTGAGGCTGGGCGCAGTTGTTCATGCCTGCTGTAATCCCAGCGCTTCGGGAGGCCAACGTGGGTGGATCACCTGAGTGAGGTGAAGAGTTTGAGACCACCCTGGCCAACATGGTGAAACCCCCTCTCTACTAACAATACAAGAATTAGCTGGGTGTGGTGGTGCATGACTGTAATCCAAGCTACTTGGAAGGCTGAGGCAGGAGAATCGCTTGAACCTGGGAGGTGGAGGCAACAGTGGGCTAAGATCATGCCATTGTGCTCCAGCCTGGGTGACAAGAGTGAGACTCTTTCAAAATAAATAAATAATAAAACAGCTGTAAATGCTTAAGTCTTTAGGGTGTGTCAAAGATGCCTATGTAATTTGTTATGTGTTTGTATTCTACAAAGTTGTGCACGCTTTGTTAGGAGGATGAAAATAATAATATGATTGAAGTACCATGCCATCTATGCATGGAGTGTATTAATATAATACACACACACATTTACCACGTCCCAGGCATTGTGCTAAGCCCTCTCTATGGATTAATCTTTCAAACCTCACAATGTATTGTCATTATATAGTTAATAGTTAAGGAAACAGATTTAGGGAGCATCATTAACTTGCTCAAAGTCACCCAGACAATAAGTGGTAGAGCTCAGATTTGAAGCCACACCTGCAGACTTCAGAAGCAGTGTTGTCAGCTTCTCCCGTTTTGCCTTACTCGTTTCTGACACTCATATGCACATACCCTGTGGAGGAGATGAAGATAACGGCTATTTCAGCGAGCATGCTGAGTGCCTGTGGCCACCTGGTCATGTTCTAGAAGCCATGGTAGCTGTCCTGTCTGGGCTAATGATTCTGTAACAATTTAGGAATGCATTCAGGGACACTACCTATGCTTATCCCATTTGAACCAGGGCAACAGGAACCTTCATCTTCCCAAAATACTTATACATAGTTTTAAAAAAATCTACTCCAAAAAACATTATCGAAGTATTTATATTGATAAGTGCATAATGACAGTACAAGTTGACTTTCAAAACAAGAAACATTATCAGTAGGTTGGGAGCTGCTGCTCCTCCTAGTCACTCTCCCTTTAAGTGCTGAGACTGCCAGCCTCCTGAGCTTACACTGGTAGTTCCAGTGGAAATACATAACAGGATGCAAGGCTTTTACCTAACTCCTCCTCCTAGTCCTCATCTTGACCTCCCTTCCTCTCAGAACCGTGCCTCTCACAGATACGGGTGATGATAGAATTGGAATATCTCACATTCTTAGATTTGGTACCTGATACGCAATTAACAATACTAATATTACTAATGCCAGTATTGCTAAAAACAGTTGTCTTATGCATATGCTATCTTCGTTCTCCCTCTTAAAAAAAAAAAAGCTTTTTTTTTTTTTTGAGACGGAGTTTTGCTCTGTCGCCCAGGCTGGAGTGCAGTAGCGTCATCTCGGCTCACTGCAAGCTCTGCCTCCCGGGTTCATGCCATTCTCCTGCCTCAGCCTCCCGAGTAGCTGGGACTACAGGCGCCCGCCATCACACCCGGCTAACTTTTTTTTTTGTATTTTTAGTAGAGACAGGGTTTCACCGTGTTAGCCAGGATGGTCTCGATCTCCTGACGTCGTGATCCACCCGCCTCAGCCTCCCAAAATGCTGGGATTACAGGCATGAGCTACCGTGCCAGGCCAAAAAAGGCTATTTTTTTAAGAGCAGTTTTCGATTCACAGAGAACTGGAGCAGGAAGTACAGATCCACGTCTCTTCTCCATCCCCACTTCCTAGTTTGCCATATTAACATCTTGCATTGGTGTGTTACATTTGCTGTGATTGCTGAACCAATATTGGTGCGTTATTATTATTATTATTATTATTATTATTATTATTATTTGAGATGGAGTCTCACTCTGTCACCCAGGCTGGAGTGCAATGGTCTGATCTCGGCTCACTGCAACCTCTGCCTCCCAGGTTCAAGGGATTCCCATGCCTCAGCCTCAGCCTCCCGAGTACCTGGGATTACAAGCAGGCGCCATCACACCTGGCTAATTTTTTTTAAAATTTTTAGTAGAGACGGGGTTTCACCAAGTTAGCCAGGCTGTTGATGCATTATTATTAACTAAAGTTTATAGCTAACATCAGGGTTCACTGTATATAGTGTAGTTTTATGGGTTTTGGCAAATTAATGTAATGTATTCACCGTTATAGTATTATATGGAACAGTTTCACTGCTCTAAAAATCCTCTCTGCTTTACCTCTTCATCCCCTCTCCCTCATTATCTACCTCCAAAACCTCAGACAACCACTGAAATGTTACAGTTTGCCTTTGTCTCTATAGTTTTACCGTTTCCAGAATGTCATATAGCTGGAATCATAAGGTGTATAGCCTCTACAGATTGGCTACTTTTGCTTAGCAACATGCATTTAAGATTCCACCATGACTTTTTGTGGTTCGATAGCTCATTTCTTTTTAGCAGTGAATAATATTCCATTGTCTGGATGTACCACAGTTTGCTTATCCATTCACCTATTGGATGCTATTTTGGCAGCTTCCAACTTTGGACAATTATGAATAAAGCTGGTGTAAACATTGTTGTGCAGATTTTTGTATAGACAGAAAATTTCAGTGCATCTGGGTAAATACCTAGGAATGTGATTACTGGATCATGTGATAAGATTATGTCTAGCTTTATAAGAGACTAATAACTGTCTTCTCAAGTGGCTGTACCATTTTGCATTCTACCAATAAAGAATTGAGGTTTCCTGTTGCTCCACATCCTCACCAGCATTTGGTGGTGTTGGTGTTTTGGATTTTAGCCATTTTAGTGGGTATGCAGTGGTATCTCATTGTTTCCATTTGCAATTCCCTAATGACATATGATGCTGAGCATCTTTTCATATGCTTGTTTGCCATATGTTTATCTTCTTTGGTGAGATGTCCATTCAGATTTTTCACGTACTTTTTAATTGGGTTGGTGTTCCTGAGTTTTAAGTCTTCTTTTTATATTTTGGATTCCAGTTCTTTATCAGATATGTGTGTTAACAAATACTTTCTCCTTGTTTGTGCTGGTCTTTCATTCCCTTAATGATATTTTTCACAGAGAAGAAATTTTTAATTATAATGAAGTCTTATCAAGTTTTTCCTTCGTAAGTTGTGCCTTTGGTATTGTATCTAAGAAGTCATTGCCAAATCTCAGGTCAACTAGATTTTTCTCCTTTGTTATATCTAGAAATTTTTATAGCTTTGTGTTTTATATTAGGTCTGTGATTCATTTGGAGTTCATTTTTGTGAAAGATGTTAGGTCTTTGTCTAGATTGATTTTTGTGTGTGTTGATGTCCATCTGTTTCAGCACCGTTTGTTGAAAAGACTCCTTTTCTCACTGAATTGCCTTTGCACTTTTGCCAAAGATTAGCTGATTATATTTGTGTGGGTCTATTTCTGGGCTTTCTATTTTATTCCAGTGACCTACTTGTCTGTTGTTTCACCAACACCACACTGTCTTGTTACTATAACTAACATTAAGTTTTGAAGTTGGGCAGTGTCAGTGCTCCAACTGTATTTTCTTCAATATTGCATTGGCTGTTCTGCCTTTCCACGTAAATTTTAGGATCAGTTTGTTGATATCCATAAACTTGCTGGTATTTTGACTGGAATTGATATGTAGATCAACTTGGGAAGAACTGACATCATAACAATGTTGAGTTTTCCTATTCATGAACCTGGAATATCTCATTGTTTATTTAGGTCTTTGATTTCTTCCATACTAGTTTTGAAGCTTTTCTCATATACAGCTTGCACATATTTTGTTAGCTATATATCTAAATACTTCATTTGTTTAGTGTTAATGTAAATGATGTGTTTTTAATGTAAAATTCTAATTTTTTATATAGAAAGCAGTTGCCTTTGTATATTACCTTGTATCCTGCCAACTTGCTGTAGTTATTAGTTTCAGTTCTTCTTTGTTGATTCTTTGGGATTTTCTACATAGACATCGTATTATATGTGGACAAAGACAGTTTTAATTCATCCTTTCCAATCTGCATACATTTTGCTGCTTTTTCTTACCTTACTGCGTTAACAAGGACGTCCAATGTGATTTTGGCTAGAAGTGGTGAGAGGGGACATCCTCCTACAGTCCCCAACTGTAGTAGGAAAGCAACTAGTTCCTTAACATTAAGTATCATGTTAATTGTAGGTTTTTTGTAGATATTTTTTATTAAGTTGAGAAAGTTCTTCCTCTATTCCTAGTTTGCTAAGAGTTTTTATGGGTGTTGAATTTTGTCCAGTGCTTTTTCTGCATCTATACATATAATCGTATGGATTTTCTTCTTTCACCTGTTTGAAGTGACGGATTGCTTTTGTTTTTGAATTTGAACACCTTTGCATACCTGGAGTAAGTTCCACTTGGTCATTGTGTGTACTCTTAGTGCATTTTTGAATTTATTTGCTAATGCTTTGTTGAGGATTTTTGTATCTATGTCCATGAGAGAGATTGGTCTGTAGTTTCTCCTTTTTGTAATGTCTTTGGCTTAACGAGTTAGAAATTGTTCTCTCTGCTTCTGTTTTCTGAAAGGTATTGTAGAGAATTGGTATAATTTCTTCCTTAAATGTTTGGTAGAATTCATGAGTAAACCTATCTGGGCATAGTGCTTTCTCTTTTAGAAGGTTATTAATTTATGATTCAGTTTCTTTAATAGACATAGGCCTACTCAAATGATCTATTTCTTCCTGTGTGAGTTTTGGTAGATTATGTCTTTACAGCAGTTGGTCTATTTTATCTAAGTTATAACATTTTTGGACATTGAGTTGTTTATAATGTTACTTTATTATCTCTTTAACATCCATGAAATCAGTAGTAATGGCCCTTATTTCATTTCTGTTAGTAATTCGTTCTTTTTTTTTTTTTTTTTGTTTAGCCTCCCTAGAGGATTACCAGTTTTTTTGATCTTTTCCAAAAACCAGCTTTTGAACTCAGAGATTTTCTCTATTATTTCCCCTTTTAAGTATCACTGATTTCTACCCTAATTTTTATTAATTTTTTTCTGTTTACTTGTAGTTCAATTCATTCTCATTTTTCTTGTTTTCTAGGGTAGAAGTTTAGATTATTGATTTTATTAGGTTGGTGCAGAGGTAATTGCCATTTTGCCATTACTTTTGCACCAACCTAATAGAACTTTCTTGTTTTGTAATACATGCATTTAATGCTATAAATTTCCTTTAGCATTGATTTTGCTGCAGTTCACAAATTCTGATAAGTAGTATTTTCATTTTCATTTAATTAAAATATTTTTAAAAATTTTTTGACATTTCTTTGACATGTTATGTAGAAATATGTTGTTAATGTCCAGATGTTTTGGAATTTTTCAGCTATCTTTCTGTTTGATTTCTAGTTTAATTCCAATGTGGACTGACAGCATATATTGTATAATTTCTATTCTCTTAAGTTTAAGGGGTGTTTTATGGCCTAGAATGTTGTCTGTGTTGATGAATGTTCTGTGCAAGCTTCAGAAGAATGTGTATTTTTCTCTTGGATGGAGTAGTCTATAGATGTCAATTATATCCAGCTGATTGATGGTGGTGGTGTGTTTTTAACTCTGTCCTTACTGATTTTCTGCCTGCTGGATTTGTCAATTACTAATAGAATGGAGTGTTGAAGTCTCCAAATATAATAGCAGATTTGTTTATTTCTCTTCGCATTTCTGTAAGTTTTTGTCTTACGTATTTTGACGCCATTGTTAGATACATACACATTAAGGATTACTGTGTCTTTCTTGGAAAGTTTACCATTTAATCGTTATGTAATACCCTTTTTTGTTTCTGGTGATCTTCCTTGCTTTGAAGTCAACTTTGTCAGAAATTAACATGACTACTCCTGCTTTTTTTGCTTAGTGTTTAGTGTCATCTATCTTTCTCCATCTGTTTACTTTTAATTTAGTTGTACCTATATTTTATATTTAAAATGGATTTCTCATAGATAACATATAGTTAGATCCTGTTTTTTTTTTTTTTTTTTAAAAAAACCACCCTGATAGTCTTATAATTGATATGTTTGGTTATTAACATTTAATGTGATAATTGGTATTACTTAGATTAATACCTACAAAATAAGTGTTTTCTATTCTTGCCCTTGTTCTTTTTTTTTTTTTTTTTGTCTTCTGCTCTTTTTCTGCTTTCCATGGCTTTAATTGAGCATTTAATGTGATTGCATTTTCTCTTCTCACAACATATTCCATTTTCTCTTCTTTCAGCAAATTTACCTTTAAAAATTTATTTTTTTTACTAGGAGGATAAAGCAAGGAACAAAAACTTCTTAATGATAGCCCTAGAGTTTGCAATATGCATTTACAATTAATCTTAACTCACTTTTAAATAACACTGTGACACCTCAGAGCCAGTGCGGGTAACTTAAAATCAAACATTTCCAGTTCCTTCCTGTTGTCCTTTATAGAATCGCTATCATTCATTTCAGTTATCTGTAAACTATAATCAACCAACACATTGTTGCTGTTACTCTTTTGAACAATCTGTGATCCGTTAGATTAAGAACAATAAACCATTTTATATTACTTTTATTCATTTATTCTTTAACTCTTCCTTTCTTTATGTAGATCCTATTTTCTGCTGTATCATTTTTATTCTCTGTGACGAGCTTGTTTTAATACATTTTATGTCTTTTCAGTTCTTACTTTGGTGAGAAAGTATTTCTTCTTTATATTTGTTGGATAATTTCACTGAATACAGAATTCTAGATTGGAGGGTTTTTTCCCTTCAGCACTTTAAATATTTTACCCCATTCCTCTTCTTGCTTGCGTGGTTTCTTAAGAGAAGTCCAATATGATTTTTATTCTGGTTTCTTTATAGGTAAGGTGTTTTTTTTTTCCTCTGACTTCCTTCAATATTTTGTCTTTGTCCTTGACTTTCTACAGTTTGAATGTGGTATGTGTAGGTGTAGATTTTCTGATAATTACCCTTTTTTGTGTTCCTTGAGCTTCTTGGATATGTAGTTTGGTCTCTGTCATTAATTTTGGAAAATTCCGAGTTATTTAAATATCATTTCCTGTTCCTTTCTCTCTTCTCATGTTCCCTTTATATGCCTGTTACGCCTTTTGTAATTATCCCATTGTTCTTAGATATTTTGTCTTACTTTTCTCCTGTTCTTTTTTCTCTTTGCTTTTGAGTTTAGGAAGTTTCTGTTGACATGTCTTCAAGATTACTGATTCTCTCCTTGGCTGTATCCATTCTACTAATGAGCCAGTCAGAGGCTCTCTTTATTTCTGTTACAGTGTTTCTGAACTCTAGCATTTCCTTTCAATTCTCTCTTAGGGCTTTTGTCTCTGCTGACATTACCCATCTTTTCTTGCATGTTGTCTACTTTTTCCATTAGAGCTCTTAGCATATCAATCATATTAATTTTAAAGTCCCAGTCAGATAACTTTAAAATATCTGCCTTATGCGAGTGTGCTTCTTTTGCTTGATTTCTCTGCTCAGCCTTTCTTCTTTTTAGAGTACCTTGTAATTTTGTTGTAAGCCAGACATGATGCATTGGATAAAAGGAACTGAGGTAAATAGGCTTTTAGTGCGAGTTTTCACATTTTTGTAGCTTTGAGTGTCAGAGGGTAAAATTTTCTCTTGTGTCTTCCTTGTTTTTTCCTCCCCTTTCGTCTTAGATTTTCCCTGTTGAATCCTTAAATACTGTGTGAGCGTTGAACTTCTGCCGTAATTCCGTATTATTTTATAGGATCCCTTCTGATGAGAAGGCATCGGGAAAAGGGAAATGTTCTGTAAACCTGTACTTAGATCTCTCTAGTGAGCCTGTGCCACTTGGCTGTGACCTTCACATCTGTTTCTCAACTTCCCCGCATCCCCCCTGCAACAAATTGAGACAGGAAGGTGTGAGCGGGCTGGAGTTGGGTATTTCCATTGGTTCCTGTTGATCAGGCTCTGGTAAATCCCAGGTAGCCTAGGCTTTGCTAAATCATTTCTCCTTTGTTAAGGAGAGTAGAATGCTTTGGGCTTCTTTGACAGTGGTTGCTCTTCTCCCCTTCCAAGAAGCACAGAGGGATTTTTTTTTTTCTATCTAATTTTTTCACCCTTAGAACCTGGTAGGGCTCTTAGAGGTAAAACTCAGCAAAGTACAGGAGACCCCTTAAGACTGGGCCCCCAGGAATTTGTTGTTGTTTTTGTTGTTGTTGTTGTTTTTAATCTCTCAAACTAGTCTACCACTCAGTCTCTGGCAATTAGGCAGTTACCCTTGAGGCATCCCTACCGGTTGCTGGCTCCAGCAGTTATTTCTGCTCCTAGTATGCTGATTCTCTGTGTTTGCCTGTCTCTAGATTTCGGAACGGTGGTTTGCCCTGTGACCTGAGTTTTCTGATGAATCTATGGAAGAGTTTTTTGTTTTCTGTTTGCTAAGCATTTTTCTTACTGTGAGTATGGTAGTGACAACTTCCAGAATCTCTATTTGCTAACCAGAAACCCGATACATCTCTAATCTGGTATTAATTTTGGAAATATGGCTCCCTGCTTTTTAGAATTTGAACTGTATCTAGATTTTCAGCACATATAGCCATTTCCTATGATACAGTCTCTCCTTTAGCCCTCATGTAGTCTTAGTTCTACAGGCACCTCTATCTTTTATGCGCATTAGGAGTCCTTAGGACAATGTATCTCTAGTTATTTTGATTGTCTGAAGCTTATAGTCTGGAATATTCCTCAGAAGGGTGTCAAGAGAATAATCCCAGAGTTTTTCCTGTGGATAGTACGTAAAAATGTGTGTTCTTTTTACATGGAAGTCAATTTTACAGGTATAGAGACTCACAGTTTCTTTTCTGGAGTGTTGTCGATGTGTTACTCTATTTCTTCTGGCATAAAGTGTTGTCCGAAAGTCTGGTGATATAATTTTATTTCCTGTAATTTTACTGGAGTATGACTTGGTGTAGGGTATAGGTCATTCCGGTCTGATTATTTCCCAGGTATGCAGTATACTCTTTAAAGTTTGAAAATTGTATTAGTCTGTTTTCATACTGCTATAAAGAACTGCTCAAGATGGGTAATTTATGAAGGAAAGAGGTTTAACTGACTCACAGTTCAACATGGTTGGGGAGGCCTCAGGAAACTTACAATCATGGTGGAAGGGAAAGCAAGGTGCCTTTTTCACAAGGCAGTAGGAAGGAGAAGTGCTGAGCGAAGGAGGAAGAGCCCCTTATAAAACCATCAGATCTCACGAGAACTCACTATCAGGAGAACAGTATGGGGGAAACCACCCCCATGATTCGGTTACCTCCACCTGGTCTCTCCCTTGACATGTGAGGATTATGAGGATTACAGTTCAAGATGAGATTTGGGTGAGAACACACAGCCTAACCATATCAAAACTTTTAAATATGTTTTATTTCAAGAAAGTATTTGTATTGTGATTTTTACTCTATGAACTCTTTCCTTATGTTCTTCTTTATGGTTTTCTGGGGTCTGTATGTTGATCTTTTTGCCCATGTTTAATATTTGTCACTTTCGCCCAGATCCCTGTTCCTGCTTCATTTCTTTGTTGTAAAAGAAATCCCTCATGCCTGTAATCCCAGCACTTTGGGAGGCCGAGGCAGGCAGATCAACTGAGGTCAGGAGTTCGAGACCAGCCTGGCCAACATGGTAAAACCTCGTCGCTACTGAAAATACAAGAATTAGCCGGGCGTGGTGGTGGGCGCCTATAATCCCAGCTACTCAGGAGGCTGAGGCAGGAGAATTGCTTGAACCCGGGAGGCGGAGGTTACAGTGAGCCGAGATCACACCACTGCACTCCAGTCTGGGCAACAGAGCGAGATTCCGTCTCAAAAAAAAAAAAAAAAAAGGAAAAAAAAAAAAGAAATCCCCACTTTAACTTCTGTTTCTTGTAAAGTATCATGTATTGTGTTTATTTGCTCTTATATGTCTTTGAATTTAGCTTTCATTTCTGAAATAATTTTTTTGTTTCTAATTTTTTTCTCAAGTTTTGTCCCTTTATTGCTGAATTTTTGGAAATCAGATTTATGTTTCTGTTTTATGTCATGTATCGTTGTAATGTCTTTTTACCTTGTTTTGAAATAGTCAGTTATAGTTTTGCCCTGTTTTCTGGGCATCTTTTTCATTAGTGAGTTTTCATGGTCAGTGATGTTCTTCTACACTTTCTTTTTCCTTGTATTCCATAATAATGTTAAGGGATTTGCTCCCAATATTTTTTATGTTGCTCATTTTTAAATGAAATTAATTTTCCTAAACATTCAGAGGAAGGCTTAGTTCTAGATAGCTTTTCTAACTTTACAGAGCTCTGTCCTCTGGTTGATTTTATGTAGTTTTCAGAAATACAGTGGCTTGCTTTCAGATGACTTGGTTCAGTCCTTCTGCCCACGTTTATCTGGATCTTCTCTATCCTTGGTCTCTTTTTTTCTCTCTTTTTAAAAATGTTTTATTTTTACTTACTGCTCCTAGTGGAGTAGGGCTACCCTATAGGCAGTGTGCTTCTGTCATTGGTCTCTATTATTTCTGTCTTATCCAGCTTTGATTCTAGGCCCTATCCTGCAAGGGAACCCTAGGTGGTCAGTTTCCAGGTCACAGGGCCTAGACTTGTCCTGATCCATCAGACCCTATTGCAGGCCTCGCTGTTGGAATGGACAAACCCTTTCTAATTTCAGCTGCTGTTCTCACAGAGGTCTTCTGGGCTTTCTGGTGAATTTGTTTAGCTATTTGGGGGTTCTCTGTTGTCAAGTTTGTTAGTCGCTCCTTGGGTTCTCTCTGCTTTCATCACATGCACGCTGATATCACGCCAATCTTTGGGTTACCGGTAGCTTGTCCTCATCTACGTGTATTTCGGAGTTTTTTGTGGGGACACTTTATAACCTAATTTTGTTGTAAATCGTGTCCTTGAATTTTTTCTTGCTGCCTAGTTTCTCTATTTTGATGTAGGGTTTCAGGATTCTTAAAATCTGCCATGCTGCCTCCACGTTTCCTGCACCTACACTTTTTCCTCCTTGGTACAGTGGGAAAAATAAGCTTCTCCTCACATGAAGGATAATGTGTATGTAGTATCTGATGCAGACCAGGTACTCAAAAAATGATCATTGTGATGAACAGTTTGACAATTTCATACTTGTTGAGCTGAGGCATAGTCTGTTTTGAAGCTGCCATTGTGGGAGCTCTGATAAGAGGGGGATTTAGGGGTGAAGAGTCTAATGGGCCTTTGGGGTGAGGAAGGAACAAGAGAATGAGGATTTGTGAGTGTCGTTGATGGCAGATTTGTTAACAGTGTTGAGAGAAAGCCAGAGGGAATGAACTGGAGCAGGATTGGGAGAAAAGACATCATACACGGTGAAGATCTAGCGAGGCCCTGGAGCAGATCAGAAGAAACAGACCTAAGTTTGACTTAGGGGCCAGTTGATGATCAGTGTCAATCTAGGTGACTGGTTACAGGATTGGAGAAGGCAACACTTGGAGGCCAGGATAAGAGATGACATGTGGGGAGAGAATCAAAATCCAAGGTTAAAAATAATGGTTGAGCTGCCTACGAGACCAAATCATGTTTTGCCTTCGGGTAAGAGCAGGTGGCACACCATGGTCTTCTAATATTTAGTGACTGTTGAGGGACTTAGAACTCTTAGAGCTCCAAGAGTCATGTGGCTTTTGTACAGGCAGCAGGTTTAGGATTCCAGCTCCTCCTGCTTGGAAAGGAGGTTTACTTTTCCCAGGGAAATGTGGGGCCAGGTTCAGGAGAGAAGTATGGGGGAAGGTTGAGGCGGATGCAGAGAGCTGCTGCCCACGGGGAGAATGGAGAGTCGTAGAGAAGCGTCTGACATCAGACCCTGGGAAGAGGGTGCCGGCACCCCACCTGGGTGGCTTGTTTATCTCTAGGGGTCCTGGGGGTTGAAGATACACCCGATTTTCTGAAATGTAAAGTGTGCACAGTTAATACCGCTCATGTCTTAACTTTGGCAAAAAAAAGAACCTATGTACTTAAACTCCTTCTTGTCTTTTGAACATCATAAAATGCCATGCAATTGGCAAACTGTGGATGCAACAAGTGGCATATTTGTTTAGCCAGTAAAACAGTATCAGAATTAATCAACTTCTTGTTTGGAAACAGCTTTTAGGGGGTTCTCTCTGCTTACTAGTTCTGAAATCACAGGCAAGTTACATAATCTCTTGTGTCTCATTTTTCTCATCTAAAATTGAGAGGGAAGAAGATACTACTATTGCCTTGTAGGGTTATTGTGAGAAATAGGTGAATTGATAAAGTTCTTAGAACTGTGTCA
This sequence comes from Pongo pygmaeus, assembly GCF_028885625.2. Taxonomy (NCBI): domain Eukaryota; kingdom Metazoa; phylum Chordata; class Mammalia; order Primates; family Hominidae; genus Pongo; species Pongo pygmaeus. The sequence goes on along the minus strand of NC_072381.2, from coordinate 16,918,796 downwards.
GTCATGTTTTAAGCATTTGGTAAACATTAGCTATTGTTGTTTGTTATTACCTTATTTTGTTTTAACTTTTTTTTTTTTTTTTTTTAAATGGAGTCTAACTCTGTCACCCAGGCTTGGGTACAGTGGTGTGATCTCGGCTCATTGCAACCACCGCCCTCTGGGTTCAAGCCATTCTGCTGCCTCAGCCTCCCCATTAGCTGGGATTACCGGCACCCACCACCACACTTGGCAAATTTTTGTATTTTTAGTAGAGATGGGGTTTCACCATATTGGCCAGGCTGGTCTCGAGCTCCTGACCTCAGGTGATCCGCCTGCCCTGGCCTCCCAAAGTGCTGGAAATACAGGTGTGAGCCACCACGCCGGGACTGTTTTAACATTTTTGATTCTAGTGAACAGATACATAAAGTGCTCAGCACAACACAATGATGTAGTGGTCATTATATAAATCTTTTTTCTGTCTTTTGTTTGTTTCATTTTAAAGATAAGAAATTTGTGCTCCAGAACAATCCAGTGACTTTCTCAGGATCTCATGGGATGACAGGGCAGGTCTCATCTCCTAGGAACTGTGCATTCTTTGCTTTGCTTTTGTGTCTTATTTTATTCTAGATAGGAAGGAATTTTCCGTTCAGGTTTATATTATTTTTATTATGGTTGGAATTGCTGTCATAAAGGACATTCCATCCAGGTGTCAATAATATTTTTCCAGTTTGCAAAGAAGAAGCTCAAGATTTAGAATCTGGAAACCTTAATTGTACTCTGTTCTGATTCTGGTGGCCTGTGGAATCTTAGAAGAATACCTTTACTTCTCTGGCCCACTGTTTTCTTATCTGTAAATTGAGGAGCTTAAGTTCTTTGATTTCTAGGGTTCCTTTGGCTCCAACATTCTACAACCATGATTTCTAAAACTACACACGTTTTGTGTTACACAAATAAAATAGTTCATGCTAGAAAAATTAGTCAATACAAACAAGCCAAAAAGAAAAAGGAAGAGACAGAGGAGGAAGGTAGTTAGATATAAAATAAAATGGACTGTGGTCCTTGAAGGTTTTATTAATCCTAAAAAAATTTTCAGGCACTTCCCTTTTAATGGGAGTTTCAAAGCAGCTTACTACTTTTATGGTACAAGTCTTCTGCCTGTCAGAGTTCTCCAGAGAAACAGAATCCATAGGCTATATATATATGGAGATTTATTATGGAAATTGGCCCAGGTGATTATGGAGGCTAAGAAGTCCCATGATGTGCTGTCTGCAAGCTGGAGAACCTGGACAGTTGGTGATGTAATTTAGTCCAAGGCCAAAGGCTGAAGAGTCACAGGAGGGGTGCGTGTCAATGATGCAAGTCCCAGAATCTGAAGGTCCAGGAACCAGGAACTCTGATGTCTGAGGGCAGGAGAAGATGGATCTTCACGAATTCTCCCTTCCTCTGCCTTTTTATTCTATTGAGGCACTCAATGAATTGGTTATTGCTCAACTGCATTGGCAAGGGTAGGTCTTCTTTACTCAGTCCTCTGATTCAAATGCTAATCTCTTCTGGAAACACCCTCACAGACCCTGGAAAAGAACATTTTACCAGCTATGTGAGTATCTCGTAGCCCAGTCAAGTTGACAAATAACATTCACCATCACATTCTGTATTGTATCCTAGTGTTTTATTTCATCTCCTTATTGCAGAGGAAGCTCATTGAGGGCAGCAGCTGCATCTCACTCATATTCTATCCCTGTCCCACCAAAGAAGTACAGTGGCTTGCAGAGTAGTTGTAGCTCACCAAGTTTTGTTAATGCCATCCAATGACTGCACAATAATTAGTTGTGAAATAAGGAAAAGCTTTCATCCCACAGTGATATTTCAAAAGTCTTAACTTATGAACAAAATTCAGAAGAAAGCTTTTTATGATTCTGAGTGTGTTGATGAATATGATATTTTTATTATTTATTGATATCAAATATTTTATTGTCTGTCTTCATTTTAATACATTGTCAGAACCTGCATACGTAAGTAGATCAGAATCTGTGTCCTACTACCAAGGGTGAAATAACTTCAGCCATGCGACATGGACAGGCATTTTAAGCAGCATCACGGAGATGCAGACCTCAAGTTGGTCAGCATTGCTGCCCGGTGCTGACATCTGGCCAGCTTCCATATTCCTGTGGAGCCTCTGATGATGGTTATTTAAAGCCGTGGCTGTTTCTAGTCCACCAGGGAGCCAAAATGGAAAAGCCATTTACACCCTGCTACATGTTAAGATCCAGTTAATTCTTTGTGGTCTAGAACTCTGGGATGATTTGCATTAACATGGCTGTCTCTGTGCACAACTGCCGAGGGGTTCTGTCTACAATGCAATTTGTAGAATCTTGCAGAATTGGAATAGTGCAGCCTGCAGTGCTAAAACAAGGCGGCCTCCTTTGAATATCCCAGAAGGTATGGTGGTTCTTCCAGTATGTTACATTTGAAACCACAAGAGGTGTGAAAAAGCACTGGCCGGGCACGGTGGCTCATGCCTGTAATCCCAGCACTTTGGGAGGCTGAGGCGGGTGGATCACGAGGTCAGGAGTTCGAGACCAGCTTGGGCGACATAATGAAACCCTGTCTCTACTAAAAATACAAAAATTAGCCAGTTGTGGTGGTGCGTGCCTGTAGTCCCAGCTACTCAGGAGGCTGAGGCAGAAGAATCATTTGAACTCGGGAGGTGGAGGTTGTAGTGAGCCGAGACTGTGCCACTGCACTCCAGCCTGCGACAGTGAGACTCTGTTTCCAAACAAACAAAAAAGTGATGAACCCTTTGCGGATAGCAAAGGCCTTTTTAGTGGCTTCCATTCGGGATGCACAGTCTATGAGCTGAACTGGTGATTGCAGTCTAGTTTTTATGACCAGCGTTACAGAACCTTTCATTTAGAGTCCAAGATGGCCAGTGCTCACCCATGAGAAGATCTTAGAAACTTCGAAGTTCCGTATCATTTTGTGTGTTTTCAGTCCTCATTTCCCGTGTCTCATCCTGGCTTTGTTCCCCCTCATCTCTCTGGATGTAAGTGCCATTCTGTGACACTAGAACTTTTTCCCATCTCTGAAGTGCTACTGAAGGAATCATTTGCTTCCTAATATGCCAGATTGAAAACTATGGAGACAAGTTCCAGAGTTCCACATCTTTGTGATATGTTGGGCCACCTTGGGAACAAGTCTGTAATGTCATCTTACAGGGCTGTGGATTGTATCCTACTTATTTTTCCTTCCTTATATTGTCTACTTTATCCTGAAGAAGAGGAAAAAGCGGGACCTATTTCAAATACCGATACCTGCTTCCATGAGTTATCTAGACATAATGATTCTTTTTCTAGCAGTTTTAGTTTTTTATTTTTCTTTCTTTTTTTTTTTAAGACTGTGTCTCGCTCTGTCGCCCAGGCTGGAGTGCAGTGGTGTGATGTCAGTCACTGCAACCTCTGCCTCCTGGTTTCAAGCAATTCTCCTGCTTCAGCCTCCTGAGTAGCTGGGACTACAGGTATGCACCACCATGCCCGACTAATTTTTTGTACTTCAGTAGAGATGGGATTTCACCATGTTGAACAGGCCAGTCTCGAACTCCTGAGCTCAGGCAGTCTGCCCACCTCGGCCTCCGAAAGTGCTGGGATTACAGGCATGAGCCACCACATCTGCCCAGTTTTTTGATTTTTTTTTTTTTTTTTTGACAGGTGGCACACGCCCGTAATCACAGCACTTTGGGAGGCCAAGGCAGGTAAATCACCTGAGGTCAGGAGTTCAAGACCAGCCTGGCCAACATGGTGAATCCCTGTCCCTACTAAAAATACAAAAATTAGCTGGGTATGGTGGTGCACACTTGCAACCCCAGCTACTCAGGAGGCTGTGGCATGAGAATTGCTTGAACCTGGGAGGTGGAGGTTACAGTGAGGCAAGATCACGCCACTGCACTCCAGCTAGTTCTTTGATTTTTCTGAATTTACTCCATTAAAATACTGACCACTCCTTCCAGGTTATATCCTGTATTAGTACGTTCTCACACTGCTATAAAGAACTACTTGAGGCTGGGTAGTTTCTGAAGAAAAGAGGTTTAATTGGCTCACAGTTCCACAGGCTGTACCTGGAAGCATGGCTGGGCGGCTTCAGAAAACTTATAATCATGGTGGAAGGTGAAGGGGAAGAAATCACGTCTTCGTGACGGGAGCAGGAGAAAGAGAGAACAAATAGGGAGGTGCTAACACACTTTCAAACAACCAGATCTGGTGAGAACTCACTCACCATCATGAGAAAGGCAAGGAGGAATCCATCCCCATGATCCAGTCACTTCCCACCAGGTCCCTCCCTCAACACAGAGGATTACAATTCAACATGAAATTTAGGCGGGGACACAGCCATACCCTATCATATGCCTTCCTGTTTTTCATCTCTGTGCTCAGATAAACCTGGGATTGATTCCATCACCCATGAGTTGTATAGGTCCCCTGGGTGCATGGTGTACTCTCTACCCTAAAGCATTTCTCAATTTGTCATGCTACGATAAGTAACATCTCTTTCTGAACTGCCATTGTCCTTGTAAATCCACCTCTGTACCTAGCGTGTTAGGTGGTTGGTCCACATTCTCTGTTCCGTAAGTTGAGTGATCATGTAGCTTATCCTCCAAACGAGGACATTTTTAAGAGGGACAGTTGGTATAATCCAGGACCATTCCAGGCTAATCAGGATGTGTGGTCGATGCTGCCTCTAAGAGACCAGGGTAGAGACAGCCGGCGCTCTGAGTGTGATCGGTAAATATCCAGTCAATAAGTGCCTGAGTGAGGCCTTGATTGTCTTTCTTGTGAAATTATTGAACCATCTAGTTCCTTTTGAGCATTTTCCTCCTGATTCCCTTCCTGGCTCAAGAATAAAAAAATCATAAATCACAGGTACAGTGCCAGCAACCTCACCCTGACCCCACACCCCACAAATGCTTCCCTCCCAATGATTTTGCTTCCCACTGTTTAGTTTGGCCGGATCCAACGTTCACCTAAATAACATTCCTAAAGAGACTAGAGATAGAATGATAACCAAGGCACTGTAGTATTTAACTGTGCACGTCAACACATTTTCTTAGTTACTGAGTTGAATTTTGAAATGTATTCTACTCTGAAAATGCCCGGGCAAAGCATAGTTGAATATTGCTTTAGGAATTTTAATAACAGTTTGTTCTCACTGCTTTGGGGGAGCTCATTCTGAACGGTGTCTGGTTAGCAGGAGCATTAGAGGATGTTATCAACACAGCAGAAAATCTACCAGGTGTGATTACGGTCAGCAAGGCAACCGGTAGCGGGTCAGTGGTACAGCCTGCTCCCATTTTCCCGACATGTTCAATGGGGGCAGCTTTTGTACTTTTAAATAACCCGTTCTATTTTGGTAGACCTTTTCTCCCTTCTTTTCTAACAGTGCAGTTTCCATACAAGACTCACAATGAACTCACCATTCCCGCGTGGAAAGGAGTGACTGGTTGTATAAATACATCTGTCTCCACTTGGTCTTTGCCTGTCCGGGCTTTGTGGGGGTCTGTTGATTCTTTCAACGTAACTGCCTTCCCTGCAGACCCGACCTGGAGTCCTTTGTTGCCCTAAATATTTTTCTCAAAGATCTTTTATTAACTTTTTCTTTTCTGCTCTTGTTTTTCTTCCTCTTACCTACTTTAGCATGTAGCCCTGTGGCAAGAGTGAGAAAGAAAAATACGTTCTAGTGGTGTGATCGGGTGAAGCAACTACTGAATTTCTCTTCTCCATTAAAGAAAAAAAAAAGAAAACACAACTTGTGAACTTTTTTAGTTTCTCTCCTAAGTGTTTGTTGAAAGGACACAATGAAATGACTGAAAAGAACCAGTTTTCCCTCATTAAATCTGTCCTTGTGAACCTGAGCTTGTGAACTTTGCACTTTTTTGAGAAGAGCAACCTTTTTTTTTTTCCTTGCTAATTAGTTGCTTGTGCTGTTTTCGGAGAAATTAAGGAAGGGAAGATGGGAGTACCTTCAGTTTTCTTTTGATTTCAGTGACTCTCAGATGGATGGTCTGCAGATGTGAGAGACTGCCAATTGTCTGCCAGTTTCGGCTCACCCATCTTTCTTGGTAATAAAATCTCTAATTTTTAGCTGGCACGTGGTCACTCAGAAGCCAGCCGTGTAGCTAGGAATCACTGTGTTACTAAATTTTGATTAATTGCTTGTAAGCGGAAATACCTTGTACAACTTCTTGGAAGTATCCTGAAGAAGGAAGCTGTCTTGATCCTTTCCTTTTTCCTGAGATGAATGTAGATGTGATGGCTGAGCTCAGGCTGTCATTTTGGACCATGAGGTGTGTTTTAGTCAGCCCTGTCCATTATAACAAAAATACTATAGACTGGGTAACTTAACAGAAATTTTTTATTCGTGATTTTGAAGGCTGGAAAATCCAAGATCAAGGTACTGCCAGATGCATTGTGTCCGGTGAGGGCTGTCTCACTGGTTTGTGGAAGGCCACCTTCTTGTATCCTCACCCAGTGGAGAAAGAGATCGTGTCTCGCATGTCTTCTCTTATGAAGGCACTAATCTCATTCATGAGGACTCCACCCTCATGACGTAATCACCTCCCAAAGGCCCCACCTCCCATTACCATACACTGGGGATTAGGGCTTCTGTATGTGAATTTTTTGGGGAAAATTTCCAAATGTACAGTCCCTAGCAAGATGGGAGCCATGCACAGGGGATGGCTTGGTAACGGGAAACCAGGGGCCTCTGGACTGCCTGTGAGAGAGAAACTCCTGTTTTGTGTAACTCCTGTTGAGTGTGGTTTGCTCTTACATGAAGCTGAGCATAATCTTAACTGATACATCTATGAATCTATTTAATAATCTTGTTTGTTATCAGGGATTTCTGGGAAGATTTTTTTCATGTCAGAATATACATCTCAGGGATAGAGCAATGCTTTGTCTGGTGGACAGAAAAATCTGAACTCTTAGAAATAAAAATGTGTGAGATTTCTGCAGTGTATAACATCTTAACCATCATGTGAGAAACCAACATCGGGATTCTGTTTAAAAGCCACAAAAATGCTTTTCGTCTTCCCCTTGGCCTCTTTCTGTCCCATTCTGTAACAATTCGGTCCTAAAGCCATTAACTGGTGTATTAGTTTGTTTTCACACTGCTGATAAAGACATACTGAGACTGTGTAATTTATAAAGAAAGAGGTTTAATGGACTCACATTTCCACATGGCTGGAGAGGCCTCACAATGATGGCAGGAGACGAAGGCAGAGCAAAGGGACATCTTACATGGGGGCAGGTAAGAGAGCGTGTGCAGGGGAACTCCCGTTTATATAACCATCAGATCCTGTGAGACATATTTACTGTCACGCAAACAGTATGGGTAAACCACCCCCCATTATTCAGTTATCTCCATCTGGCCCCGCCCTTGACTTGTGGGGATTATTAAAATTCAAGGTGAGATTTGGGCGAGGACACAGCCTAACCATATCAGTGGGACAGGAAAAGACAGGCTTTCAGGGGTGGCCTTTGGGGGAGCATTGGCGCCTTGGTGAGGAGAGCAGCCATGCGGGTTGGACAAGTCGGGGCCCAGGCAGAGTGAGGAGGGTGTCCTGGTGGAGGTGGCCTGGCATGGAGTGTAGTATCAGGGCAGAGTGAGGAGGAAGGGGTGATGGGGAGGTTGGTTGCTCTACGTAGTGGAACACGTGTTGGATAATTGAAAGGGCTCGCAAGATTCCACAGCTTCTGCTCACCTGAAGACTTAATAAAAGCACAGGAGGTGGTTCAGCTGGAGGAAGAAAGAACAAGCCAGCATTGGTGACCCAAGAGACTCACTGGTGTGGCTCCACAGGGCACATTTTGTCTCCAGATTATGAACCATCAGGACGTGTCCAAGGAATCTTGGTGTCAGGAGAGCCTGGGCAAAAACATCGAGCGCTGTCTTCTGTGCTTGGCCAGTCACCAAGCCAACCCAGGCCCTGTGTGTAAGGCATTGATCCGATCCTCACCTCCCTGAATGGTCTAAGCAAGCTGGCTCTGGGGACCACCGGGGACGTTTTTAACTTTAAGAGGGCCCACTCCTCCTTATCTTGATTAAGAATCAGTACCAAACTTCCAGGTGTCCTTGCAGATGAGCACAGAGCTGTCCCGGTTTCACTGTAAGATAACCGTTTTATGCAGCTCTATATAGGGGTATTTATTAAATAAGTAAATGGTTTAAAGACCATGGAAGCGGAGTTCTCGTCGTTAGAGGAGAGAATTACAAATACGGAAAGGGAGAAAACTAGAATGAGCCCTGAGATGTATTGGAATTGGGTACATTGGGGTGAACATAGGGTGTTTAAAAATAGAAATAGACAGTGAAATCAATACAGGTGTTAGGAGTGTGTTATTCCCTAGCTCTGACCACTCAGAGGGGCCGAGCGTACCTAACTCCCCTGCACCCCATGGCAATGAGCACATCTAGTGCCTGAATTTTGGCTTATAAATATTATTTCCCACAAAAAGGAACCAGAGATCATGGGATAAATGGCTGATTCCAGGGCTGTGGCAGAAAAAATACAAGATGAACCTGAATATCTTGTGTCAGAAGGCAAGAAAGTGCTGCAAGAATGAGGGGGCGTGTTGACTAAGAAGCCAGCTTGGATGGACTCATACTGGCCAAATCAGGGACAATTTAACCATCACTGTAAATAATAATGATAGATTACAACCCATCAACTAAAATAGCAAGCCGCAAAGCCATGCAAGTATAACTAAATACACCATGATCTCCCAGCACCAATGCTGTTGACATTTTGGACTGGACGATTCTTTGTCACGGGTTGGGCTGCCTTGCGTGATGTAGGATGTGTGTCAGCATCCCTGGCTTCCATCCACTATACCAGTGCTTTACGCTAGTGCCATCCAGCAGACAGAGAATGCCAGTCACCAATGAAATTTTAGATTTTCTAGTGGCCACAGTTGTTACAATCCAAAATGTCTCTGGACATTGCCAGATATCCCAGTTGGGGGTGGGGGGGCGGGGGGTGAGGAAGTTGCCTTGATTGGGGACCAAAAGACACAATAAGTTTAGAGTTTGTTGAGGAACAGGATATTGACATTGTGTCAAAGTACCCTTCCTCCTTTTCCCAAATTTACTAATTACAAGAGGGGAAAACAAGACATTGGCAATGGAGAGGCCAGGCAGACTTCAGCGATCAAAGTGAAGATCCTTATCAATGGGATAAATGGAAGTCGTGTGTCCTAGGTAGGGTGCCATGACAAGAGCACAGTGTTTCTGCGATATCCGTACCAAAGATGCTGATAGGGTTTGGATCTGTGTCCCCACCAAATCTCACGTGGAATTGTCATCCCCATTGTTGGAGGTGGGGCCTGGTAGGAGGTGACTGGATCATGGGGGCAAAGTTCTCATGAATGGGTTGGCACCATCCCTCCTGTATTAGGGTTCTCTACAGGGAAGGAACTAATATCATATATATATATAGAGAGAGAGAGAGAGAGAGAGATAGAGAGTGAGAGAGTGAATGAGTTTATTAAGTAGTATTAACTCACACGATCACAAGGTCCCACAATAGGCCATCTGCAAGCTGAGGAGCAAGGAAAGCCAGTCCAAGTTCCAAAGGTGAAGAACTTGGAGTCCAACATTCGAGGGCAGCAAGCATCCAGCACAGGAGAAAGATGTAGGCTGGGAGACTAAGCCAGTTTAGCCTTTTCAGAGGCTAAGAGAGTTTAGCCTTTTTCTGCCTGCTTTATGTCCTGACCATGCTGGCAGCTGATTAGATTGTGCCCACCCAAAATTAAGGGTGAGTCTGCCTTTCCCAGCCCACTGACTCAAATGTTAATCTCTTTTGGCAACACCCCCACAGAAACACCTAGGATCAATACTTTGCATCCTTCAATCCAATCAAGTTGACACTCAGTATTAACCATCACACCACCTTTGTACTGTATAGTGATAGAGTTCTCATGAGATCTAGTTGTTAAAGAGTGTGTGGTACCTCCCCCCAACCCCCCACTTCCTCCTGCCCTGGCCATGTGATATGGTTTGGCTGTGTCCTCATCCAAATCTCATCTTGAATTATAGCTCCCATAATTCCTACCTGTCATGGGAGGGACCTGGTCGGTAACTGAATCACGGGGATGGGGCTTTCCCATGCTGTTCTTGTTATAGTGAATAAGTCTCACGAGGTGGAATGGTTTTATGAAGGGGAGTTCCCCTGCATAAACTTTCTTACCTGCTGCCATGTAAGATGTGCCTTTGCTTCCCCTTTGCCTTCTGTCGTGATTGTGAGGCTTCCCAGCCAAATGGAACTGTGAGTCCGTTAAACCTCTTTCCTTTATAAATTACCCAGTCTCAGTTTTGGGTATGTCTTTACTAGCAGTGTGAGAACAGGCTAATTACCCCATGTGAAGATGCCTGCTCCAGCTTTGCCTTCTGCCATAAGTTCCCTGAGGTCTCCCCAGAATCAGATGCTTCTATGCTTCCTGTACAGCCTGCAGAACCGTAAGCCATATAAACTTCTTTTCTTATAAATTACTCAGTCTCAGGTATTTCTTTATAGCAATGTGACAATGGACTAATACAGGTGAATGAATCAAGAATCAACAAATGACAAATCTCCAGCCTGGGCAACAGAGTGAGACCTCATTTCTAAAAAAAAAAAAATAATAAAATAAAAAAATTTAAATCAAGCAAGCATGGTGCTGTGAGCCTGTAGTCTCAGCTGCTTGGGAGACTGAGGTGGGGGGATTGCTTGAGCCTGGGACGCTGAGGCTACAATGAGCTGTAATTGCACCACTGCACCCCAGCCTGGGCAACAGAGCAAGGTCATGTTAAAAAAAAAAAAAATTCTGCATAGAGGGACATAATACAAAACAATTGCCCCTGCAATCTTCACAATTGCCAAGGTCATGAAAGTCAAGGAAAGAGAAATTCTCAGCTTAGAGGAGACGACAAAGACCTGACAGCTACCTGCAGCGTGAATTCTCAACCAGATCCTATTTCTTCCCTAAAATAAATGATTGGGACATTTGGAGAAACTTGAATGGGGGCTAGGATTAGTTAACCCAGATGTACTGGGTTAACTATTTTAATGGTTGTATTGTGGTTATGTACATTTTTGCTTGTAGGAGGTATACCATAGAGTTTATGGGGCATCAGGCCAGTAGCTTAATCTCAGTGGTTCAAGCTGGGAAAACAGGTTTTTGTATTGCATTTTGAACTTCTCTATAAGTTTGCAGTGGTTTGAAAAAAAAAAACAAACAAACATGCGGCCGGACTCGGTGGCACACGCCTGTAATCCCAGCACTTTGGGAGGCCAAGGTGGGCGGATCATGAGGTCAAGGGATGGATACCATCCTGGCCAACATGGTGAAACCCCATCTGTACTAAAAATACAGAAATTAGCTGGGCATGGTGGCACGCACCTGTAGTCCTAGCTACTGTGGAGGCTGAGGCAGGAGAATCGCTTGAACTTGGGAGGCAGAAATTGCAGTGAGCTGAGATTGCGCCGCTGTATTGCAAACTAGCGACAGAGTGAGACTCAGTCTCAAAAAAAAAAATGCAAAAGTTGTGGTCAGTAGAAGTGATGCATATTTTCTTCAAAGCATGCGGAGCCCCAACATCGAGACCCTTCCTAAGAAAAATTTTTGTCTTATCCATTTAAGGAAAAACCTCTACTGCATTAATAGAATGTTCTTATAGAAATAATATTGGAGGCTGGACACAGTGGCTGATGCCTGTAATCCCAGCACTTTGGGAGGCTAAGGTGGGAGAATTACTTGAGACCGGGAGTTTGAGACCACCCTGGGCAAAATAACGAGAACCACATCTCTACAAAAAATATAAAATTAGCCGGGCATGGTGGCATGCGCCTGTGGTCTCAGCTACACGGGAGGCTGAGGCAGGAGAATCATTTGAACCTGGGAGGCAGAGGTTACAGTGAGCTGAGATCGTGCCACTGTACTCCAACCTGGGCAACAGAGTGAGACCCTGTCTCAAAAAAAAAAAATTGGAAAAATTTACACACACACACACACACGTGTATATGCATATGTGTGTAAATGCTGACACATGCAGTAAAGTTTTAGACCCCAGAGTAGACGGCAGATCATTTCTCTGTTTTACTTTTGTGCCTCTGTATATATTTTCTTTATTTATAGTTAGAAAAACCATTTTTTAAGCAAACCTAATCTTACTGAGCAGATTAAACCGCCATGATAATGTTTGAAGCTGGAGAGCCATCTGCATTTCAAATCAGTGCTTTGAAATGTCAACCAAAATATGTTTAGAAGAAATTGTGAAGGGTTTTAACTCCTATCATCTGATAGCATGGAGGAGAATTTCTGGATGGGCACGGAACATAGCTGAAGCAATAACACTGGCAGCCTTCTGCTAGATAAAGTTTCTGTTTGGATGAAGTGGCTTCAAAAATAATAATAATTAAAATTTTTTAGCACAAGGTAAGGCCCCTGTGCACCTCTGCCCCCTTGGCTGGTCTTTCTGACTGGCACAGATAATTGAAATGGATCACTAACGGCTGGGCAAGCAGGCCCGGGCGCCACGCAGAGCTAACTGGCCCTCGTTATGTTGGATTCTATGACATTAATCTCATTAGCTCTAACTTGCTGAGCTAATTGCACCGTTAGTTGCATGCCTTTTCTTCCTTTGGTTTAACATTGAACAGATCGTGTTACATGAATCCTAGCTTCTATTTTGGTGAGCGATAATGCTTCAACCTGTGAAAATAACTTTGCTGTTTGCTTTGTAGGAGTATAGGTAGAATCCGGATACAGTGATACATTTACTGACTGTTTTTTGTTGTTTTTTTTTCTTTTTAGTTACCTTATCCCATATCACACAACTGGTCCTCAGCCATAACAAGCTAACAAGTAAGTGATGTTTCTCATTTGTTACAGTTTCTGACATTTAGGTAATCCTATGGCACTGCTGAGTCTGTTACTGTTTCCTGCTAAGAAACTCATGACAAATGATTATTTGCAGAAACTTTAGTTTATTTTGGTGACACTAAGATGGGAATATTGTCATCCTGTATCTTGTCCTTTTGTAGTTAGCTCTACTTTGAAGATTCTTTTCTTTTTTTTGAGACAGGGCCTTGTTGTGTTATCCAGGTTGGTCTTTCCTGGGCTCAAGCGATCCTCCTGCCGTGGCCTCCCAAAGTGCTGGGATTACAGGCATGACCCATGGCGCCTGGCCTAGACATTCTTTCTTATCATGTTTATAAACCAAAGAGAAAAAAAATGACATTGTTGCTCTGGAAGTGGTTCCATTCAGAGATGGTGAATGCTATGCTGACCTGAACTGCCAGACCATTGGTGAGCATTTCATGAGCAAAACTTACTTGAAAGCATTGAAAACTTGAAATTATTAGAACGAGTTCTTTGTTTTCATTTATATTTCCTCCTCAAAAGGAAAAGATTTAACTGTTCAATACACTTTCCGTCCCTGCTTGATGGGGGAAAAGATGCAAGATTGTATACATGATAAACCTTTACATCTGCATTTTTCAAATTTTTGAGTCTGGCTTCCCCAAAAGAAAAATTCTGCTGGGCATCCATAGAGCCCCACAGTAGAAGTATCTGCTTAGCATACAGTAGGATGAATGCCTATTTTTATATGACTATCTTGTGTGTATGATGGGCCATTTTCTTCATAGAGCTGTGGCTTTAAAGATTTTAGTGATGGGGACCCACGCTCCTTTCCCATTCCTAATGACTGTCAGTTCTTTTTGCTTGCCATTTTTCTTGCAGACTTGAATGATTTTCTAATCATGTGGCAAGAATTTGTGAAGGAGCTTTCCGAGTCCAGTGAAATTGAGCAGAATGTCATGTTGAGGGATTTGTGTCGTGAATTTATGTGTGTATGTGCATTATATACAGCTTGAAGCAATGTCACAGAGCTGTTGATTATTGACAATTAAGAGTGGCAGCGAGGTCCCCTCATGCGCAAGAAACAAGCGGATTAGTTCGTTGTTAGCCAAAGCGCGTATTTGTAAGGCAAAGGCAGAGTGACGGCACAATTGTCACACTTAAGTAGTGGTGGCCACAGAAGTCAAAAGTGAGACCTGCAAGGCATGTGTGGTCATTGTTGTAATAGGTAATTTATTGCCGGTTCCATTGTTTTTCTAGGAAATGGTCCCGTGGTCCACAGAGACCCGATTCTCAGTTCAGAAGGGATTCGTGGTTTGTTTTGAAGGGTGGACCACATGATTCCTAAATCCCCCAAGATTTGTGAGCAGTAATAACTGACATGCTCTGTTGTATAGTTTATTAAAGTATTTCTTAATTGCGAAGCTTATATTGTTACAACAATGATACCTTGTTTTGCTTATCTTGTGCAAACCAGTTTACACAAGAAAGCAAAACTGGCCAGGATCAGTGACTGATGCCTGTAATCCCAGCACTTAGGAAGGCTGAGGTAGGAGGATTGCTTGAGCCTAGGAGTTTGAGACCAGCCAAGGCAACATACTGAGGCCCCGATCTCTACCAAAAATCAAAAAATTAGCCACTATGTCCATAGTGGGCCCAGCACCTGTGGTCCCAGCTACTCAAGAGGCTGAGCCTAGTAGGTCGAGGTGCAATGAGCCATAATGACGACCCTGCACTGCAGCCTGGGCGACAGAGGGAGACCCTGTCTCCAACAGAAAGAAAGCAAAACCTTTATTTCTATTATGTCATTCATTGATCTCTTTAAAAACATCTTTCAGATCGCTGTAGTTTATTTCTTTTTACATCTTCACAAAGATAGAAATCTCAGGAGTCAATGAATCAGTTTCTTCCTCCAGGCATTATAATATTAGGTTAATTTAGAGGGGCATATTTATATGTGGAGTTACATTGTGTTGGCCATTCGGGAGACTGACTGTGAAAGAATCCAAACTTTATATTTCTGCCTTGCCAGTTTTTTTTTTTTTCCTTTTCTTCACTCCATTTGAGACACTCTTGACTTAATCCAGTAAACTCTAATTAATGGTCTTGGTAAATTCTGTTTCAAGCCATCCTGAGTAGTGTCACTGACACCCGATCTGTTTCAGTAAGGTCAAATTAGCATCCTTTACTATTTTTCTGGCATTTAAATGAATGACTTTGCTATGGTTTTTCAAGTGTTTATAGTAAATATGTCCATTTGATGGAAATATAAATATGCATTAAATGTAAGTGGCTAGGCACACCCTGCTGTCACTTTTTATGGTAATCAGTGTCTTTCACTTTCTGTTGTTTTTAATAGGGACCAGCTGACAACGCCACATTAAAACCACAGGGACTCAAAAGATAACTCCCCCACCCCCTCACCCGGCGCTGCTTTTATCTTGCAAAAGTATTCATGTTTTTGTCTTAGTATGCCAATTACACCGTTGTCTGACATTTCCACTTATGTACTCATGGAAGGAATGAATGGTTTACTCAAACTGGGACATTGATTTGGGGACACTGTTGACTCCACTGACTTAAGATCTACAGAGTTATTGAAACAGTGTGGCACGCGGTTGACTTCCCTTTTCTTGCCAGTGGTTTTGGCCTCGACGTGTCCACCCAGGGCAGTAAAAGCGAGGCGACGAGGAAGCTGAAAGTGGGATCTGTGATTCTGAAATTCCTCAAGAATCTGGGAGCAGAAATTCCTGAACTTTTAAACACTGCAGTTCATAAAAATATTTATGTATTGTCAAGCTAATTGCTGTTAATGCTCCAAGACTATTATGGTGACAGTATTTGAATTTAAACCTGGGAGCTTGGGGCAGCGTTGATGGGTTTTTGAAGTCAGCGGGGGACTTAATCTGTCTGTAGCAACTTTCCTAGATATGTATATATGCATGATGTATTTAAGGAGACGGGAAGAATAGTTGCAAGTGAATTTTTTTCTTCTGCCTTTTTGCCATGAATGGGCAGATACTGACTTTGAATGCAACAAAGTCATTGGCAAAGTCAGAATGTATAGCCATTCTGGCCCAATGGGAAGAGTTTCAGATTAAAGATCCTTTCAGAAACAATGCTTTCTTTGAGCACTTGCGTGTGATGCAGTATGCACCTGGCAGAAGGCTGGCTCGCTCTCATGTGCTCACTGTCTCTCTCTGCCTTTCAGAAACTGCCCTAATCTGCCCCACATCCCATGCCAGCCTCTCCTCTTCATATGCTGCTCTAGGAAGATGGATCATCTTCTGTCTCCCCATAGCCCTGCCTCTGGGCCTAGGGTCTACTCCTACCTTCCTTTCCTCCTCCCTTCTCCTCCCTACCAGCCTCTCCCCATCCTCCCCTGGGAGCCCCCTGGCTGTTCTGGCCCATCTGAAGCCTTTCCTCCCCAAACTGTCTTGCATGTACACTCTTTAACTCCAGCAAGGCATTCCCTGTCCTTCTCTTGCTTTGTGTTTTTTCTCTCTCCAAATAGATGGTCAGCTTTTGTGGAAGCAGGGATCATGTCATACTATTCCTCAATGCCTGTGACTGGGCACTTAGTCGCTTCCCAGTAATTACCTGTATAAACCGAGTGTTCATTGCTCCCAGGAGGTATGTGAATGACAGGGAAGGGCAGAGAGGAAACTGCTGGCTGGAGAGAAAGTGGAGAACATTGGGATCAGATGGTTTCTTTGGGATTAACTGGTATAGGGACTTGAGTAGATGTGGCCGCCACAGACTTCTGTTTCTTACTCATTGTGTGCTCATTTCAAACATGGTAGAGCGTGATGCTCTAAAGATACATGACCTTCAGCCTGGGCAACATAGCAAGACCCCGTCTCTTAAAAAAAAAAAAAAAGAGCCAGGCATCTCAGCTACTCTGGAGGCTGTAGTGCGAGGATCACTTCAACCCAGGAGTTTGAGGTTGCAGTGAGCTGTGATTATACTACTGCACTCCAGCCTGGGTGACAGGGCAAGACCCTATCTCAAAAAAAAAAAAAAAAAAAAAAGGTATGTGACCTTATGTCCAGTAAATGATGGCCATGTCATCTTTACAATCATAGAGCCAAGGAATGATGGCCTGTGATGTGTTACTCAGGGACACAAAGGACTCGCAGCCGGGGAAACTGGTATCACGACCACTCAGATGCGTGGGAAGGCAGCAATAATGCCGAAGGTCATCTTCCTGTGTTTCTTTGCTTTTCCTTCCTGCCTCTGGCCTCTGTGGTTACCCTCCCTTTCAAGCCACTGTCAGCTGAATCTTTGTTAGTCTGCTCCTTAATCCAATCCCCAGGTCTTATGGTGTTTGGAAGGGTGAGCTTTGTAAATGCTTTCCTACTTGTTTTTTGTTTTTAAAAAGGAGTTTCTTTCGGGGACAACCATTTTAAGACTTGTCCACTAGAGGTCACTGTTGAGACACATATGTCTCCTCCAGGTTTTGTACCTAAAGATTAGAAACCAAGTTTGTGGTGAGAATAAATTTTGTGCAGGCGCTCCAGCCCTGCACCACAGGGCATGTTGCTATTGCTGCTTACACAGTGCAGTTTTTTACCACATTTAAGGTAAATCCTTATAGAAGGAGGTACGCTGTGTTTTTTGTTCTTCTACCATGAAAATAATCCAGTTTCACGTATCATTTTTTAGTATTTATTATGGCTACTTTCTCAAATTAGAAACATTTCTTTTCCTCCAATATCCTTACATTGAAAGAATTATACTGCTTTCCATAGTATTTTGTATTGGGCATATATGAGATTTTTTTTTTAAATCTGTGGAAGAAAGTTTGAAGTATTTATGTAACCAGATTTTAATTCAAAAATAACTGTAAAAATCAAGAAAATGTTTATTTTGTGCATGCATGTTTATGCTGATTCGTATACTGCTCAATTCCATTGTGTTGGGGAGAATATGAAATGAATGTACAACAGGAAATGAATTGCATTCTGTACCAGTGATAAAACAAGCTCTGGGCATTACGTCTTTAAGTGAAGTTTTCCTTAAGTTTTAAAAATAATTTTATTCCAACAGCAAAACCCATACGTAAACATTGCAAGCTACTACTGCACTCCAGCCTGGGTGACAGGGCAAGACCCTATCTCAAAAAAAAAAAAAAAAAGATAGATGACCTTATGTCCAGTAAATGATGGCCCTCTCATCTTTACAATCATAGAGCTAAGGAATGATGGGCTTAAATGTGACAGTAGTTTTTTGTTTTTTTTTTTAATTTTGCGACCCATGTGTGTTGAGGATTAGACGTTCATCATTTTGTGCAAAAAAATAACCAAGGATATCTGTTTGCTCTGTGCAAACATTGAGAAGCCGACATCTGTGTAAAACCTTTCAAAAGTGTGGGTCTCTGAATGTAATTGTTTAGTTTTATACTTTTAACTTTTAACTGCCATGTAAAACCTTTTCCTGAGGTATTGGCAGTTTTGCCTACAATTTCAGGTCCTCACTGTGACCATATCTCGTCATTTAATGCATAGGAAATGGCTAGGCAGGTAGTAAACCTAAGTTTTATAAAGGCAAAATGGGTTTTTTTTTTAATATACACTATTTCCTATTAGTTATAGCTTATGTATGAATTTAGAATTATAGCAAACAAGAAATACTAAGATACCTTCTTTGGTGGTTTCAATAATTTATTTATCAAAGATAATATTCTAAGTACATAGAATTTAATACTTTTAAATTTTATGCAGATGTATATATTGATTATCTACCATAAGTCGTATTAGAAACAAATTAAGCAGCATATTTCACATGAAAATACTGCATTCTTAAAATTTGTAGATCCAATTATAATGAAAATTTAGCAGTTTTTAAAAAGCATAATACTTTGAAACCTTTTTATACGGACATAATAGATTGTTGGGATGATTGAGAAAAATTAACTGTCTGAATTCCTGAGGACGACCTTCACCGCTCTTCTCAGACCTTGCTGTTCTTAAGTCTGTAGTTATTCCCTCCTTCATAGATTATTTGTCATGCTTTATGCAAAAGTTCTTGTGCATGGCTTGTATGAAATTAAACCATGAGGGGGGAATATGTAAAATAAATGGTCTCTGTGTCATGAATTTATCTTGTGACAGTATCAAAACAACTTGCTGTTTGCATTTTAACAGAGTGTAAATGTATTTATAATACAGAGGCTTTGATCAATAACTTATTTTTTAAATTACTGCACATTTATCAGTTTGCTTCTGTGCCATCATTAAAAGATGAGAGTTAAAAAAATATACATAGTATCTTTGAGTCTAACAGCTATTAATTAAACAATATGTAGCTGATGGTACCGGTAGTCAGGTTACTATAAAAAATCACTGGCAGTTGGGCACGTGTTGCTATTTTTCGGCTTTACTGAGTGAGCACCTGAGATTATGCTATGGGAGGGTCTGTTGACCCAGGGACCCAGAACCAATGCAGCCAAGGCCAGCGAATGAAGTCGAAGACGTGTCCTCCCGGTGGCATCTTTTCTGTCCTCAGCTTGTAGACTGTGGCCACCCCCCACCCCCATTCCTTTTGTTGTCAGCCCCACCAACCAAAATGTACCTGTTCTAGAATCCTTTTTCTAGAGGTCCTGTTTTGTGCTAAGTGGAAGCCAGCTAACGTGCTAATTCCTCCACAATATATTTTTAAATGGAACCACCCCAATCGTGAGAACTTCAGAACGGTGGCAGGCTGTGGAGAAAATAAGACGGGGGAGTGTAAGCCTGTCACTTCCCAACTCATCATTAGCCCATGTGCGGGGCTGATCCTGAAAAAGGTTTCTATTGCTATTGATGATAGAACGTTTATCAAACAGAATTGATTTAATAGCAAAATATTATACATAGATTTTCAGTTGATGTACTCTCTCCTAAATCACTTGATGTGTGTGTACATTTGAGTATGTGTGCAGAATGATAGACGAGATATACTAAGAGGTGCGATACTTAGGTACATACGTTCTTGTAGAGTATCTCTTCTCTTTTTTTATGTTTTTATTTTTTAGAGAGAGTGTTTTTATCACCCAGGTTGGAGTACAGTGGCACAGTCCTAGCTCACTGTAACCTGAAACTCCTGGGCTCAAGCAAGGCTCCTAGATAGATGTGCACCACCACGCCTGGCTAATTTGCCCAGGCTGGACTCAAACTCCTGGGCTCAAGTGGTCTTCCTGCTTTGGCCTCCAAAAGTACCAGAAATACAGGCCACTGTGAGCCCCTGTGCCCAGTCTTCTTAACTTTTCTTAAGTCACTGATCTTTTTAAATAATAGAGTGAAAACTACAACCCCGATCCCTAGAGAAGTGCACGTGATGGTTGTAATTCCAGCAGAGGCTTGTGGATCCCATTGTGTTCATCCATGAATTCTTTAGAGGTCCACGCAGCTCAGCTTTAGAAACTCCAGAATAGGATGAAGATAACACTAGTATGTTTGCATGCAGTGTGGACATAGGGATACTATTTTTTTGTTTGTTTGTTTGAGACAGGGTCTCACTCTGTCACCCAGGTTGGAATGCGGTGGCGTGATTTCGGCTCACGGCAACCTCCATCTCCTGAGTTCAAGCGATTCTTCTGCCTCAGCCTCCCTAGTAGCTGGGACTACAGGTGTGTACTGTCATGCCCAGCTAGTTTTTGTTTTTAGTAGAGACGGGTTTCACCATGTTGGCCAGGCTGGTCTTGAACTCCTGGCCTCAAGCAATCTGCCTGCCTCGGCCTAATGATGCTATTTCTTAAAGGAGATGCTCCTTGGAGATTTGTATAAAACTTTAGATGATTTTTAATGCATCACATAACTCATTCTTGATGACTTTTTAAAAAATGTTGATCAGTGCCACCTTATTAATCTGCTTAAATTTACATTTTGTTAAATAAGAATTTGTAATCCTGTAGCTCCCAGGGTTGAACAGGACATGTGTGTGGGCATATGGGAATATGCAGTTTTTTTTTTTTTTTTTAATGGAATACCTCTCCCATTTCTATTTTTCTTTCTGTTCGTCAGTCAGCCTCGTAGACCAAAACCACTCAAATACAATTGATAACCAGTTAACAAACTCATTGACCTTGCGTTTTGCTGTTTTCAGTCTGAACCGTCTTTTGTCTAATTTTTTGCTGTTTCTTTAGCTTTTTTCCCCTGCCTATCTATTCTTTGTTCTAGTCACCTGATTTTTTTTTAAAAAAACTGATGTTCCTACCCCTCTCTCTGAATTTGGCTTATCCTATTCAGAAAGTTGAGATGAATGCTTATCTTTCTCTGTGAAGCCCTCCTTTTCATCCAACTGAACCAGTACTGTGTGGAAAGAAATACAAGGCACCCCACAGGCTGTGGGACCATCAAGAACAACACCTATATAATAACTTCAGCAGGAAGTGAAAGAGAAAAGAGTGAATTTGTTGAACCCCCACTCTGTATCACGTGGAGGAGACAGGTGTAAAGTGGTTAAGTGACCAGAATGAGGAGGCGACAGAGCTTTCTGTACGGCTTCCAAGTGGCTGCTCCGCCGTGTCCCCTGCTGCCTCTGCAAGTGATCTGTGTGTGCACTTGATGTCCCGTTAGGTCAGTCTAGGAAGTCCATGGACGAAGCGTTCCTGTAGCTCTGGATCCTTACTCCTTCCAATTGAAGAACGGGAGAATTCCTAAGGTTAAAAGCCATAGTAGTGTTAGTTCGAAGAGAATGATCAAAGCTCCCATGTGGATTTGGTGGATTTTCCTAGCCCTGGGCCTCTTCCTTTCCCTCCCCTTCCTGCCCTCCTCATGCAGTGACCCTAAACATAAGGGCCGGTAGGAAGAGAAGCAGTCCAGTTGTGGCCTCTTGATGGATTTGATGGATTAATTCCTTTTTTTTTTTTTTTTGAGACAGGGTCTCACTTTGTTGCCCAGGCTGGAGTGCAGTGGTGCAATCTCAGCTCACTGTAGCCTTAACCTCCAGGCTCAAGTGATCTTCCCATCTCAGCCTCCTGGGTAGCTAGGACTACAGGCGTGCACCACCATGCAAAGCTAATTTTTTTGTAGAGGTGGGGTTTCGCCCTGTTGCCCAGGCTGGTGGGAAACTCCTGGGCTCAAGCAATCCACCCACCTCGGCCTCTTTAAAGTGCTGGGATTACAGGTGTGAGCCACTGCACCCAGCCTAGATTAATTCTTAATTGTGAAAGACGACAGAAACTGATGACAAAACGTGCTTTTCCTTTGTGCATATAAAAGAGTGCAAGACAGAATGTGACTTGCTTACTGTCTACCTTGTAATGTTAACAATCGAGGCTTATGTGTAGATATACATCCATATATATTATACATAGTAAAGGCATGTACTCATATAAAAGAGCCTGGATCACTCCTTTTATAACACTGAGCCTGCTTTTCTCCATTGATGGATTGAAGGTGTTTTTTTTTTTTTTTTTTTTTTTTCCATATTCTCCTCTCTCTTTCCAGTATTTTGGAATTGTCTAGGCATTTTTCCTACCCTTCCTTTTCTTACCCTTCGCTGGATGTCACTTCCTCCCCAGGCCACTGAATGCCATTTCCTTTCCTCTCAGTGCTGCTTCTCCCTCCCAGCTCCCCAATTAAAGCTCTTTATTGATGTATGGCTTAGCTGGAGGGGCTGCACATCAGAACTGGAGTGCAATTTAGAAGCGGTGTTCCTGCAAGATTTTAGAGTTCATACATCCTCCTGAAGATTCTTTGGGAGTTAACACAGGATTCAGGCATTAACTAATTTTTATATCCTCAGAGGAGAAGAAATCCATACTTGTCAGCTTTTTAGGAATTCGTTTGGTTATGCATACATATTTTTTATAGCTCAGGAACGTATATTTTTGCATGTTTGGCTTTATACTCTAAAACGACCTTATCACTTGCTTATGCCTTTTTTTCCTCTAATTTTCACGTAACTGATTTTTCACATTGCTGCTGAAAGAGTAGGACCATTGTGTTGCAGTGAGTTAAGCCAGGGGATTTTTTTGTTTACTAAAATGACTTAGGCTATAGAATCCTGAGGTGGCTCATGATAGCATAGAGTGAGTGTGTGCTTTTGGGGCACAGGTCCTCAGTAAATACTTGTTGTTTATTAACCAAAAGTACATTACCATTGTTATTTATAAAGCTAATAATTGGAGGATGTTGGCCTTTCTTGGGGTAGATGCTGAGATACATTGCTGTTTTATGTTTACCTTGAGGAACATGTAGAACCTTTTAAATGAGAATTTGCTTTACCGTTTCATAAACTTTATGTTTTTAAATAACCTGGAACTACTGTAATTCACTGCTTTAATAGCTGCTTTGGGGGAAATCCCATAAAATCTGTGAAGACAGTTATCATTAGTATACTTTTGAACGTCAGACTCTTGTGGTAATATGTAATTAGTTCATTATTATCCACCTTGTGTTTTTGGCCAGAAAACAAAGGTAATTAATCACTATAACTACAAATGACCTTTTTTTTTTTTTGGCATGTAAAGTGCTGAAGAGTGTAATTATTCCTACGCGAGAGTGAGAAGATTCTTCTTTATGTATAATCATTAAAATGGCATTGAGAACTATGATTTGCTGAAAGAATTGGCATGTATGTAATTAGTCTAGACACCACCTCTGTGCTATGAATGGACTCATGTTCTCCAGTTATTACAGCTAGAGATTAAAAAGGCTGTGCCTTTACTTGAACCACGGATGCCCCATGTCATATTTCATCTAGTTTCTGCTAATTTGGTTTTTTCCTCGCTTACTTTATTCAGGCCAAAGGGGGACACTTGTTTTTCAGTATCATATTCATCAAATGCTAGGGCAAGGAAATGTTTGCTTTCACCATTTTCTCATAAATGGTCCGTCCCCCCTCCCATATATATAATGAAGAATCTCACTCGTTTTCACCTATTCTCATGTTTTTAGTATTTTTTCTAGTAACTTGTTTGTAGTAATGTAACATACTAAGTTATCTAAATAACAAGCTAATTTTAATATCCTCTACCATCCTCTATCCTTCTATGCTTTATAAAAAAAGCTGTAGAAATATATGACATTGTGAACATCTGCCCAGGCATTTTCATTTGTTATGACAACAGACAAAAACTTCCTTTTTTTTTTTTCTTTTTTTTTTTTTAAAAATAGCAGTATGTCAGGTTTTTAGAAGCAATGCTACTCGGTTTCATTTTGCTGTGACTCATTCTGTGTGGTTTCTTTGGGGACTCTGAGGATTGGTGGCACTTTTGCTTCCTGGAAATGGGCACGAGACAGTAGCGTTGCCTCCATTGCAGCAGAAGGGCGAGCATGCCCCTGTGCCACCTGCTGTCCTGGCCCTGGCTGTGAGCAGTTGCCTCCCACGAAGTACCTGCCTTAAGTCCTCCTCTTCATTCCCTTGCTGTAATTCACAATCCATCACTGGAGGCAGAGGCTGAGCTGTCACTTCACTTGTTTCAAAGAGGCTGGGTCCCCTGGCTTTCATGCCCTGGGCCAGCCCTAGCTCAGGAATCACCAGCTCTAAAAACATCCTTTGGTGCTCCTTCAAAAACAGTTGGGTGTAGTGCAGCCCCCACCTCCCCAGAAGTTTGGTGGAGATGGTGGGTGGAGGTCACCTCCAGATTTCATGCCTGTGCTGCAGAGGGAAAGCGCCATGTGTTTGGAGCAGCTTCTGGCTTCCTGGCAGCCGTGGGTGTGCGTTAGCATGGTGCAGGCTCTAGTGCTGCCCTTCTGGAGCTGAAGAGGACCTGGCTGTCGCTGGTAACCATATGGCTCTAAAGACCAAAGTGTGATCCCCTGACCCTCCCGTGGGCTGCACCCAGGCAGAGCTCCTGTCCTTATGTTTTTGCGTGGTGCCTGCTGCTCCCAGAGTCTGTCGCTCCTTACAGCTTCGTTTTGTTTTTTTTTTTTTGCCTCAAGGGCCACAAGATGCTTTTGCTCAAAAAGCCCCCAAATCAGCTGCACCCAAGCCGATCTGTCTGTACCATCACTACCACCCAGCATCCTGCCGTTAGGGCTCAGTGTTTTGAAGCCGAGCAGTAGAGCAGGTGACGTCTCTTTGTGTGACTACCCTTGGTCGTGATGAATTTGCCACTGAGTGACTTAATTCAGTGTGCTAGGGAATTCAAGGCTTTTCTCCTCTGGAAAGTTGTCCATCTTAAGCAATAGTGATCTCACCATAAAATCCTGTGTGGGGAAGCAGAAGTTGACTAGAAAGGGTTTGATTGTGGCATCCACGTTGAACGTGTTAGGCTACCTAGAGTATCATTTGTTTCACGTGTCATCAATTCCCCAGGCTCAAGAGGCATCTTCATTTGGATCAGATTGATTATTATACTCATTGCATTATCGCATGGGGTAAGGGACATATGTGTTGGATTGATAATCGTGATGCTGCCAATGAATTAAAAGTTTTCTGAGCCAAAATAGGGTTCCCAGACCAGCAACATCGGCATCCCCTGGGAAGTTGTTGGAAATTCAGAGTCTCAGGCTTTACCCCAAACCTACTAAATCAGAAACTCCGGGATACCCCTCCGTCTGTGTTTTAGCAAGCCCTCTGGTGATTCTGACGTCTCTGTGGGTTGAGACCCACTGCCATCGGGCACGGCTCTGTAATAGAATGTTCTGCGGTGATGGAAACGGTCAGTATCCCTGCCATGCAGTAGTGGAGCCACTAGCCACCACATGTGGCTGTCAAGCTCTTGAAATGGGGGTGCTGTGACCAACAATAGCATTCATCATTTTATTTAACTTTGATTAATCTAGGTTTAAATTCAAACAGCTGCATGTAACTAGTGGCTGTCCATCAGATAGCCCAGCCCCAGAACATACCCTGCTAATTATTATTGTGTAAACGCCTAAAATGCTTTAAGTTGTTGGTTGTGGAATTATTAATTTTAGATCATAGAACAGAATCTTCCTTACTCAATTCAACAGAATTGCAACTGCGATTGTTATATAACAGTAGGTGATTTTGATTCTTCCTGTGGAGGGGAGACAGTTTGCGGGCTGCTGGCCAGTTGGGGGAAGGCTATTCTTGAGCTGATTGATTGTTGATTTTGTGAATGTGCATCAGTGGTGCAGTACCGGCTGGCTCATGCCTGTTGCAGATATAACCGATGGCCGTAGATACATGTCCTTTTAGGAGTAAAGCTGTTGCTCAGGGAAGGGGCTGTGTCAGTGTTTCGCACAGATGGACTTTGGTTTATCCAGCCTGTCCAGCAAAGTGGAGGTGCTTCCGGCCAAAGAGAAGTTAATGAACCCTTCAGGCACTTTGGGCTGCTTGTGGAACCTTCCAGAAACTGCTGGGGGAGATGGGAGTGCTGAATTGCCAAGTCTGGGCTGGCACATCAGATGGAAAAAACTCTTGAATCGTGTTCAGTTTCTTCAGTTTAGGAGGACCTGAAGGAAAGAAGGTCATGCCGGGTGTGTTAGGCGGAACTGCTGCTGCAAAGTCCAGAAGAAACTTTGAGATTTGTCTCTGGGGTGATGTGACCACATCCTTGTCACCTTTCCAAAACACCAGCAGAGGCTCTGGGACGAGAGCATCCTCAGCAGTCCTGTGATCCTGCGGCCAGAGCGAAATGGAACATTGAGGAGCCAGGGGATATGTGAGTCCTTTGGGACTGTTCCCGCAAACCTAGCAACTGAAGTCTCAAAATTAAAACAGCCATCTTTGGCTAGGCAGAAAATGATACTCAATTCTCTGTCAGAAGCAAAGTTCTACATGACTAAGCTTCCTAATTGAGGGCCCCATTTGTTGAATTATTTAAAGCCATATCATTGATTTTCATAATCCATCTCCTTTTAGAATCCTAGAATGTTAAAACGAGGTGGAAGAGACCTTGGAAATGGTCATAATCCAGCCTTCTTATTTTACAGAGGCCCAGAGAGGTTATGAGTTGAGTGAGGGCACACACAGCACTGTAGGGTCAGGGACCACGTTGCTCTTTAGTTCCTTTGGTGTCATAGGTCAGCTGGGGTCATAGATCAGAAGCTGGACAGATTGATGAAAAAGGATCGTTTCAAAGATCTAAGAAATACACTGATACGCACTGTTAGGTTTTAAAATGCTTCTTGCTCATGCATCCTGTAGATATCTAGAAAATTCCAATAGAATATTTTGACTGGTAAAGTATTGCAGTGGCCTTTTTGGAATAGCTAAAATTGTTCCCGCCACGTATGTATAGGATTTAGTCATAGCACAATTGATATCGCTAAGTGGTTATTTTTTCAGAGAGTTTGGTTGGGAGTAGTTTATTTTCCAAGCACTAGGCCTGTTTCAGTTGATTGACTTTGATACCCTGTCTTTTGTAACTTACTTTCTTTAAATAACATGCCTCTCCTACTTTATCCCCAAAGTATTGAGATGCTGTGTGTGCAAAGTATGGCACTGTGCACCTAATCAGCATTCTCTAAATATTGGTTCAAAGAGTGAATACCATCCCATCTAGAAGGGTCTGCATGTTAATTTCTTTAGATTTTCACTATGGCTGGGGGTTAAAAAAAATTCCATATATTGAGGAAGACTGTTAGCTGTGTATTATTTTTTTTTCCTCGTCTAGCTTGAATGGAGTCTTAAACGAAAAATTCACATGCTCACCAAAAGGCTGGGAGAGGTTTTGTAAATTGAATATGGGGTTATTGTTTGCGTTCACAAAACAAAGCCCTAAATCACATTTAGCATAATTTGTGGTTTTAAATTGGACTGATTTAGCAAGGAGAGTGAAATAATCTCTCATCCTGTCAAAAAGGCGATACCTTTAGACCAGCATTTAATTGCATTGGCAGAGTAACTTCGGGAAGACGGCAGTAATTCTGGCTGCATTATTCTTGGTTTGTGGCTAAATTGAGATCATCATTTTCTCCTGGTTTCACTAACTTTCGTTATTGCTCTTCAAACTAATCAGATGAATGTGCTTTTCAAACTAATCAGATGAAGGCTTAGTGGTAGCTGGAAGGTAGACAGGGGAGGGATGAGGTCTGTGGGCCGCTATACTATATATACTTTATGATCTGGGGGGAGAAGATGACATCCTGTGACCCAGAAGGCACAGCCTGGTGATTTTCTTTTCTTTTTTCTTTTTTTTTTTTTTGACATAGAGTTTCACTCTTGTCACCCAGGCTGGATTGTAATGGCTTGATCTCGGCTCACTGCAACCTCTGCCTCCCAGGTTCAAGCGATTCTCCTGCCTCAGCTTCCCAAGTAGCTGGGACTACAGGCATGCGCCACCATGCCCAGCTAATTATTTATTTATTTATTTATTTATTTATTTATTTATTGTAGAGATGGGGTTTCACCACGTCGGCCAGGCTGGTCTCAAACTCCTGACCTCAGGTGATGCACCTGCCTCGGCCTCCCAAAGTGCTGGGATTACAGGAGTCAGCTACCACACCAGGTCAATCTTTTCTCTTCTCTACTCTTCTCGAGATAGAGTTTCACTCTTGTCACCTAGGCTGGAGTGTAGTGGCATGATCTTGGCTTATTGCAACCTCTGCCTCCCACGTTCAAGCGATTCTTCTGCCTCAGCTTCCCGAGTAGCTGGGATTATAGGCGTCTGCCACCATGCCCAGCTAATTTTTGTATTTTTAGTAGAGTCAGAGTTTCACCATGTTGTTCAGGCTAGTCTCGAACTCCTGACCTCAGGTAGTCCACCCACCTCGGCCTCCTAAAGTGCTGGGTTACAGGCGTGAGCCACCGCTTCCGGCCCTGGTGATTTTCTTGGTAATCGCTTACACACAGTGAATACCATTCATTTGCACGGAAGTGTTCCATGGACTGTGCACCTAAGAAAGAATGTGCATTTGCAGCCACACTGTACAGGTAGGGTTTATTTGCATTCCTGCAGGTATCCAAGAGGGAGGGTTCTGGAGGAACTTTGAGCTGTCTAGATTACGCAATGAAAACTTCTTTTATCAACAGCCACTTCAGGAGCTCACCCAGGGGCTGCTCACTAGACTACTGCTCCCTGCCCGTGTGCCCCAGTTCACAGTAATCTGCATTCTTCACAGACCCTTCTTCCAGTGAAAGCATCTCTTTTACCTTTCACCAAACCTTACCTCTAAAAGGCCAGTGATACCTTAGACATTTCAGAAAGCTGAAAATGATAACTCAAAACTATAATGAGCAATGTGCTTGTCCCTTTACTTTTGTTCCCCTGGGAGTTATCACTTGGTCTTCTTGAAATGGCTAGCTGCTTAAATATTTTAGATGTATGTTTGGCATTTTACACACACCTTTGTGGTGGTTCTAATCACAGGTGCTCCCGGGTCTGAGTTTAGGTCTGACTGCAGGAAGCAGGTTGGTCTCCCAGACTCCTGGGGCACCCCTGGAGGAAGCACATGGGATGGGTATGAAACCTGACTGATAAGAAACATCACACTTTCTCGGGCTGGGTTCCACGCCCCTGTTCATGTTCTTAGTTACCTGGATAGTCTTGGTATCAGAGTTTACGTGAACCATGGCCAAGCTTATCACCCATAGAAATGTTTGTAGAAAGACTGAATAGCAAATGGGATAGATGAACTACAGTCTATGGAAACTCCTGCTGCTGCCAATTTACAGTTTGTGCTTTTGACATAAAGATGCCTTTGGCTTTTACATTTGTATTTTCAAGTGTATATATGCTAGGGAAGGAGGAACCTTTCAGGTCCCCAGTGGTTGATTTTCACCTTTGATCTGAATACTAGTATTCATAGCATGCTACTGAGTTGACTTTTTTGTATTTCTATATAATAACAGTGTATCGATCTGTTGCTAATCTGAAGTAACCTTTGTGTGTGTATGTATATGTTTGTGCATGTATGTGTGTGTGTGTGTTATTGATCAAGATAAATTACTCCAGAGGCCAAAATCAGAAACTAGGGAGGTTGAATATTTCATCATTTAAAATTGAGCTTATATTGTTATTAACGCAATGTTAAGAGGACAGTTCTTCAGATACTGGGTTATTTAAGCAGCTTCAATGTACATCACCCCGGAAGGGATTTGGAGGTTGCCATCTTTCTTCTGGTGGGAATGCAAGAAAACCAAAAGGAAAAAAAAAAAGTTGCACCTACAAGATCATATATGACAACCATAAGGATATATGCTTTATAATACTCATTTTTATAGGCTGTTTATGGTACAGAAATTCTCTTTTGTGCGTTTTTGCTCTGTTTCCCCCCTCATTGTCCATCTGAAACAAACTGTGCCAAGCACTTAGCTAACCATATATGAAGAAGCATTTAAGCGGCCACTCAGAAGTGAGCGACTGCTTATGAAAAACCTGTAAAAAGTAAATAAGACCCGTAGGTGAATTCGATGGTCCTTTGGAAGTTATATCTTTCTTTGCTTTGAAAGAAAAACAAAATGTGCGGCTGCCATCCCTTGCTAGGAGTTCCATTCCCAGATTCACACTCAGCATTTTTGTTTCCATAGCGGTACCACCAAACATCGCAGAACTGAAGAATTTGGAAGTGCTCAACTTTTTTAATAACCAGATCGAGGAGCTGCCCACACAGATCAGTAGCCTTCAAAAACTCAAACACCTGAACCTTGGGTGAGTATCAGTGGAAGGGAAAGGATGGAGAGGAAGAGAGTGGAAGGGGCGTGCCAGGTAGGGCCAGGGGAGGGATTCCTTTTATATTATTGCACAGAAATGGATTTCTAATTTCTTTTTATGTTTTGGGTCTTAAAAAAATTTTATTGTTTTAATATATTCTTTCAGTGGCCTACATTAGTGAATATTTGAGAGCTAATTGAGAAGCTAATTGTTGGCGCAATAAGGAAGCTAAATTTTTACTGTATTTTGTGTCCAGTAAAATTTTATCTCACTTCTGTTGACCGGGAAGGGACTTATTTGCATAGCATGAACTGGCAGACAAGTGGTAATATGGCTGATTTTTTTTTTCTCTCTGTGTTAAATTGGAATAGTTTACAAAGCACCTTCGTGCCATGGAGGGAAGAATATTTTCCCTAATGATGCTTCATTCATTTTTGCAATTCTTCTCTTTAGCTGAGAGGTGACAATCCTCTGTCTTTCTTTATGCAAAGGTGAAGAGAGGAGTTTTGATTCAGCTGAGGTTGCAGAACCAGGGAGCAGTAAATAATAATAATGATAACCTATTTTTTTGTATTGCGTTGCAGCACTCGACCCTCTCAACATTTGAGAGGTAGGGAGGGCAGGTTTTAGTGCTTTCATTGTATACAGAGGAAGCCAAGCCTTTTCAAAGGGGCTAAGGGCCTGGCTCCTGGTCACCCCTGAGGTTAGCGACCAAGCTGGGAAGATGGTTCTGGGTCTAAAGGCTCCTTCAGACTCCGTTGATATGGTTTGGGTCTGTGTCCCCAACAAACCTCATGTGCAATTGTAATCCCCAGTGTTGGAGGTGGGGCCTGGTGGGAGGTGATTGGATCTTGGGGGCGGAGCTCTCCTGAATGGTTTAGCACCATCCCCTCTTGGTACTATCCTTATGATAGTGAGACCTGGTTGTTTAAAAGTGTGTAGCACCTCCCCCCTCGTGCTCTCTTGCTCCTGCCATGTAATATACATGCTCCTGCATTGCCTTCCACCGTGAGTAAAAGCTCCCTGAGACTTCCCTACAAGCAGCTGCTGCCATGCTTCCTATACAGCCGGTAGAACCATGAGTCAGTTAAACCTCTTTTCTTGTAAGTTACCCAGCCTCAGGCATTCCTTTATAGCAATGGGAGAACAGACAAATACATCCATAGACCCCAACTGGAACTGCAGCATCAGAATTCCATCTTCACTGGCGCAGCTATCAGATGAAACTGCCCACTCATGCTTCAGTCTCTGTGCAAAGTCATATATTCGTTAAATTGTAGCCACTAAATGCTCTGGTTAAGTTAGTGATTGACGTGGAATGGCAATAGATGCTGGCCAGGTATTTGCCAGGTTTTTTTTTTTTTTTTTTTTGAGACAGAGTCTCGCTTTGTCGCCAGGCTATCTCGGCTAGCTGCAGCCTCCGCCTCCTTGGTTCAAGCGATTCTCCTGCCTCAGCCTCCCTAGTAGCTGGGACTGCAGGCGCACACCACCATGCCCAGCTAATATTTGTATTTTTAGTAGAGATGGGGTTTCACCATGTTGGCCAGGATGGTCTCAATCTCTTGACCTCATGATCCACCTGCCTTGGCCTCCCAAAGTGCTGGGATTACTGCATCTGGCTGTATTTGCCAATTTAATAGGTAGCAGTTATGAAAAAAAATCTCATTCATGGAGTGATTTTTAGTTTATTCTTTCCATAAGGAGTTTGGTCAGACACATTATTTTGAAGTTCACTTGGGCTTAGGGACCAACTTTGTAAGATCCATGGGCAGCCTTTATTCTTACGTCTGAGGGAAAGTGAAGTTAAAAGGAGGGAGAAACATCACTTGAGATGAGATTTTTTTTTTTCTCCCTACAAATTTGGAGCCTGTATACCCATCTGGCAAAGCAGAAATGAAAAGATTCTCCATTTATATCTTGGTTTTACAGGCTTTTCTATCCTGATCTTTAATTTGTATGTGAGAAAGAAGCTAAAACTACATATAGATGTATATTCTTACTGTTAATTTGTTCATTTATTAAATACATATACACATTATATATTTTTACATATATAATATATATATATAATGTCAATCACTAGGAACAGTGCTTGGCACATACTGAGCAGTACCTAGTATTAGTTAGCTATTGTTATCATCATAATCATCTTATTTACGTTTTCATTGATTCCATGACTATGTAAGTGACTATTCTATGTCAGGAATCTTCCTAGTACCAGGGAGCCAAGGTGAAGGTCATGGTCCCTGACCTTACCTATTGGGGCAAGGCTGGTTATAAACAGGAACAGACCAGTGAGGTCACAGATGTGCTGGCGGTTGTGGACCGGCAGGGGGACAGCAAGACGGGGAGCACTTTAGTCCACAGGTGAGATCTTCAGGAGCACAAGCTCAGCAGGTAGCACAGGAGCCGAGACTTGATGCGTGAGAATTTCTCAGACTTAAAGTCGAAGGAAGACGTCTTAGATGGAGTGAATGGCACTCTTTTTTTTGTTTTGTTTTTGAGACAGAGTCTCACTCTGTCATCAAGGCTGGAGTGCGGTGGTGCAATCTTGGCTCACTGCAAGCTTCACCTCCTGAGTTCAAGAGATTCTCCTGCCTCAGCCTCCCAAGTAGCTGGGACTACAGGCACCTGCCACCATGCCCAGCTAATTTTTTACATTTTTAGTAGAAATGGGGTTTTGCCGTGTTAGCCAGGATGGTCTTTATCTCCTGACCTCATGATCCGCCTGCCTCGGCCTCCCAAAATGCTGGCATTACAGGCGTGAGCCACCATGCCTGGCTGAGAATGACATACTAAACGCTCACAGCACTGCCTGCCTGGGGCCTGGGAACTGTCAGTTTTTTGGTACTGTTGAGTATAAAGTGTGAGGCAGGCAGCTGTAAGGTCAGAGGTCAGGCTAGACAGGGAATCCTGGATGTCTACTGTTCGGTGAATGAGGATTTATCAAGTTCCCCACCGTGTACCAGGCATTGTTCTAGCTACTGGCCATCCAGCCCTGATGGAGCTTCCACTACAGTTGGGGAAACCAACTATAAACAAATAAATGTTTATAATAATGACAGGGAGTAAAAAGTGCTAAGAAAAGCGCTCTGTGCTAAATAAACCAGCTCCTCTCGGGCGTGGTGGCTCACACCTGTAGTCCCAGAACTTTAAGAGGCTGAGGCTGCAGGTGATCTGAGGCCAGGAGTTCGAGAACAGCCTGGTCAACATGGCGAAACCTCGTCTCTACTAAAAATACAAAAATTAAGTGTGGTGGCACGTGCCTGTGATCACAGCTCCTCTACCTGGGAGGCTAAGGCAGGAGAATCATTTGAACACAGGAGGCAGAGGTTTCAGTGAACTGAGATTGCACCACTGCACTCCAGCCTAGGTGACAGAGTGAGACTCCATCTCAAAAATAAATACACACATAAATAAATAAACGGGCTCCAATTTTATACTGACCATTGAGAAATTTGCATAGCAGAGTAGCAGATAGGAGATATGGTCAGATTTCCCTATGAAAGACTATGCAGAAGAGGGTGGAGGGAGGTAAACTAGAGGTTAGGAGACCAGTAAGAACACGAGCTTCATGTCCCATGTGAACTAGGACAGTGACAGTGGAGGCAGGGGGGTATTTTATATGAAAAATATACAGGCGGTAACGTTGACAGACAGTAACTGATGGGATGGAATGATACCTTTATTTCTGTGTTGGGCAGCTGAAAAGTACAACAGATGGAGACAGGTTTGGGAAGAAGACAGTAAGCTCAGATTTTGTTCTTTTTTGACTTTCCTAATAACATTTTGGTTTGAGGCAGCAGAGGACAGAGTCGTACACTTTTCTTTTTTTTTTTTCTTTTCTTTTTTTGAGATGGAGTTTCGCTCTTGTTGCCCAGGCTCCAGTGCAATGGCACGATCTCGGCTCACTGCGACCTCCACCTCCCGGGTTCAAACGATTCTCCTGCCTCAGCCTCCCAAGTAGCTGGGATTACAAGTGCACCCATCCACACCCAGCTACTTTTGTATTTTTAGCAGAGATGGCGTTTCACCATGTTAGTCAGGCTGGTCTGGAACTCCTGACCTCAGGTGATCCACCTGCCTCGGCCTCCCAAAATGCTGGGATTACAGGCATGAGCCACTGCGCCCGGTCCTAAACTTTTCTTTTTCAACGAGTGCATCTTAGTTGCCTTCTTGTTCTCTTTGGAGTTGTTTGTATTTTTGGCTGTCGGTGCTGTATTGATTGTGTAAAGCTTTTTGTATTTAATTACATAGCTACATAGACGGAGATGTCAAAGTTTGAACAAAACTCCCAGTTCTTTGAGAAAGGAGCTAAGATGGGTTTCACTAAAGGATACTCTGTCCTCAAATGGCATAAAGAATTGTACTCACACAGTGAGGCGAGTTATAGGGAGGACTCCTTATTCTAAGGAGCCAGGGTGAAAAGCATACACACAAGAGATCACAAAGCAGAGATGGGAAGCCACTTGTATGTGTGATCGAAAAGGCACCCTCCATCAGAGTTGGCTTTCAAAGTTTTTACAGTATTTACAGTTTATTCTCATGATTGTAAGACATGAGAGAATTTTAGGCCACCTGAATAAATAAAAGAAAGTTTAGTTGTGTTCTCAATTCCTTAAATGCGGTTTATTTCATAGAGTTATTTTCCAAAAAGTGTGAAGCCACATAGGTTGATGTGGCTTCAACAAATATCCATGTTGATGATTATTTCTAGGGTAACTTCACTGCAGGACCACCGTGCCCAACTATTCGGGAATAACGTTTGACCTCGTTTGTTGCTAGAGCTTGTCTCATAAACACATAGAAGTTTTTATTAAGTCCCGCGTTGGGTATTAATGGATTTGGATTATTTATTTATTTATTTTTTGAGACAAGATCTTGCTCTGTCACCCAGGCCGGAGTGCAGTGGCATGCTCTCCGCTCACTGCAACCTATGCCTCCTGGGCTCAAGTGATCCTCCCACATCAGCCTCCTGAGTAGCTGGGACCACAGGTACGCACCGCCATGCCATGCTAATTTTTGTAGGGTTTTTTTTGTATAGATGGGTTTTTGCCATGTTGCTCAGGCTGGTCTCGAGCTCCTGAGCTCAAGCAATCTGCCTGTGTTGGCCTTCCAAAGTGCTGGGATTACAGACGTGAGCCACTGGGCTCGGCCTGGATTTTTTTTAATTTTTATTTTTGATAAGTGTGAGTAGGTCACTGTGGAGGTGAGAAAAATTAGTGCCTTTAGACAAGAAGGTTTCTTTGAAGTGGGAGGTGCTCAGGACATCCTGCAGAGAAGAAACTGCTCTGAAAAGGAGGCATTAGTACAGACCTTTCTGGGGCTTTAGAAGAAAAGGAAAAAATATGCTGAAATAGCCTGAAACCCCCTGGTTTTATCAATTTCTCCATCATATGCAGGCATTTGCCCACTTCCAACACGCATTTGAAAAATCTTCCCATGCAAACAAAAGAATTGATACCACTTGGCATAGTTGAGCCCTGCGAAGCTTTATGTTTAAACACCTGAAGTCACCTGAGATTAAACAAGTGTGGCACAAATAGAAAACCACAGTTGATAGTTGGGACTATCCAGAGTGGCTTGTCATGAGGTGAGCTTGCTCGCTTAGGGCTGAGTCAAAATTTTCTCTCAAATCTTTTGAAAAATAATTCTAGCAACAGCTCTCATTCCCTGAGAAGCCACGTGGGAGCCATGGATTGGGTGTTGGGTGCTTCAGATATTTTCTCTTTTATCCTCTCAGTGATCTTGCCCTGAAGGTGTTGTCAGCCTCATTTTATAGTTGAGGAAACTGAGTCTCAGAGAAGCTGAGTAACTTGGTGAAGGTCACGCAGCTAGCAAGTGCTGGAGCCGGTCTCCTCACCTAGCTGTCTCCTACCTTAAAGCTCCATACTTGTCCTACCCCCACTAGTAGCCTCTCATGGAAACCTTGATTGCTAGCAGTGTCAGAGTGGGGCCCTGAGCACGGAATTCCTACATGTGGAAATGTGGATGGATGGAGATGGATGTTAGCACCTGCTGGTGGGAGGGGGGACAGCCAGCATGTTCCATCCTTCATTCTGCAGAGAGAGATGCCACCAGGTCACCATGCACCTGGACTGGTGTCCGGAGAGGTGGCCAGAAGTCTCTGCAGTTCCTTGCACGCTTTGTAGCTGGGGCTGTTGCTAGCAGTTCTTCTGAAGTTTTAGCATTTGTTTAAGGGTTTCCTTTCTGCCCACCAGGGTAGTGTGCCTACTACTGTTACTTACTGCTGTCAGCTACACATGGGACTCTGCTGTGTTCCTTACATGTTGTGGGTATTGATTTGTCACTCAAAGGAAAAAGGAATCTGCAATTAAGTAGATTCTTGCCACCAGGAGGTGGAGGGGCTCCAGGCTTGCTCTGGGTTGGAGATTGAGTGGGAGCTCTCTCTCAGGTGAGATGCCTCTTCCCTCTAAGCCTGTCTAACCGTGGATTTCCTCTATCTAATATTGCAAAAGTGTATTTATTTGCAGAGAAAAATGTTAAGGAATCAGCAGTTTTCAAAAACAGATAACTTAAAGCAGCATTTAAAGACAGAAGCACCCAGTGTGTGCTTCTCTGCTGTCCTCTCTTTGACTTGCAATTCTTCTCAGAATCCTTGTATCGGAGCCCAAGGGTCTGGAGTGGCTTTGGCCTCCATGAGGTACGGGGTGCTTCCAGACACATGTCACCTTCATCAGTCACTTCTGAGGTCTTGGCTCCTTACCCTCTCTTAGGCTGTTTTTTCATCTCAACATAGCATTAATGATAAGCTCCATCTTGCCTGTATTACAAGGTAGTTTTAGTGAACAAGCGAAGTACTTGCCATAATGTGCTCCACAAATTGTGACTTCATGGAGAATGTTTGTTCTTGCTGTCGTGGCAGTAGATAGTCGTTGAGGTAGTTTTGCTGGGTGTAGTCTGTCTGGGATGTTTTCTGCCTGAGAGGGGGAACCCGCGTTTCCCTTTTGGCTGCCCCCCTCTGCTGTCAGCTGTTTCTGGTGAGGCCGGCTTGGTAAGGCTGGATGGAGCTGGATGTGTTATGAGAAGGATCGATGGCTAGAATGATTTTTATTGTCACAGTCCCTTCCGCCTTTCAATATCTGTCAACTTTTATTAAAGTTTTTTTTAAAAATTGGCTTTTAAGTATGCTCACAGGGAACTGCATTAAGAAAAATAAGGGGCTTGAAGAAAGGATAAAAGATAGTGTAGAAAAAAATGACCTTAGATTTCATTGGAGACACGCATACACACGCACACCCACACACACCCACACACACCACACCACACCACACCCACATATCGTGTACACACACACCCACATACACACCACACACACACCATACCCACACTGCATACACACACACCACCACACCCCCAAACACACCCCATACACACACCACACCACACCCATACCCCCCACACACAGCCCCCCCACACGCCCTTCACACACCACACCCCTCACACACCACACGAAACACCCAGATACACATACACATAACACCACACACACACACACACACACACCCCCCCCCCCACACACACTTACACACAATTGACCCTTGAGCAACACATGGTTGAGGGAGCAACACAGTGACTCATGCAGTCAACAATCCACACATTACTTTTGACTCCAAAAAATCTTAATTCCTAATAGCCTACAGTTGACCGGAAGCCTTACCAAAACTAGAAATAGTTGATGAACACATATTTTGTGTGTTATATGTATTCTATTCTGTATTCTTACAATAAAGTAAGCTAGAGAAAAGAAAATGTTATTAAGAAAGTCATAAGGAAAAGAAAGTGCATTTACTGTGCTTTAAGTGGAAGTGGATCATCTTAAAGGTCTTCATCCTCTTCATGTTGAGTGGGCTGAGGAGGAAGAGGAGGGTTGGTCTTGCTGTCTTGGGTGGCAGAGGCAGAATAAAAATATCTATGTGTCATTGGACCCAGGCAGTTCAAACCCATGTTGCTCAAGGGTCAATTGTATCATTTAAGAATTTTTTAAGTTGTGATAAAATGCACACAAAATGTACTGTCTTTGTAGTAGACAGCTCAGTGGTGTTAAGCGTATTCACATTGTTGTTCATCCAATCCGCAGGATTTTCTCATCCTGCAAACCTGAATCCTATGCCCATTAAACAACACCTCTCCATTCCCCCTCCCTCCAGCCCTTGGCCATCACCATTCTAATTGAAGATAATTTTCAGTGTTAGCAGTTGTAGAAGAAAAACATGATTTTCCCTCCAAAAAGGAATAAATGGAATGAAATCAAGCAAAAGTCTGAAAACTACAAAGCTTCATGTGTATATTTCGAGATGTTATCACTATATTCATAAGGAAGTTGTTCTTTACAAGGGAAGATATTTTGTAATGGTTTGAGTTTTTGTGTAAAACAGTGGTTAAGTTTCACCATTGGAGAAAAATAACAACTAAGAAATTTTCAAGTGTTTCAAGAACGTATAAGCTGTCTGACTGAAATTATTAGTCTAAATAGGACAACATACCACACCTTGTCA
Organism: Pongo pygmaeus; assembly: GCF_028885625.2. NCBI lineage: Eukaryota > Metazoa > Chordata > Mammalia > Primates > Hominidae > Pongo > Pongo pygmaeus. The sequence goes on along the minus strand of NC_072381.2, from coordinate 16,879,914 downwards.
CTTATATGTGGAGTGTAAAAAAGTAAACTGCGTCGAAACAGGAAATAAAATGGTTACCACAGGCTGGAGGGAGAGGGGAATTGCAGAGATGTTAGCCAAAGGACATGAAATTTTAGTTAGGAGAAATAAGTTCAAGAGAGGGATTGTACATCATGGTGACTGCAGTTAATAACAATATGTGGTATACTTGAAAATTGCTAAGAGAGTGAATTTTAAGCAGTCTCACCATAAAAGACAAAAAAAAAATGACAAGCATATGAGGCAGTGCATGTTAAATAGTGTGATTTAAGCCATTCCACGATGTATTATACATGTATCAGAAGTAACATGTTGTACACCATAAGTATGTACAATCTTTGTCATTGTAAATATTAAATAAATGCTTTTTTTTAATTAAAAAAAGATAGAATGGGCATGGGGGCTCACGCCTGTAATCCCAGCATTCTGGGAGGCCTAGGTGAGAGATTTGCTTGAGCTCAGGAGTTTGAGACCAGCCTGAGCAACATGGCAAAACCCTGTCTCTGCAAAAAATACAAACATTAGCAGAGCGTGGTGGCATGCACCTGTGGTCCCAGTTACTTGGGAGGCTGAAGTGGAAGGATTGCTTGAGCCTGGGGAGGTTGAGGCTGCAGTGAGGTGAGATCCTGCCACTGCACTACAACCTAGGCAACAGAGCAACACCCTGTCTCAAAAAAATAAAAAATAAAAATAAAGTATAAAGTGACTCTAGGATCATGGCACTGTCTTACACTTTCAGCCTCTGAAACAGAGGTGCCCTTGATAGTCTGTATGAACGTGTCTTTGGTGTTGTGACATAGATTTCTGTCCCCCTGCAACAGCATGAACAGGCTGAACACTTTGCCACGAGGCTTCGGCTCCCTGCCAGCTCTTGAGGTTCTGGACTTGACTTACAACAACTTGAGTGAAAATTCTCTTCCTGGAAACTTCTTCTACCTGAGTAAGAAACTTTCAATTCCATAAATCTCCTCAACCTTGTACTTTGTGTTCTGAGAGGGAAATTTATTTGCCAGGACCCAAACTCAAAGAGAAATTATTGGACAGAGATAATTTTTTCTTTAGAGACTCCTTTTGAATATTCCTTCGTAGCTCAGCAGTATGTGCATTTGATATATCGTTATGTGACACCATTGGACTGAAGTGGACTTAGTAATGTCATATTAACATTCTGAGAGAGATTATATACCTAAGTGAGATCAAGCCTCACATTTAGCTAAGAGACTTGACTTTCTTTTTTAAATAGCATGCCAAAAAAAAAAAAGTATCTTCCTATGTTGCTATTAATTCTTTGTAGGAAATTTGCCCAGGATATTCCAATCAATTTTTTATTAAAAAATTTATTAATAAACCACTAACAGAATTTTTAAATTTTCCAGCCAGTATTCTTATTTTCAGCCTTTTAAAAAGTACTCTTATTGACCTATTTATCCAGTACACAGGCATTAAGAAATTATTGGCCACAGGTGAACACACTTTATTCTTTGATATGCAAACAAATTTCTTGCTGGAGATGCTTTTGAACATTAAAAAATGATTTCTTCTGGGAACTCGTGCACTGTTTTGGACAAGGTTCGCTTCCCTTAGATTACTGTTCTGTTTCTTCAAATAGTAACTTGTGTGGCATTCAGAAAATCTGAATTTTCAGAGCTGGTCTCTAAAATTTTATTTTTTACCTTATGTACATTACCTCTCTATGACTTTCTCAAGCACATGAAACCAACTATAAAATATTTTCTTGGGCAGTGGAGCAACTATTTTTATTGTGTTATATTAACATGCAGTTCTCGGGAATCTGAGCTACAAAGATCACTTGAGGCTAGGAGTTTAAGACCAGCCTGGGCAACATAGAGAGACCCTGTCTCTAGAAATAAAAATTTAAAAAGTAGCCAGGCATAGTAGCATGAGCCTGTGATCTTAGCTACTTGGGAGGCTGAGGTAGAAAGAGTGCTTGAGGCCAGGAGTTTGAGGCTGCAGTGACCCACTGCACTCCAGCCTAGGTGACAGAGCGAGACTCTGTCTCTGAAAAATAAATACTGGTAAACAAAACATGTATCTAATTATACTCAGCTTTTTTGGTTGAGGATAAACAGATGCTTTAGAATTTTAGCCTTCAGTAGATTGGAATCGTATTATCATTGTGTAATAATTATGAACAAATTTCTGACTACTGATATTCTCCTTAAGTTAGGATTTCCTCTGTTAACTTCATGTCATTATTTTAGCCTCTTTGTCTTCATTTACTTTTGTCCTTAAGGCTGTAGAAACAAATAATAATAATTAGTCAGATTATGGAACTGACGAGCTGTGGTTATGGCCTCCATCACCAGAAAGCCTTTCATTAATTTGTAACACAGTGCTATTTACATAGGAAAAGGTCTATTTTAACAGAGTTGTATTCTCTTGAAAGAACCCTTTTGCCCTAGGTATCCATAAAAGTGGCACAGTAGTGTTCTTTGTTTTACTTTGGATGCGAATGGAGAAATAAATGTGAATCAAAAGTAATCTATGAGAAAAATAGCAATCTTTTCTGAAAATGTGCTGAAACTCTGTGCCCCAAAATGCTGGCGCCCACAGTTGTTAATTGCGTCATTCTTCTTGGATGTAGATGTTTTCCTGGACACACCAGCTACACAATAAGCCAGTAAATCTAAGTTTGACCTGCTTGTTATTATTGGGAGCCCTAGGTATGTCAAAGGCTTTTCACCAAGCCAGGGTTATTAATCAAAGCTGACTCCCTCGTATTGATCAGACCTCTAATGGTTGGGTTCCATGCCACCCTGTTTATATGTTGCTGTTTAATTTGCAGCCACCCTGCGTGCACTCTATCTAAGTGACAACGATTTTGAAATCCTGCCGCCAGATATTGGGAAGCTCACAAAGTTGCAGATAGTAAGTAATTTATCTAAATTCTTAGAAAATCAATTCACTGCTGCAGTCTTGTAGGGGTAGAATCAAGTCAATTTGAGCAGGAGTAAGGTTTGTTTTGTGGGAGTAAACCACTACTCCTGATAGTGTTTCTTGATTATCCGCCGGCACTTGTAAATAAATGGAAAGGATTGAGCTTTAGTAGAAGAGAGAACATAGAGGATGAGAGTTTCTGTGGAGCACCTTTTAATGTGTAAATATGTTGACAACTCCTTGTTTTCTTCTGTTTAGCTCAGCCTTAGGGATAATGACCTGATCTCGCTGCCTAAGGAAATCGGGGAGCTTACCCAGCTGAAAGAGCTCCACATTCAGGGGAACCGCCTCACCGTTCTGCCCCCAGAACTAGGTAAGGTTGCTGATGAATGAACTTACCTCTGGGTTTCATGAATAACAATTATCCTAATGTAGCAATTCTGAACAACCTGTCTCCTCTTCTTGGCAACTACTCTCCACCTAGGCACCCAATTCTCATCATTTGAGAACCATTTGTCATTGACCAGTTAGCTGTTACAGGTTCGACCTTCCCCGATCCTGTGTTCTGCAGCTCTAGTGTCCCGTGTCTTAGAAACTGCTGATGAAAGATGACCCCGCTCCGCTGCCTGCGTGATGTAGTGGAAAAAGCATGGGATTAGTAGTAAGAGCCTTATCTGTGGCTCCTCATTGACTAGCTGGATAAGCTTTCTGGGTCTTGGTTGGTTATTAATAACTTTAAGTATCACTCTTACTCTTCAACCCCTTACATTTTTATTGACCTGGAAAAACTTTTACCAAATAATTAAAGTAGTTGTTAACGGCTACTTGAACATGTTAATACCTCTGTGGGTCGTGAATTTGCCTCTCTCCTGATGCCATCTCTAGTAGGAATTGTTAAATATGTTCTTGTTGGGAATGGATCCTACTCCTGGCCGCTGAATCCTAATCCTGTTCCTCTGCCAGGTCGTTCCTATTTCCAGAGTGGGTTTTTGTCCCCCGCCAGAAATAACCTCCAAGCCAGTAATTCTGTTACTGCTTCTTTCCACTGCAAAAGGTTCACGAGTTCCCTTACTTTTCTTGTGCAGACCCTTCATAGCCTCTCATTTCTTTAATCCTTTGAACCACATTGTTTTCTCAAACTGCAGTTATTTACTTTTCAAACTGTATTTATTTACTATCAAAATACCATCATTTTTAAGAAACATATTGAGGAAGCAGTTCTTTAAACAAGTCTGGCGGTTTGAAGAGGCCATTTGTTAGAAATTAGAATGCAAGCACCAGGAGGGCAGGGACATTTTTGCATTTGTTCCCTGGGGTACAGTAGGTGCTCAGGAAACACTGACTGAATGAATTAATGAAGCAAGGACCTTGGATGACAGGATGTTAGGAAGGTTATGAGCAGGCTCTTGTGGCTAATGGTTATGCATAGGAAGGCTGAGACACAGAGCACGCCTATCAGCACCTAGAGTTCTGTTGGCAGCCACGTGATTTCGTGGACCAGCTGGGAAGTCCCGCCTCCTCTCCTCCTATTTCCCTTAGCTCTCTTGCTAGTGTTAAAAATCCACCCAAAGGATTATTTAATGATTTTTTAAGGGCTGAGGAGCGACTCAACACTTCTCTTTACTGAGTTGCAAGTAGTCAAGTGTTGCTTTGGGAGCAGGGTGACAGAATCAAGAAACACTTTTTGCAAACATTTTCAAGGCAAAAAACTTCTTGTTAAAGGAGAGATCTTGGGCCGGGCACGGTGGCTCACACTTGTAATCCCAGCACTTTGGGAGGCCGAAGCAGGCGGATAGCTTGAGCCCAGGAGTTTGAGACCAGCCTGTGCAACGTGGTGAAACCCTGTCTCTACAAAAAGTACAAAAAATTAGCTGGACATGGTGGTGCATGCCTGTAGTCCCAGCTACACGGAAGGCTGAGGTGGGAGGATCACCTGAGCCTGGGAGGTCAAAGCTGCAGTGAGCCGTGATCGTGCCACTGCACTCCTGGCTGGGTGACAGAACAAGACCCTGTTGAAAGGAAAAAAAAAAAAAAAAAAGAGATCTTGTACAGTGGTTAATAACCACGGATGTTAGCATTAGTAATAGCTGGGGAGCTTCTGCAGAACTCAAACACTTGCTCCCTCCCCAACCTACTAAATCAGAATCTCCATGTGTGAGGTGAATTGTTGTGTAACTTGGTGTAAAGCTCACTTAATGCCTCTGACATGTATCCTTGGTTAGCGTGGTTAGTAGAAACGGAAAAATAAATGTGTATTTTGATGTCATTTGATCTTACTTCATTTTTCAAGCAGTGAGGCAACGTAGGATATTAAAGAATTATTTTATCAGACAGTAATTTGCCACAAAAATGTCTAGTTGAACCTACACATGCCTATGTATATATTTTAAAATCTTACTCATTTTGCTTATCTTATTTAAATACTGCATGAGGTCATATTTGTTCAACATTTCTGTAAGGCTTTCCATTAACAAATCATGTATATTTTTATTCAGGTGTAGAATTGAGGGGGAAGGCTTTAAATGACTTTATTTTTGCCAGCCGTATGTAGAAAAGCTTAATCTTAACATTTGCCTGATAGCAGTTTTTCCTGATTATGGACAAACACTTAGTTGTAAGTAAGTGATAAGCTTTTAGAAGTCACTGTCACAAGCAAAACTCAAGATGAAGCAAATGGACTATTTATTTTTGAATGGTGATTTTTTTTTAAAAAAAGTCAAGATTAATGTAATACTAATACAGTAACAGCTATTATAATAATAGGTAGTATCTATTAAGGCCTGGAATTGCAAGGCACTGTAAATGTTTTTCCTGCAATGTCACCTATAATTATAAGAATTGTAAGCAGACTTTTTACAGGTGAGGACACTGAGGCGTAGAGAGTTGGTTGGTGACAAGTCTTTGGGGACACAGCTAGTGACTCAGGTGAGATTTGAACCTGACAGTCCCTCCTCTGGGTCCAGCTTCCTGATCACGGTGAGGTCCTTTTTCCCACCCATTGCTGGTAAGAGGATTCCTAGAAATGCAGTTTCCACGTTTGAACAAAACACAACCCCAGCACACTCTCCCGAAAAGGCAGGTGGAAAGATGCTGCTGGATGGTGAGTTGGCGCGGGCTTTGCCGGCATGTGAGCAA